>NC_059167.1:80951690-81258517 GCF_019923935.1 Bubalus bubalis
AATGAGGGTTCGATCCCTGGGTTGGGAAGATCCCCTGGAGAAGGAAATGGCAACCCACTCCAGTATTCTTGCCTAGAGAATTCCATGAAAAGAGGAGCCTGGCAGGCTACAGTCCGTAGAGTTGCAAACAGTCAGACACAACTGAAGCAACTGAATACACACAGTCCACTTTTCTCACAGGGCTGCTATGAGGATACAATAGATAATGCACCTGAGAAGCACTTTTAGTATTGAAAAGCACCATACAAATATTGGACTTCCTGGTGGCTCATCAGTAAAGAATCTGCCTGCAATGCAGAAGCCTCAGGAGGCACAAGTTCGATACCTAGTTCTGGAAAATCCCCTGGAGCAGGGCATGGCAACCCACTCCAGTATTCTTACCTGGAGAATCCCATGGACAGAGGAGCCTGGTGGGCTACAATCCATGATGTCGCAAAAAGTGGGACACTACTGTAGCAACTTAGCACAGACGCACATAAATATTATGACCTACTCTACCTAAATCGGGGCTTCTCTCATAGCTCAGTTAGTAAAGAATCTGCCTGCAGTGCAGGAGGAGACCCGGGTTCAATTCCTGGGTTGGGAAGATGCTCTGGAGAAGGAAACGGCAATCCATTCCAGTATTCTTGCCTGGAAAATCCCATGGACAGAGGAGCCTGGCGGGCTACAGTCCATGGGGTTGCAAGAGTCAGACACGACTTAGTGACTAAACCACCTCTTTCCCACCATTCATACATAGAATCTGTCTTCCTGTTTGAAATCTCCTTCCTTACAGTCTCTAGGTCATCTCCACATCCATTGACCACCAGACAATTAATTCTTCCCACATTTCTTCAGCCATCTTACCTTTGGCTTTTTTTTTTTTTTTTTTTTGGCTGCCGAGTTCAGCTTGCAGGATCTTAGCTCTCCATCCAGGGATTGGACCTGGCCAGCCCTCAGCAGTGAAAGCACTGAGTCTGAACCACTGTACCACCAGGAAATTCCTAGGCCTTCATTCTTTAACAGATTCTCACATAGTTAGCAAACCTTGGTGCTCTATCTTTTTTCATATATAATAGATTATTAAAAACCCAATGATATTATTCTAGTGAAGGGTCACGTTTCCATTTATTCTTTTCCCAACCCTTTCCATCATTACTCTGCTTTGTCTCTTCATATCCTAGCCTCTCCACCATGTTCACCACCCCCATTCCATTATAATCTGCCTAAGCCTGTAACTTCTCCTTTTCTTTCATTCATTCCTTCATCTATTCATACAAAAAATATTGATTGGTTACTTGATATGCAACAATCAATGACTAGTTGCTGGACCATAAAGATGAATAAAATACAAAGGAGGTGGGAAGAAGGACAGCATAGGTGTCAGATCAGTAAAGACTCAGAGGTGGAAAAGAGCATGTCATTCCAGAGACCTAGTTTTATTAGAGAGTGAGTGCTGAATGAGGAACTGCTCTTCCCAGAACTGCTGCTTTTAGGAATCTGCTAGAAACTACTACTCATCCAGACCTCACAGCCCAGAATCAGTTGGGGAGCACCACTGCCAGTGTGAACACTCACGTCCAGGAAGCTCACACATCCACTTACCAATGCTGCCAAAAGAGAAGGGGGTAAATGCCTGGGCTTCTCTTCTGCTTTCCACTCTTGCCAAGTGCCACCATTGGCAGAACATAAACTGCAGCAAGAACCATGAGAGCAAGGGCATTTGGTGAATACTGTTCCCGGGTTTCTAGACTTATTGATACAAAAAAAAAAAAAAACGGGCGGAAGAGGCTCTGACTGCCCAGGGCACCCTTCCCCCAAGCCCTTATTACAATTTCGTTCTTTCCTCCAGAGTACTTCAGGATGCTGGATTCTGCATGTATTTCGTTCAGCCTCCGATTATCACAGCTGCTTTGTTATTCCACCTAGGTTGTGAGACTCTAAGAAGAAAGTCCTCTTGTTTGAATCCTTTCTTTGAATCCCCTCAATGCTTGGCAGGCATATTGCTTTACGTTCGGGAAGACAGACAATACATATTTGCAAGTAGCTGCAAAGTTGAAACTTGAATTTTGACCTTCTGGCTCCCAATTCAGAGTTCCACCCAACAACACTCACTCTTTCTTCATTAACAAGAGGGGTTTTTTTTAATGGGTGTTAAGTACAAGTTTGAAATTGCTTGGTTCAGTTTTGCTTGGCAGAGAAATTCCTCTAGAGTAAAAAGAACTGAATAGACCACAATGATTGAAAAGCTGTCAGCAGACACTGGTTCAGATTAGTGGTACATTAGTACCTATGAAAGCAGTTCCAGCTTCCTGGGGAGGTAATGATGGAAACATAAATGGAACTGAAGAAAACAGCAGCTAAACCCAACCAGCTATTTTTCTAAAATAGACTAACTCAATCTCATCTATCTCAAATTAATGGAGAAGCAAATAGAAGTGATCTCTCTACATTTTTAGTAGTAAGCTCACAATAGAAGAATCAAAACAAAAAAGCTGATGAGATTTATTACAGAATTTTTTAGTTAAGCATGAATCTGCAGCTTAAGATGATAATAACAATCACAACTGCAAACTGATCTTTATTGGGTGCTTCTCATATGCAGGAACCAATCTAAGAATTGTGTGTTGGGGACTTTCCTGGTGGTCCAGTGGCTAAGACTCCGTGCTCCCAACACAGGGGGCGCAGGTTCTGTTCCTGGCCAAGGAACTAAATCTGACAAGCGGCACCTAAGGAACCTGCACGCCATGACAAAGACTGCAGATCCCGTGTGCAGCAACTAAGACCCAGCACAGCCAAATAAATAATTTTTCTTATTAAATAAAATAAAAACCTCATGAGAGCCCCAGGTAGTACTTCTACAGATGAGGGAACTAAAGCACAGAAAAGGTAACTGACATGCCTAAAGACACACATCTAGTAAGCAGTGTTATCAGGATACACACCCAGGCAATCTGAGATGCTTCTCAGGCCTAGCCACTGTTCTACGCAGCCAGAAATGCGAGACCTGGCCAGTTATCTCCCACTGTTAGAAATTCAAAAAAAAAAAAAAAAAAAAGAAATTCAAACTACATCTTTCAGATTGTCAGTAATGACTATAACAAACAAATCACTGTAATTAACATTACTCTGGTTCATTAACTTGTTAATTACTATCACCTGTTTACACATGAACCAAAGCATCTCATATATATAACTTTATAACATTAGATAAATGTCATTTAACTTGTCTGAGTTTGATCCCAGACCATCCAACTCTTATTCTTTCTAGTTTATTAAACAAAAATGTGGAAGAGAATCTGCCAAGGAGTTCTCTAAGTTTGCTAATAAACAAACAAGGCAATGAAAGTGGTTGGACCAGATTTAAGTTGAGGAAGATCACACAGTGCTCCTCTGCCCTCCAGAGGCCATTCTGACTCCAGCCTGGCTCAGGAGCCTGGGAATTTCAAGCAGCTTGCGAATTCTAGCCTGACCACAAGGCATCTGGGAAGACCAAATTGATTCCAAAACCGTCCTAAAATGTGCATTCCACTTCAGGATAGACCTGAAAACCTATCTTCCAACCCACTCCAACCAAACCCAGCCTTCCTATGGCAAGCTCACACTCTGGTTCCTATCAGTGCTCCTGCCCCATTCTCGCTGGGAAACTGACTTGAGCTCTATCTAAGGCCCAACAGGAGTGGTGACTGTTTATCCTTCACCACATTTTCTTCCCCACCTGCTGCTGCTGTTTCTCTTTCCCCTATTCTCAGTAAACAATGCTTAATCCTGCAACTGTTCAGTTCAGTTAGTCACTTTAAATCCTTAAATTACCCAGCACCCTGGGATTCTTAAGGGGCTAAACCCAGTGGGTATAAGTTCCTAAAGAGAGTTGAATTCTTATTAAGGAGCCATATCAATATGGCTCTTTGGCCACCTCATGCGAAGAGTTGACTCATTGGAAAAGACCCTGATGCTGGGAGGGATTGGGGGCAGGAGGAGAAGGGGATGACAGAGGATGAGATGGCTGGATGGCATCACTGACTCAATGAACGTGAGTCTGAGTGAACTCTGGGAGTTGGTGATGGACAGGGAAGCCTGGCGTGCTGCGATTCATGGGGTCACAAAGAGTCGGACACGACTGAGTGACTGAACTGAACTGAAGAGTTAAAATAACAAGATGGCTCTTCCTCTCCCTTCTTCCCTGCACTTCCTTATTGATCTTTTGAAGGTGGCAGTGTGGCTGCCAAAATAACCACAGGGGAAAGTACAAACCAAAGCAGACGCTGGCCAAGGAGATGGCATCAGGGCTGGGACTGAGAAGCTGGCAGGACCAAGAAGAAGGTCAGCCAAGAAGGCAGTCTTTGTGGTTGGGAGATTGGTTATAAACAATGAGAAATAAGCAAATATATGATGATAAGAGCCCAGTTTACAGAGCCTGAGGAGGAATTTACACATTTGGAATGGAGGAACACTAGAAAAAAACTGGAGGCATTGGATTGGAATTGGAGATGTTGGTGTGAACTCATACTTGATACAATAAATAGATGAAAGAAGACTGGATGGATAGATAGATAGAAATAATCAGTGGATCCTTGTGATACATAGTTATAAGCATACTAAACACCAAGATCTTGGTTTCTAAATACCATTCTCCACTAAAAGAAACCAGGGCAGGGGAGGGATAAATTAGGAGATTGGGACGCAGTATGTAAACACTGCTGCTGCTGCTGCTGCTGCTAAGTTGCTTCAGTCCTGTCCGACTCTGTGCGACCCCATAGATGGCTGCCCACTAGGCTCCCCCGTCCCTGGGATTCTCCAGGCAAGAACACTGGAGTGGATTGCCATTTCCTTCTCCAATGCATGAAAGTGAAAAGTGAAAGTGAAGTCACTCAGACAGGTCTGACTCTTAGCGACCCCATGGACTGCAGCCTACCAGGCTCCTCCGCCCATGGGATTTTCCAGGCAAGAGTACTGGAGTGGGGTGCCATTGCCTAGATATAAAAGATATCTAATAAGAACCTACTATATAGCACAGGGAACTCTACTCAGTACTCTGTAATGACCTATATGAGAATAGAATCTAAAAAAGAGTGGATATAGATATATAGATATATATAAAATGATTCACTTTACAGCATAAACTAACATTGTAAATCAACTACACTCCCAACAAAAATTAATTCTAAAATAATAAAAAATAAAAGGAACCAGGGCTCCTCGAAGAAATAACTGATTCCAGGACTAGGGCATAAATGAGTTTGGAACATTCTATTGTATCAGAAAATAAGGAAGTGCTCAAAGAACACTTTGATATGTCCAAAAGACATGGGAGTCAGCTTGAGTGGGTTCACACTAGCCAAAACTGGAACATTCTGATCATTATAATAATGACAGTACCAGATCCTAATGCATTGACTAACATTAATACATCCATGATTCATTCCATACTGATATAAATAAATGAATGAATGAATAGGTGAATAAGAAAGAAGGGAAAGAGCTTTATGACAATTAAATCTTATCTAATCACATAGAAAGAATGATTGACTTTTAAAAATCAACATGTGGCAACCATGATATTAATGGCTGGTTTAGGCAGGAGTCATCAATGGATCCCACTCCAGTGTTCTTGCCTGGAGAATCCCAGGGACGGGGGAGCCTGGTGGGCTGCTGTCTATGGGGTTGCACAGAGTCGGATACGACTGAAGTGACTTAGCAGCAGCAGCAGCATCAATGGATACTAAGATTGGAAAGGTTTGATGAGGAACAGGATATTGAATAGTCTTGGGACTCTCTCCCCAGAAAACACTATTAAATTACAAATGGGAAAATGATGACTTCACAGTAGAGAAATTTAATAGTACTGTAGCAACTTAGCCCAGAGAAGGCAATGGCACCCCACTCCAGTACTCTTGCCTGGAAAATCCCATGGATGGAGGAGCCTGGTAGGCTGCAGTCCATGGGGTCGCTAAGAGTCGGACACGACTGAGCAACTTCACTTTCACTTTTTCACTTTCATGCATTGGAGAAGGAAATGGCAGTGTTCTTGCCTGGAGAATCCCAGGGACGGGGGAGCCTGGTGGGCTTCCGTCTATGGGGTCGCACAGAGTCGGACACGACTGAAGCGACTTAACAGCAGCAGCAGCAGCAACTTAGCCGGGTGATTATGCTTAACCTCATTAGCAATGGGACAGGTTGACATCACATGTTTCCTGATGTGATTCACTGAGATGAGCACGGCACCAGTTCAGAGGTTTCTCCTGCCAAGAACGCATGGCGAGTCTGGACATGAGGAAGCGTCAGACAAGCCCCAGTCAATAGTGCTAACAGAATGAAACGTGTATAGACTTTAAAACTGTCAAGGTCATAAAAAACAGCAAAACATTAAGGAACTATTCTGGGTTGCAGGAGCCTAAACAGACATGACAAATAAATGCAACATTATACTGGATTGGAGTCTAGACCAGAAAAAAGAGGGAGAGAATGGGATAGTTGTCAAAATTTTAACAGGGTCTATGGATTGAATAATAGTGCTGTATCAGTGTTGATTTTCTGACTCTGGTTAGTTATAGTCCTATCAGAAAGTGCTCTTATTTGGGGGAAATAGACTGTGGTATTTAAGGGATGGGTCATTGTTCTCCAACTTGTTCTCAGAAAAAGAATCATCATATACATTAAAGAGAGAGAGAAATGTGGTAAAATGTTAAAAAATAGGGACTCTAGGAAGAGAGAAAATGGAAGTTTTGTATACTGCTCTTGCACCTTTTCTCTCAATTTGAAATTATCTCAAAATAAAATATTTTCAAATGAGATGCCATAATGACTAAATTAAAAAGACTGATAATGCCTAGTGCTGCCGAGCC
Organism: Bubalus bubalis; assembly: GCF_019923935.1. NCBI lineage: Eukaryota > Metazoa > Chordata > Mammalia > Artiodactyla > Bovidae > Bubalus > Bubalus bubalis. The sequence continues at coordinate 80,958,515 of NC_059167.1, forward strand.
TGTAGCAGAACATATTTTACTGATAGAGGTATATACTGCAACAACTACTGTGGAGAACTATAAGGCGGTACCCACTAAAGTTGTCATAATATACCCTGTGTGTGCGTGCTCAGTCGCGTGTGACTCTGATGAGACCCCATGAACTTGCAGCCCGCCAGGCTCCCCTGTTCATGGAATTTTCCAGATAAGAATATGGAGTGAGTTGCCGTTTTCTACTCCAGGGGATCTTTCCAACTGAGGGATTGAACCCCATGTCCCCTACGTTGGCAGGTGGATTCTATATCACTGAGACACCTAGGAAGCCCCTCATGACCCAGTAATTCTATTCCTAGGTATATTCCCCAAAAGAGATGACCACATAAGTACATTACACATATAAGAAGATTCAGCCAGCGCTATTTGTGATAGCCAAAAACTAGGGGGGAAAAATCTCTATTAAATATCAATTACTGCCCAAAAAATTACCCCAAAAGTTAGAACCTAATTAACATAGCAGTAATATCTCATTTATCTAACTGTAACCCCTTCAGCTATGACAAACCTAGGCAATGTATTAAAAAGCAGAGTCATTACTTTGCCAACAAAGGTCCGTCTAGTCAAAGCTATAGTTTTTCCAGTAGCCATATACAGATGTGAGAGCTAGATATTAAAGATGGCTGAGCATCAAAGAATCGATGCTTTCAAATTGTGGTTCTGGAGAAGACTCTTAAGAATTCCTTTGACTGCAAGGAGATCAAACCAGTCAATCCTAAAGGAAATCAGTCCTGAATCAGCAACTTATTGGAAAAGACTCTGATACTGGGAAAGATTGAAGGCAAAAGAAGAAGAAAAGGACAGCAGAGGATAAGATGGTTAGATAGTATCACTGACTCAATGCACATGAATTTGAACAAACTCCAGGAGACAGTGGAGGACAGAGGAGCCTGGAGTGCTGCAGTCCATGGGGTTGCAAAGAGCCAGACTTGATTTAACAACTGAACAACAACAACGTAGACATTAATATCTTGCAGATTCCATAACTCAGGAATCCAGTATGGCTTCTTAGCTCAGTCTGTCATGATGCTGCAGTCAAGATGTCAACCAGGCCTGCAGTCATCTCAAGGTTTGCCTGGGGCTGAAGAATCTACTTTCAAACTCACTCATCTCTTATCACTTGGACTTCTGCAGAGAGCTACCTCAAGTCATGGCATTGATTTCCCCCAGGTAAGTAGCCAAACATCCTTGAATGTGAAGTCAAGTGGGCCTTTGGGGACATTTATGGGCTATATGAAGGTCAGGAAGCAACAGTTAGAACTGGACATGGAACAACAGACAGGTTGCAAATAGGGAAAGGAGTACGTCAAGGCTGTATATTGTCACCCTGCTTATTTAACTTATATACAGAGTACATCATGAGAAATGCTGGAATGGATGAAGCCCAAGCTGGAATCAAGATTGCTGGGAGAAATATTAATAACCTCAGATATGCAGATGACACCACCCTGATGGCAGAAAGTAAAGAAGAACTAAACAGCCTCTTGATGAAAGTGAAAGAGGAGAGTGAAAAAGTTAACTTAAAGCTCAACATTCAGAAAACTAAGATCATGGCATCTGGCCCCATCACTTCATGGGAAATAGATGGGGAAACAGTGGAAATAGTGGCAGATTTTACTTTTTGGGGCTCAAAAATCACTGCAGATGGTGACTGCAGCCATGAAATTAAAAGATGCTTGCTCCTTGGAAGGAAAGTTATGACCAACCTAGACAGCATATTAAAAAGCAGAGACATTACTTTGCCAACATAGGACCATCTAGTCAAGGCTATGGTTTTTCCAGTAGTCATGTATGGATGTGAGAGTTGGACTATAAAGAAAGCTGAGTGCAGAAGAATTGATGCTGTTGAACTGTGGTGTTGGAGAAGACTGTTGAGAGTCCCTTGGACTGCAAGGAGATCCAACCAGTCCATCCTAAAGGATATCAGCCCTGGGTGTTCTTTGGAAGGAATGATGCTAAAGCTGAAACTCCAATACTCTGGCCACCTCATGAGAAAAGTTGACTCATTGGAAAAGACTCTGATGCTGGGAAGGATTGGGGGCAGGAGGAGAAGGGGACGACAGAGGATGAGATGGCTGGATGGCATCACCGACTCAATGGACATGAGTTTGAGTAAACTCCAAGAGTTGGTGATGGACAGGGAGGCCTGCCGTGCTGTAGTCCATGGGGTCACAAAGAGTCAGACATGAATGAGTAACTGAACTGAACTGAAGCAGACTAAGAAAGAGAACCCATTATGGAAGCCAAGTTGTTTTATAACTTAATCTTAAAAGTGAAATTCCATCACTTTTTTCCTATTCACTAGAAGCCAGTCGCTGGATCTAGCTCACACTCAGGGAGAGAGGATTACACAAGGTGATATATAACAGGAGGTAAGGATTACTAGCAGCCATCTTAGGGACTGTCTACCACACAACTCAAATGTCCAACAGTGGTATAACAGGTAAATTAATTATGGTCTATTTAAATACAGTTAAATATTAAAGAAAACTATAGCTACTTGCATCAAGAAATGACTCACAGACAAAATGCTGGGAAAAAAATAAGCACACACACAAAATAATCATATGGTATGATTCTAATTATATAATATGGAAAAAAAGGCAAAACTAATCTGTGACAATACAAATTGTATAAAGGTTGCCTTTGCAGAGGAAGGGCTTCCCTAATAGCTCATTTGGTAAAGAATCCGCCTGCAATGCAGGGGACCCCAGTTTGATTCCTGGGTTGGGAAGATACCCTGGAGAAGGGAAAGGCTACCTACTCCAGTATTATGACAGGGAGAATTCCATGGACTGTATAGTCCACAGGGTCACAAAAAGTCGAACATATCTGAGTGACTTTCACTCACTCACTCACTTGCAGAGGAAGGATGGCCTAATGACTAGGAAAGTTGCTTCCAGAATGTCAGTAATGGATCATGACTACATTGGCGGGGGGGGTGTGGGGGTGGTAATTTCATAAAACTGGAGAATCTGCCAGTATACTTTTGGTGTCTGCACTCTTCCGTATGCTTACTATACTTCATTTAAAGGTTTTACTTTAAAAAATTAAGTCCTCAAAATTCAGAATTGTATTTATTTGGTAACTTTTTATTTTGATATAATTTTAAGTTTGCAGGAAATTCGCAAGACTCATGCAAAGCACTCCAATATTCACCAAGATTCACCAAGTGTTTACATTTTGCCCCATTTGCTTTATTATTCTTTCTTTTAAATATTTACTTTCCACTACATACATTTACGACTGAGCGACTTCACTTTCACTTTTCACTTTCATGCACTGGAGAAGGAAATGGCAACCCACTCCAGTGTTCTTGCCTGGAGAATCCCAGGGACGGTGTGGAGCCTGATGGGCTGCCGTCTATGGGGTCGCACAGAGTTGGACACGACTGAAGCGACTTAGCAGCAGCAGCAGCACATACATTTAGGGGACTTCCCGGTGGTAAGAAGTGGTAAAGAATTATGATGGCTCAATGATAAAGAATCCATCTACAATGCAGGAAATGCAGGAGACTCAGGTTTGATCTCTAGGTTGAAAAGATCCACATGGGTGTGGCAACCCACACCAGTATTCTTGCTGGGAAAATCCTGATTTTTATATATTTATTCATTAACTTGTGTACATCAGTATGCATTCACAGATTCTTATTCTAGTTAGTGGATTATGATGTTACTATCCTTAATTCTGAGATTCTAATTGTTCTCCATTTGGCTATTCAGAGATCTAAGCTAAATTCTTGACCTGATTTATTTATTACCAGCCAAGTGACCTTATATTCTGAAATTCCCTCATAATGTAATAAAAGTAGATTGTGAGTTTGGACTTCACAATGTACCCAAGTACAACAAATATATAGGGGAAAGGCAGTACAACATAAGAAAAGAAAGAGGGAAAATTAGAGCAAGGCTATGAACCATAAGTTGAGAAATCTCCCTAGTTTTTATCTTTAAGTTTCAGTAATAAATGGTGAGCTCAAACTAAATGAAAAGAACAGGGATGGGTTTTTAAGGCTCTGTTAAAATATGCCATTTTTGAAATCAGGAATAAACAGTAGTTAAAGTTCACAGAGAAATAACTTCAGGCTTCTATTTTCTTTGTTGTAAAAGCTCCCTTTTCCATTTTCATTTGTCGGACACAACTGAGCGACTAACACACAAGGCTTCGTGATAAGTATCAACTAACAATAGTAAGAACTAGAAGTTCGCCTACAACTCAGCACAATACAAAAAGAAATTGTTTATAAGACCGGGTTGTTTTTTCCCAGTAGGATGTTTTTAAGTAATTGCTCTTTATTTATGGAGAGACAATTCTTCTCAAGTCAACGAGCTCTATTTTCTGCATCTTGAACAACAAACAAAATCTCTAAGAAGCATTCTACCTTTCAAAATCTAGATTATGCTAAATAACTCCTACATTTACGAATAAAAGCCTGTCAAAGAAAGTGGGGCTTTTTTCTCACATTGAACATTGGGAGCTGGCACCAAACACCTCCAGCACTCTAAAAACCCGACAAGTAAAATCAACACACACCATTAGGAAATGAAAAGCAAAAATCAGAAGAGAGAGTTTGACCATTGCCCCAGCAATGGAATTAATCTATCAGAGAGATTAGAAATTGAAAGATTTCAACAGAGAATTATAGAATTGGAAAGGTAAGCTCTGTTTAGGGAAAATACTACATAGGGAGCATTAATCTCTTATAGGATTGGTTACTTTAACCAGCCTTGGACACAATCAAATACCTAGACTTTCAAGAGAGGAAGCTTTGACATCACTGCACAGCATCCTACAAAGCCTAATGAACAGCAACTGGCTTCTGGTAACACCCACAACCACTTCATGACCCCTTCAAACTGCGAAATGGAAATGGAAATTAGGCTCAATGACATTTAGTCATCCAAACTGTTTTGAAAAGTTTAGAACAAAAAGATGAGAAGAAAATCATATGTTGTGCTATGAAAATCAAGAGAAGAGAGTTTTAGAAAAAAGGGAGATCAACAGTGTCGAATACCACAGAGGAGCTAAAACAGGGAGGGCTGGGAAAAAGCACTTTTGCCTTGTGATTAAGAAGCCAGGACTGCTATTCAATGAGCAATTTGAATCACGGGGACAGAAGTTGAAGGAGCAGGAGGAGTCAAGAGAGTAGAACCAGGAGCGACTGTGCATTAGAAAATAGAGTTTCATTCTTAAACCAGCAACAATAAAAGGATTAGAAAAGAGGCTAAGAGTTCCATCGAAGTCAAACAAAGGTTTTTGGTGTGTGTGTGTCTGTCTGTATGTTCCAACACAGGGAAGAAAGATTATGTATACAAGCAGAGGAGAGAAGAGGAAATTAAAAGTTCTCAAGTTAGGACTTCCCTGGTGGTCCAGTGATTAAGAATCCGCCTGCCAATGCAGGGGCTATAGTTTCAATCCCGGGTCCAGGAAGATTCCACATACTTTGGGGCAACTAAGTCCATGCCACAACTACCGAAGCCCTAGTGCAGAGCTTGTGCTCCCAAACAAGAGAAGCCATCAGTGAGAAGCCCTCAAACCACAATGAAGAGAAAGCCCATAAGCAGCAACAAAGACCCAGCAGAGCCAAAGAATAAATTAATAAACAATACAGAGAATTATTTTTAGTAAATAAACAAAATGAAAGGCAACTTTAAAATTTTTTTTAAAAAGGTGCAAAAGGCTTTTTCACAATGGGTTTGCCACCAGGAACATGTGTCATAAGAACCATCACTAAATCTAAGCCAAAATGGGAAAAGAAAAGATTCATATCCACATTGCTATCACTGGACAGGTAGATTCAGGCAAGTCTACCACTACTGGCCATCTGATCTACAAATGTGGTGGAATTGACAAAGAACCATCAAAAACTTGAAGAGAGAGGCTGCTGAGATGGGAGAGGTCTCCTTCAAGTATGTCTGGGTCTTGGATAAACTTAAAGCTGAACATGAGATATCACCATTAATATCTCCCCAAAGAAATTCGAGGCCAGCAAGTACTATGTAACCAACATTGATGCCCCAGAACACAAAGACTTATCAACAACATGATTGCAGACATATCTCAGTCTGACTGTGCTGTCCCGATTGTTGTTGCTGGTGTTGATGAATTTGAAGCAGTCATCTCCAAGAAAGGACAGACCTGTGAGCATGCCCTTCTGGCCTATATTCTGAGTGTGAAACAACTACTTGTTAGTGTTAACAAAATGGATTCTACTGAGCCACCCTAGAGCCAGAAGAGATACTACAAGGAAATCATTAAGGAAGCCAGCATCTACATTAAGAAAATTGGCTACAAGAGATACTACAAGGAAATCATTAAGGAAGCCAGAACCTACATTAAGAAAATTGGCTACAACCCTGACACAGTAGCATTTGTGCTAATTTCTGGTTGGAACGGTGACAATATGCTGGAGCCAAGTGCTAACACACCTTGGTTCAGGACTGGAAATTCACCTGTAAAGATGGCAAAGACAGTGGAACCACGCTGCTTGAAGCTCTGGACTGCCTCCTGCCACCAATTTTTCCAACTGACCAGCCCTTGCATCTGCCCCTCTAAGGTATCTATAAAATTGGTGGCACTGGTACTGTCCCTGTATGTCCAATGCAGACTGGTGTTCTCCAGTTAATGTTACAACTGAAGTAAAGTCTATTGAAATGCATCATGAACCTCTGAGTGACTCCCTTCCTGGGGACAACGTGGATTTTGATGTCAAAATATTCACTGTGGCAATGCAGCTGGTGACAGCAAAAATGACCCACCAATGGAAGTAGCTGGGTTAATCAGGCTAGATCCGTGCTGAATACACACCTGTGCTGGACTGTCGCACAGCTCACATCACTCACAAGTTTACTGAGCTGAAGATTGATGGTCATTCTGAGGAAAAGCTGGAAGCGGCCCCTAATTCTTGAAGCAGGTGATGCTGCCATCATTGATATGGTTCCTGGTAAGCCCATGTGTTTTGAGAGCTTCTCTGATTATCCTCCTCTGGGTCATTTTTTACTGTTCATGACATGCAATAGACGGCTGTGAGTGTCATCAAAACAGTGGACAAGAACACAGCTGGAGCTGGCAAGGTCACCAAGTCTTCCCAGAAAGCTCAGAAGACTAAATGAATATTATCCCCAATATCTGCCACCCCAGTCTTAATCAGTGGTGGAAGAATAGTCTCAGAACTGTTTGTCTCAATTGGCTATTTACATTCAATAATAAAAGACAGGGTTAATGATAACACTGCATCACAAAACCTTCAGAAGGAAAGGAGAATGTTTTGTGGACCATCTGTTTTGTATGTGCAGTTTAAAGTTATTAGTTATTAAAATCAGCAATTTTTTATTTGAACATTTTTAAATTCTTATTTTATATTTGAGCATCGTTGACTAACAATGCTGTGTTAGTTTCAGGTGTACAGCAAAGTGATTCAGTTATTCTTATACATGTATCTATTCTTTTTCAAATTCCTTTTCCCATTTAGATTACTGCAGAATATTGAGCAGCGTTCCCTATGCTATACAGTAGGTGCTTGTTGTTTATCTATTTAAATATAGCAGCATGTATGAAAATCAGCACTTTTTAATGGAAACAACTTGACCAAAAGTCTGTCACAGAATTCTGCGTTCCATTAAAACAAACCTTTTATTTAACTTTTATTTATTTTTGGTCATGCTGGGTCTTTGCTGCAGCTCAAGGAAGAGTTTTCTCTAGTCTCAAGGGCTTCTCTAGTTGCAGAGAATGGGCTCTAGAGGATGCGGACTCTAGTTGCAGTGTACAGGCTTTGCACGTGGGATCTCAGTTCCCCGATCAGGGATCAAACCTGAGTCCCCTGCACCGAAAAGCAGATGCTTAGCCACTGGACCACCAGAGAAGTCCTAAAACAAAGCTTGATGAGAGGGAAAAGTGCAAAAGATAGGAGACTTGCTCCCTGCCTCTAGAATTGTATAATCTAGAGGGGGAAACAGGGCTCATTTTCATGAAAAGGCAATAAAAAAACACAGAAAAAAAAGTCAGAAACAAGTGCAAACTAATATAAGCAGAACTCGGTTAGCTTTAGTAGTAATGAAATGTTTTCTGAAGTACAAAAACCTATTCACATAACATTTTAATTCATTTCAGTTATCTACTGCCACACAACAAAGGACTCTAAAACTTAGTGGCTAAAACCACAATCATTGAATTTGCTTGTATTCTACAACTTAGGCAGAGCTGGACAGCCTATCTGCCACACACAGAGTCATCTAAAGTATCAACAGCTACAGTAGAGGCTGAAGAAGCCGCTTGCAAAATGACCTTCTTCACATGGCTGGAGAGTTGGTTGTGACTGTTGGCTGGGAGCTCAGTGGGTGCTGTTAGCCAAGCCCTCAGCCAGGGTTCCTCCATGTGGTTAGGTTGGGCTTTACACTTTACACAGCATGGAAGTCCAATGCCACTTCCCCCTGAATGCAAAAGTAGAAGCTATTAAGCTTTCTTAAGGCATACAGTCAGTAAAGAATCTGACTGCAATGTGGGAGACCCAAGTTCGATTTCTGGGTGGAGACAGTCCCTAGAGAAGGGAATGGCAACCCACTCCAGTATTCTTGCCTGGAGAATTCCATGGACAGAGGAGCCTGGCCAGCTACAGTCCATGGGGTCACAAAGAGTAAGACACGACAGAGCGACTAACACACACACACACAAACACACACACACAGCACAAAGAGTCAGACACGACTGAGCTACTAACACACACACACACACACACAAAAGGCATAGGCCTAGGATGAATTCTAAGGACCAAAGCAAGTCATAGGCCAGCTCAGATTCAAGAGACAGGAACTATCAATGGTGCAAAACCGAGAGGGAAGATTCATTTGGGGCTACCAAAATGCATCACTAAAAACAAAGCTAGTAGAGGTGATGGAATTCCAGTTGAGTTATTTCAAATCCTTAAAGATGATGTTGTGAAAGTGCTGCGCTCAATATGCCAGCAAATTTGGAAAACTCAGCAGTGCCCACAGGACTGGAAAAGGTCAGTTTTCATTCCAGTCCCAAAGAAAGGCAATGCCAAAGAATGCTCCAACTACCGCACAATTGCACTCATCTCACACACTAGTAAAGTAATGCTCAAAATTCTCCAATCCAGGCTTCAACAATATGTGAACAATGAACTTCCAGATGTTTAAGCTGATTTTAGAAAAGGCAGAGGAACCAGAGATCAAATTGCCAACATCTGCTGGGAGAAGGCAATGGCACCCCACTCCAGTACTTTGCCTGGAAAATCCCATGGATGGAGGAGCCTGGTAGGCTGCAGTCCATGGGGTCACGAAGAGTTGAACACGACTGAGCGACTTCACTTTCACTTTTCACTTCCATGCATTGGAGAAGGAAATGGCAACCCACTCCAGTGTTCTTGCCTGGAGAATCCCAGGGACAGGGGAGCCTGGTGGCTGCCGTCTATGGGGTCACACAGAGTCGGACACGACTGAAGTGACTTAGCAGCAGCAGCTGGGTCACTGAAAATGCAAGAGAGTTCCAGAAAAACATCTATTTCTGCTTTATTGACTATGCCAAAGCCTTTGAATGTGTGGATCACAATAAACTATGGAAAATTCTTAAAGAGATGGGAATATCAGACCACCTGACCTGCCTCTTGAGAAATCTGTATGCAGGTCAAGAAGAAACAGTTAACTGGACATGGAACAACAGACTGGTTCCAAATAGGAAAAGGAGTACATCAAGGCAGTATATTGTCACCCTGCTTATTTAACTTATATACAGAGTACATCATGAGAAATGCTGGGCTGGATGAAGCCCAAGCTGGAATCAAGATGGCCGGGAGAAATATCAACAACCTCAGATATGCAGATGACACCACCATGATGGCAGAAAGTGAAGAACTAAAGAGCCTCTTGATGAAAGTGAAAAAGGAGAGTGAAAAAGTTGGCTTAAAGCTCAACATTCAGAAAACTAAGATCATCCCATTACTTCAGGCAAATAGATGGGGAAACAGTGGAAATAGTAGCAGATTTTACTTTTTTGGGCTCAAAAATCACTGCAGATGGTGACTGCAGCCATGAAATTAAAAGATGCTTGCTCCTTGGAAGGAAAGTTATGACCAATCTAGACAGCATATTAAAAAGCAGAGACATTACTTTGCCAACAAAGGTTCGTCTAGTCAAGGCTATGGTTTTTCCAGCAGTCATGTATGAATGTGAGAGTTGGACTATAAAGAAAGCTGAGCGCAGAAGAACTGATGCTTTTGAACTGTGGTGTTGGAGAAGACTCTTGAGAGTCCCTTGGACTGCAGGGAGATCCAACCAGTCCATCTTAAAGGAAATCAGTCCTGAGTATTCATTGGAAGGACTGATGCTAAAGCTGAAACTCCAATACTTTGGCCACCTGATGCAAAGAACTGAGTCATTGGAAAAGACCCTAATGCAGGGAAAGACTGAAGGCAGGAGGAGAAGGGGACGACAGAGGATGAGATGGTTGGATAGCATCACTGGCTCGATGGACATGAGTTTGAGTAAGTTCCCAGAGTTGATGTTGGACGGGAAGGCCTGGAGTGCTACAGTCCATGGGGTCACAAAGAGTCGGACAAGACTGAGCTACTGAACTGACTGACTAAAGTAACAGTCTATCACAGGTTGGTTTTTGGTTTTCTGGTTTTCAATTTTTTGCCAAGTGTTCTATAGCTGTATATTTGCCATTACCTCTGTATTAATTTTTCAAAGCAAGTTTTAAAAGCTTGTTTACAATGACATCCAACATATGTTATTAATATATCATAAAGATTTCGACAATAAAGACCATCAGTTATCTTACACAACAAAATCTGGAGACAGGTGGGTCTAATTCTGATACAGCAACAGCTCAATGACATCATCAAGTATTCGGGGATTTTCCAGGGGATTTTCTATCTTTCCATACAACCATCTTCAGCATGTTCACTTCTCATCTTTAAAGATTTGTCCCCTAGGGGACTTCGTTGGTGGTCCAATGGCTAAGACTCCTTGTTCCCAAGGCAGGAGGCCAAGGTTCATCCCTGGTCAGGGAGCTAGATCCCACATGTCCTGACTAAGAGTTCACATGCTGCAACTAAATACATATTTTTAAAAAAGATTTGTCCCCTCAATGTCACAAGAGGCTCCTCAATCAATCCCTAAGGAAAGCGCAAGATAGAGCCTCCTCTTGACGTTTTCTCTTTTTATCTGGAAGGAAAGTATTTCCTAGAAGCTACCTTCCTTCAATTTCTAATTCCAGACCATTCTCAAATTTCACTGGATCAGTGATTACAGGGGCTTCCCAGGTTGCGCCACTGGTAAAGAACTTGCCTGCCAATTCAGGAGACATAAGAGACACCGGTTCGATCCCTGAATTGGGAAGATCCCCTGGAGGAGGAAATAACAACCCACACCAATATTCTCGCCTGAAGAATCCCATGGACAGAGGAACCTGGTGGGCTACAGTCCATGGTGTCGCAAAGAGTCGGACACGACTAAAGTAACTTAGCACGCACTGTAATTTGTTGTAGTTCAGTTGCGTCCGACTCTGCGACCCCACGGACTGCCTGCAGCACGCCAGGCTTCCCGATACATTACAATATTACCTAGCAACAAAAAATCAAACATCACTGGATACAGAAAACCCACACCGAGGACAGCCAAGACCCTCTGGAGAGTATTTTTTAGAGAACAGCGGATTTTAAGGATAGAGAGAAAACCGCTCAGGATTTACAGCCATAACAAAACCCGGTTATTAGGCTCTGAACTTCAATCTCCTGAAAACAGTATCAGCGCGATCTCGTTAATGTCCCTTTGCGGCTTCTTACCCACTTCAAATATGGCCGCCAAGCGCCAGTTTCCTTTACCTCTTGAGTGTGGTAAAGCTCTGACTTCACGCCCATTTCCAAAAGGGCTTCCTCCCGCGAGGCTGCGGTTCTCAGAGCGCAGACGCGAACGTACGTCCTCTTCCCGGCAAGATGGCGCTGGCGTTGATGTGCGGACGCCGGCAGCTTCTGCGCTTACTGCGGCCCCAGCGTCAGGTTAGGATACCCCGGAGCCGAGCGCCAGGATGCCTCACTGTCCCTGTGAGCCGAGCCAGGAGTGGCTTGTGCAAACGGGCATGAGTAGACGCTGACCTGCTCACCCGGACCTCCTTCTCGTGGCCTCGGGTCATATGAGGGCGTGGAAGGGTTACGTCCCAGACTCCGCGGGGTCAGCAGCCTCGTATTTTAGTCTGTTCCTGGGACAAGCGTCACCTCTTCTAGAGAAACCTCAGCCTCAACTTCTGGGCCCCGGGGTGGGTCTGCGGTAGCTGAGAAGCAGGACTCACAGCTTGCATGCTTTCAGGCTCGCAATCTGAGCGCGGGGAGTAGAAGAGTCCTCACCTGTGGAAATTGGCTGCCTGTCTCCTGAGGGGAGGGGTGAGCATAATAAGCGATTTTACCTGATAAAAGGACTCCATCTCCCTTTTACCCACTCAGTTCCACAGCGTCGCAGGGCCCTGCCAGTGGCCCCGGAAACCGCTGACAGCTGGGCTCAGGTTCCCAGCCGACAGGTGCCTCGGGCACCCGCGCTATGTCCTGCTCATGGCCCCAGGCCCCCGCGGCCTCAGTACCTCTGCCGTCTCTTTTGGAGAAGCCCAGGTAAGAGACATTTCGTCCCTGAAATGTTAGGAATGGTGCTTCTTGCAGATTTTATTTTTATTTTGCTTTGATTGGGAGGAGGGGGAATATGGAGCTGTGTTCTTGTCCACACACCACCCAACTCCCCAAATGATAGCATCTCTGCTTGGGATAGATTTTCACATCAGTGGTAAAATTATTGAGAGCGCAGGAGGAAAAGTTTATCTTGTAAACAAGGCGTTGTTTGCCAGAATGGTGGCAAGCCACTGATGGTGAAATAAGATGCAATTCTGTTTGTATATTGGAAAAATTATAATTTGCATGTCAAATGTGGATAAAGAATGTCACCTGCCATATCAGTAAACAAAGGATGTTGAGGCCAGCAGTCCCAGTGGCCACCCCCAACAGGTGCACCCTGAGGGAATTGAGGATGGAGAAACAATACTAGCAGTAGCCAGTTAGGGTACATATTAAAGGAGTGATTTCAGTAAGCCCCAACTCTAGCATCTTTCCATACATAGAAAAACACTAAATTCATTAACTTGAGACTTCTGGTTTTTATTAGCTGTAATTTTTTGGTGTTGTAATTACCTGGTTGGGCTGGGACTGAGGGGCGTTGTTTGGCAAACTCCTGTATATCCTGGCTCCTCCCTTACCTCTTCTGAATAGTCCCTCAGAGCTGAGAGGCTGTGTCCTAGGCTTAAGACCCAAGTAATAATAATAAGTATTAGTCGCTCAGTCAGCTCTTTGCAACTTCATGGACTGTAGCCTGCCAGGCTCCTCTGTGCATGGAATTCTCCAGGCAAGAATACTGGAGTGGGTAGCCATTCCCTTCTCCAGTGGATCTTCCCCACCCAGGGATCAAACCCTGGTCTCCTGCTTTGCAGAGTGATTCTTTACCATCTGAGCCACCAGGGAAGCCCCTCAGTAATGCCCCAAATAAAACACAATTCTCAACTTTTAGGTCTTGTTTTTTTTGCAGTGGGCAGTTTGGGCTACCAGCGAAGGGGCCCAGAGTAGCGTTTTCCCCTTCCCCTGAACTGGGGCCTTGGTACAAGCAGGGGCCTCTTGTGCCTATCCGCCTCCTCAGAGAGTCCAGACAAATGTGGGTGAGTCTCTCCTGGTTCTCGGATCTCCCAATTACTGGTTGATAATCCTTGTATTTGGCAATGTCTAACAGGTACCTGGCTCCCCATTTGAAATATCCTAGGATTTTCTCAGTTGAGAGACTCTGAGCTATCTGAACTGGGTGATTAGATGAGAAGCTGGTCTAACATTTTTTCAGGAAGCCAGCCGGATTTCTGTACTTACACTTACAAGTATGTACTTAATTGGGAATTAAAGAAAATCTTGCCCTGAAAATGGCCAGTATGAGGCTTTTTTATTTTGTATGCAGTAAGAGAAAGCCAGCTTGATAAAACATCTTTTCAGAATTCTGACCTTACGAAGAAACAAAACCCCTTCTAGAGGGAACTTCCATTTTCTGTGTCTTTGAGATGTAAATGTCCTACCTGATCTTAGGCGCCTCAATGTGTGTATGTTTTGAGAAGTTGGTTTCTGCTATCCAGAAAGTACATGTATGGTGTGCATTCAGCAGCCAATCAAATAGACTGAGCTTCTGGGCAGTCTTTTGTCTGACCATGCCAATTCTCAGGGACTTCAGTCGTCTTAATCTTGGTTGCATCAGCCTATACAATAACGACCTTTACTTTCTTATACTGTTTTGAGTAAACTTTATAGATCTTCTGAAGGCTACATCCTTTGTACTTTCTTGTAGGAGTACCTCTTTTGTCTTAATGATTTGAGTTATAATTAAAGTGCCACCTGTCAATAACCATTGATGCTTTAAATTGGAAAAATGTCTTCATAGATACATTTTTACAGAGCTCTCATTATATACAGCTGTTTATTGATACCTATGGGAAAAAAAAAACAGAAGGTGACTACACACACACACACACACACACACACACACACACAGTAGTTAACCTAAGAATTCTGTTAGTTTTTTTGTTTTTTAAAAAAGGTATGGGCAACCTTATTTGTGGTTTCTGTTTCCCTTCAGTGAGTGGGTTTTACAGATGCTAATAAAAACATGAAGATAATTAATGTTGATTAGGTTGATTAACGGAGGTTTAAGAAATGAAGAGAAAGTCTAGAAACTTCTTCCCACTAAAGTGGAAATGTTAAAGAACTCGTGTCCCAAATGGATAAAGAAATCTTTAAGTGGTTATATTAAGAAATAAGATATATAAAACAGATGCTAATAGGATTAAAAAAAAAGGTTTCAACACATTACCTTAGGTTGGATGGACCAACATTATTGGTCCCAGTATTAGCTTTTATTCCCCCTAAAGGCTAGAAGAAACTTACACAGAGATATCTGACTAACAGTTGCTTGGAACAACGATTATGGCAATTGATTAAGTTTTAAAAAATTGATAAAAGAGCCTGAGTCCCTTGGCTCAACCTCTCACTGGGAACCCAGAGCCTTTTATACAAAAATAGATCAAATGATTTTATTAAAAAGGAAGTTTCTGGACTGCTTCTAAGACCAAGACTTGATGTGATCCTGACAGAGACTAAAGTTAAAGTTATAGAAGTTGATAGAAATGAGATAAAAATTTATCAAAACTGGTATATTTAAATGGGCTTTATGTAAGATGATTATATTTCTTTTGCCTTATTGTGGGATAGACATCATGTCTCACTCCCCTGCCTGTTATTATTATAAGACAGGGCATATAAATCTGCTCCTCAGACTATAGTAATTAAGCATATTAAAGGAAACCAGTAGGGTTACCAGAGCACACACACCATAATGTAAAAACTGGGAGCTGATGTTCCAGGGCTAGCAAAAATAGTAATAGAGATTTGCTCTGGGTCTAACTGGTGCACTCAGAAAGAGGGCCTTTGTTGAATGCCTTATAAAACTTTTGAAGACATAGTAAATTGAACCCTAAAGTTCTATAATATAGAAATCCTGATTTTCAGTTTAGTTGGAAGTCAGTGATTAAAAAAGAAAACAAAATTTAGTTTGGCCAATCAGTCTTAGTATCACTTGGGCAATTGACCAGTTCTTTGGGAAATTAAAAGCAACTATTTTTGTCTTGAAAACAAATCAGAAATGTAAATATAGCCCCTAAACTAGTAAGTTTATTAATACTTGATTCAAAACTTAAGTTTTTTGTTGTTGTTGTTGGTTGCTCAGTTGTGTCCGACTCTTTGTGACCCCATGGACTGTAGTCCCCCCCAGGCTTCTCTGTCCATGGGATTTCTCAGGCAAGAATACTGCAGTGGGTTGCCATTTCCTTTTCCACAGAACTAAGTATTTTAATGAAACTATGAGATCTCTAGTATTATCTGTTTGTATGTCTGTATATATATTATGGAGAAGGCAATGGCACCCCACTCCAGTACTCTTGCCTGGAAAATCCCGTGGACAGAGGAGCCTGGAAGGCTGCAGTCCATGGGCTCGCTGAGGGTCGGACATGACTGAGCAACTTCACTTTCACTTTTCACTTTCATGCATTGGAGAAGGAAATGGCAACCTACTCCACTGTTCTTGCCTGGAGAATCCCAGGGACGGCGGAGCCTGGTGGGCTGCCATCTATGGGGTCACACAGAGTCAGACATGACTGAAGTGACTTAGCAGCAGCATATATATTATACATATAAGATGTCACTACCTCTGGATATACTTTTCAAAATTAAATTTATAAAAGGCCTCTATTTAATTGACTTTAAGTACTTACAAATTAACTCTTTCTAAATATAAAGGAAACTGGCCAGAATGAATTTCGGGTTCATGTGATCTAGGAAGTAGTAAATTAATATCTGGTGTTAAAGCTAGCTTAAGCATGCTGGCTTAATCAATTAGACATATCTTTTATTCTACCTAGGTTTACTAAAAGTCAGTAAGTTCATATTCTTTGGCAACGTTTTCAGCAAGAAAAAATAATAACTTGGTGTTATTTTCATAAGTTAGGAAAGTTCAGCTTCAGCATCAGTCCTTCCAATGAATAATCAGGACTGATTTCCTTTAGGATGAACTGGTTGGATCTCCTTGCAGTCCAAGAGACTCTCAGGAGTCTTCACCAACACCACAGTTCAGAGGCATCAATTCTTTGGCACTCATCTTTCTTTATAGTCCAACTCTCACATCCATACATGACTACTGGAAAAACCATAGCTTTGACTAGACGGACTTTTGTTGGCAAAGTAGTGTCTCTGCTTTTTAATATGCTGTCTAGGTTGGAGCTTTTCTTCCAAGGAGCAAGCATCTTTTAATTTCATGGCTGCAGTCACCATCTGCAGTGATTTTGGAGCCCCCCAAAATAAAGTCTCTCACTGTTTCCATTGTTTCCCCATCTGATTGCCTGAAGTGATGGGACTGGATGCCATGATCTTCGTTTTCTGAATGTTGAGCTTTAAGCCAACTTTTTCACTCTCCTCTTTCACTTTCATCAAGAGATTCTTTAGTTCTTCTTCACTTTCTGTCATCAGGGTAGTGTTATCTGCATATCTGATGTTATTGATATTTCTCCTGGCAATCTTGATTCCAGCTTGGGCTTCATCCAGTCCAGCATTTCTCATGATGGACTCTGCATAGAAGTTAAATAAGCGGAGTGACGATATACAGCCTTGACGTACTCCTTTCCCAATTTGGAACCAGTCTGTTATTCCATGTCCAGTTCTAACTTGTTTCTTGACCTACATACAGATTTCTCATTAGGCAGGTAAGGTTGTCTGGTATTCCCATCTCTTTAAGAATTTTCCACAGTTTTTTGTGATCCACACAGTCAAAGGCTTTGGTGTAGTCAATAAAGCAGAAGTAGATGTTTTTCTGGAACTCTCTTTTTCGATGACCCAACAGATATTGGCAATCTGATCTCTGGTTCCTCTCTCTTTTCTAAAACCAGCTTGAACATCTGGAAGTTCATAGTTCATGTATTGTTGAAGCCTGGCTTGGAGAATTTGGGGCATTACTGAGGACTTAACTAGGATGCAAGCTCTTGGCTCTGAGGGATTGTTCCAAAGAGGTGAGGGAGGAGCCAAGGTATATAGGAGTTTTGCAAAACAAACAAAAAGGTAGTTGAAACATCAAAGGATTACTGTTAAAGAAAAACCAAGTGTCTCAAGTTTATGAGTTTAGCACTTTTCTGTGTAAGGAAAGATACAGGAGTCTTTTGTTCAGGTGCTCAGTGGTGCCCACCTCTTTGTGACCCCATGAACTGCACCATGCCAGGCTTCCCTATCCTTCACTATCTCCTGGAGTTTGCTCAAACTCATATCCATTGAGTCAACGATGCCATCCAACCATCTCATCGTTTGCCACCCCCTTTTCTTGCCTTCAGTCTTTCCCAGCATCAGGGTCTTTTCCAGTGAGTTGACTCTTCACATCAGATGGCCAAAGTATTGGAACTTCAGCATTAGTGCTTCCAATGAATATTCAGTGTTGATGTCCTTTAGAATTGACTACTTTGATCTCCTTGCTGTCCAAGGGACTCTCAAGCATCTTCTCTAGCACCACAGTTTGAAAGCACCAATTCTTCGGCACTCAGCCTTCTTTATGATCCAGCTCTCTCAACTGTACATGACTACTGCAAAAACCATAGCTTTGAGTATATAGACCTTTGTGGGCAAAGTGATGTCTCTGCTTTTTAATACATTGTTAGATTTGTCATAGTTTTTCTTCCAAGGAGCAAGCGTCTTTTAATTTAATGGCTGCCGCCACTGTCCACAGTGATTTTGGAGCCTAAGAAAATAAAGTCGGTCACTGTTTCCCTATCTATTTGCTATGAAGTAGTGGAACCGGATGCCATGATCTTAGTTTTTTTGAATGTTGAGTTTTGAGCCAGCTTTTTCACTCTCCTCTTCGACCTTTAGTTCTTTAGAACCTTTAGCCCTTTAGTTCCTCTTCACTTTCTGCCATTAGGGTGGAGTCATCTGCATATCTGAGATTATTGATATTTCTCCCTGCAGTCTTGATTCCAGCTTGAGCTTTATCCAGTTCGGCATTTCACATGATATATTCTGCATAGAAGTTAAATAAGCAGGATGACAATATACAGCCTTGATGTACTCCTTTCCCAATTTGGAACCAGTCTGTTGTTCCATGTCCCATTCTAAGTATTGCTTCCTGACTTGTATACAGGTTTCTCCTTTCTTACAGGAGGCAGGTAAGATGTTCTGGTATTCCTATCTCTTTAAGAATTTTCTGCAGTTTGTTGTGACCCACACAATCAAAGGCTTTAACACAGTCAATGAAGCAGAAGTAGATGTTTCTCTGGAATTCCCTTGCTTTTTCTGTGATTCAGCATGTTGGCAATTTGACCTCTGGTTCCTCTGCCTTTTCTAAATCCAGCTTGTACAACTGAAAGTTCTCAGTTCACATACTGTTGAAGCCTCACTTGGAGGATATTGAGCATTGCTTTGCTAGCATGTGAAATAGGTGCAGTTGTGCAGTTTGAACATTCTTTGGCATTGCCCTTCTTTGGGATTGGAATAAAAACTGACCTTTTCCAGTCCTGTGGCCACTGCTGAGTTTTTCCAAATTTGCTGGCATGTTGAGTGCAGTACTTTCACAACATCATCTTTTAGGATTTGAAATAACTCAGATGGAATTCCATCACTTCCACTAGCTTTGTTTGTAGTAATGCTTCCTAAGACCCATTTGACTTCAAACTCCAGGATGTCTGGCTCAGAGTGATCACACCATCGTAGTTATCCAGGTTGGTCAAACTTCACTGCAAATGCAATAAAAGAGCCCCATATTGGCCATTTTCAGGGCAAGATTTCCTTTAATTCCCAATTAAATGAGTACTTATAAGTTTTGTACATACATAGACTTGGCTAGAGTGTTAGTTGGAGGCAAAGATGTTAGGCCAGCCTCTCATCTAATCACCCAGTTTAGACTGCTTGGTGTCTCTACTGAGCAACTCTCCATCTTTCATCTGGGCTCCCCTAGTATCTTTCAGCTGGGGAGCCAGGTACCAGTTAGACACTGCCAAATAAAACTCAGAATCATCAGGCAGTAGTCAGGAGATCCAAGAATCCCCCTGATTTGTCTGGACTCTCCAAGGAGGCAGACAGTCCCAAGAGGCCTCTGCTAATATGAGGCCGTAAGTCCTCATAGAGTTCAGGTGAAGGAGAGAGGTATACTCTGGATCCTTTTGTAGTCACCAAAATTGTTAACTGTAAAAAGTGTACAACCTAAAAGCTGAAGATTATGTTTTATTCAGTGAACTTGCTAAGGACTTAATCCTGGAAGACTGCCTCTCAGATAAGCTCTGAGGGACTGTTCCAAAGAGGTAAGAGAGGAGCCAGGATATATGGAAGTTTGGGGAGGTGGCGGGGAACAGGTAGTCAGAATATCAAAAGATTTAAAAAAAAAAAAAATAGTATTAAAGAAAAACCAGATATCTCAAGTTGATGAGTTTAGCACTTTTCTATGTATAGACTGATGTAAGAGTCTGGGCTTGTTGAGATCATTCCTTTGATAAGCACCTTAAGTATAGTAAGTAAGTGAAGTCGCTCAGTCGTGTCCGACTCTTTGTGACCCCATGGATTATAGCCACCAGGCTCCTCTGTCCGTGGGCTTTTCCAGGCAATAGTACTGGATTGGATTTCCATTTCCTTCTCTAGCGGATCTTCCTGACCCTGGGATCGAACCGGATCTCCCGCATTGTAGACAGACTCTTTACAGTCTGAGCTACCAGTATATAGCACCAATATTCTGTTTTTCTCCATCCTGAATCCCCTCAGGGTATACAGTTGAGGGTAGCTGATGGCTGCTGCACCCTTTGTTTACTCATATGGCAGGCAACATTTTTCTTCCACATAGCGGTCTTTCACAGGCAATCTAGAGAATTTTAGATTATCAACAGGGCCTGATCCAAAAGTAGCAGTTTGAGTAGCCTATCAGCAGAATCTTTGCCAGATCTACACATCAGCCTTCCTAGTGCCATGGGACAAAACTAGTCATAATGCCTCCCAACTTTTGGTCAAATTTATGACCTGAAAAGAGGAAAAAAAGAGAAAAAATTTATGACCAAAGAATTTCACCTGCCGCGTCAGCAAACAAAGTATATCGGGGCCATCAGCCACTGCAGCCACCCCTGTAGTGCATCCTGAGAGGATTCAGGATGGAGAAGCAGAATACTGGCCCTAGAAAGTTAAGGTATATATCAAAGGAATGATTTCAATAAACCAAGGCTCTTGTAGCTTTCCATAAATAGAAAAGCACTAAATTCATTAACTTGAGACACCTACCTGGTTTTTCTTGAATTAGCAGTAATCTTTTGGTGTTTGACTACCTGGTTTTTGGGGGTTGGTTGTTTGTTTTGCAAAAATTCTTGCATATCCTTGCTTCTTCCTCAGACCTGAGAGGCTGTGTCCTGGGCTGTGTCAGTAATGTCCCAAATAAAACACAATTCTCAACTTTGAGGTTGTGCATTTTTTCATTTGACACAATTACAACTTGCATGTCCCTGATTTCATGGACATTAATATTTCTGAGCACCAAGTAGATATCATCTTAAAAACTGAGTTGTTTAAAGAAAAATTATAATAGTTTAAGTGTATGCAAAATTGTGCCAGTGATGCTCATGCAACTGAAATTTGGAAAATACTAATATAAGAAATAACTTCCTAACATGAAGGAGAGTCATGAAGTCTTATTCCGAGTAACTTATCTTCCTGCTTAGAGAGGAAAATAAAATATCCTTTTTTAAAAATAATGAACAGGAATATGTATTTAAAATAAGAAACCTTTACAAAGTAATGTTTTTTGAAAAACTGACAAATACCATAAGCATCATAAAACCTAGAAAAATAATTTTTAATTGACTTCCTGACATTAAATGTTGTTTTTAAGCTTTGAATTCTTTGAACAGTATAGGCTACCATGGGAGAACAAGAAATAGGGAGTCCAGAGAGTAAGTACCCCGGTGTTGGTTATTGTAAGAGGGACCTCGTTTTCTATGTGTCTGCACCCTGCTGAATATAATGTGCTTAGTCGCTCAAGCGACTCTCTGTGACCCTTTGGACGGTAACCCACCAGGCTCCTCTGTCCATGGCATTTTTCAGACAAGAATACTAGTATGGGTTGCCATTTCCTCCTCTAGGGACCGAATATAATACATGACTTTTTTCCCCCACAGGTTCCGGCCCCTCCAGTCATTCCTGCAACTCCCCCACCCACAGCAGTACCTGAAGTGGCTTCTGGAGAGGCCGCAGATATCATCCAAGCTGCTGCGGAGCAGAGCTTCGCTGAACTTGGGCTGGGGTCCTACACCCCAGTGGGACTGATCCAGAACTTACTTGAATTTATGCATGTTAACCTAGGCCTACCATGGTGGGGAGCCATTGCTGCATGTAAGGGGAACATATCTGTACAAGGGTAAAGGAAATGGGGGTTTGGGGTAGAACTTTAAAGATAGCAGCTCTATGCGTGGATAGAGGAAATAGTTGCATAAGTTTATAGCTGAGAAAAGCCGATGATGCAAATGAGTGAAAGAGGTTCATGACACTTAGATGCACGCCACTGTATATCTTGAGGGGCATTTTAAAACCACTAGATCATCTAGGATTTAAGAAGTGTAAGTTTTTGAATGTGAGGGTAGGGTTTAAGTATGGGGACCTCCGTAAAAGTGATGAAGCCTGATTCAAAAGAGCAGAAGGTCAGGTCAGATGGGAAGACACTCACATCGCTCCTCTTATAAGGTTAAAACTGCTTTAAATTCTGTTTTTCCCCATACATTGCTCCAGTGATCTTCTCTCCCCCATGTCTTCAGTTTCTCCATCTTTACTGCCTTCTCTGAACATATAGGTGTGTGCAGGCATACCATGTGTTTCTTAGTAAATTCTTTCCCCTCATCGTTAATTCACTTTTAACTACTACCCTTTCTCCGTCTCTTCATAGCTATCATTTAAAAGAGTATTCTACACCCAGTAGGCTTTTCTCTCTTTCTGTTCTGTGACCCTCAGCAGTCTGACTTATACCACCTTGTTCTAACTGCCAGTGATATCATTTCTTAGTCCACTTTTCACACTTGCCCTTTCTGCATCAGACACGGTCGAGTGTGGAACCTGCCCATTGGCTTTTGCAACTTTCTGTCCATATCCTCCCGTCTCCATTGCTCAGTACCCTACCTGCCCCTTCAGTGCTGGTATTCCCGGTTCTGTCCTTAGCTCCCTTCTCCGTCCACTTCACACCATTTATCATTATGGTGATAAAGCTTAAATGTATATCTCCCCCTTGTCTCTTCTCAGCCCAGGCCCACTTGCTTATCACAGATACCATCAACTAAATAAATATTTGTTGAAATGATCAGGAAATGTGAAATGTAAGAAAAGAAATAGGAAGGAGTTAAAGCAGTAGGCCACCAGATTACCTCCTATTCCAGACATTTCTAGGACAGCATTTTTCAGACTTCATTCCTGGGAGCCCCAGAGTTCTGTGAAAGTGCTTCTGAGCAAAGCAAATTCCAAAGATGGAACAGTCTTAACAGTCAGACAAGCCTCCTCACCCAGGGTAGCTTGATTTTATTTGTTATGTATATTGTGGTTACACTTAGAATTGAGGAAAAAAGGAGTCCATTAATCATAGAAAAGTTTGGAAACCATTGATCTATAAAAGTAGCTTCTGTCACCTTTTTGAGGAAATAAGATTGCTGGTCATTTGTTTGGAGAAGTTAATGCCAGACTTTTGATGTCAAAGCAGAGGACTGAGCCTCAAAGGAACTGAGTCACACCGCGCCCTTTGTTTGGGGCCTGTGGGCATGAGCCACAGGGTGGGAAAGTCCAGGCAAGAGACCCTCTCAGGGAGGACCTAGAAACGTTTAGCCCAGCTACAGAATGGCTTGATGAAGAATGCAGAATGTCACTCCACTCCTAGTTTGTGTTTCCAGGCACAGTCCTTGCCCGCTGCCTGGTGTTTCCTCTCATCGTGAAGGGCCAACGAGAGGCAGCCAAGATTCACAATCACTTGCCAGAGATTCAGAAGTTTTCCGCTCGAATCAGAGAGGCCAAGTTGACAGGAAACCACACAGAATGTGAGTCAGTCGCAGAATGAGCATGGGAGAGGACCTGTTTTCCCTACATACAGCTGGGGGCAGGGAGGGGGCAATGGGTAGGAGGGGGAACAACTCAAATTGGGAGTTACTACAGTTGGACAAGTTCTGAGATATACCTGCTTCTTGGGCCTGTTGCTTCCAGTGCCTGGCCAGAGTCAGTTAGATGTGACTCATGGGCCAGGTTATGAGGATGGTCACCTCCACCAACCTAGCTGTTAGCCCAACCATTAACTTCTACTCCCTTCCCAGTTTACAGGGCCTCCTCGGAGATGACATTCTACCAGAAAAAGCATGATATTAAACTCTTTAGACCTCTCATTCTACCACTGACTCAGGTGAGCAAAAAACATTTCCCCTCTAACTTCAGAAACAATCAGATTAAAAGAAACAACAAAAATTAAAAATCAGATTACCTCCTCTGTGTTTCCCAGGCAATGGCTCCCCACTCCAGTACTCTTGCCTGGAAAATCCCATGGGCAGAGGAGCCTGGTGGGCTGCAGTCCATGAGGTCGCTGAGTTGGACACGACTGAGCGACTTCACTTTCAGTTTTCACTTTCATGCATTGGAGAAGGAAATGGCAACCCACTCCAGTGTTCTTGCCTGGAGAATCCCAGGGATGGGGGAGCCTGGTGGGCTGCCGTCTATGGGGTCACCAACCCTAAAAGCAGGTTGGCGGTGATATTATGCTACATAAACCCATTATGGGTTTCAATAACGGAGTAATTAAAATGTCCCCTCTGTTAAAGGGTACTGACACTGTTTATCCTGTGTCACAGGCCCCGATCTTCATCTCCTTCTTCATTGCCTTGAGAGAAATGGCCAACCTTCCCGTGCCCAGCCTGCAGACAGGTGGTCTCTGGTGGTTCCAGGATCTCACACTATCTGACCCCATCTACGTATTACCTCTGGTGGTCACAGCTACAATGTGGGGTGTCCTTGAGGTAAGCCTGGGTTCGCCAAGTGCCTGTCCTGCAGAGTGGGGAGTGAAAGGAAAGCAGTTGTATAGAATGGTCATTCTTCACTCCCTGGAGAAACAGAACTGATAGGTAAGAGATCTGAGCCAGGATCAATGACATGCATTTGCTTGTCAAATGTATGTTCTTCCCTTGCTTTTTCTTTTTTCCCAGTTAGGTGCTGAAACTGGCATGCAAAGTTCTGACCTTCAGTGGATGAGAAATTTTATCAGACTAATGCCCCTGGCAGTCTTGCCCATAACTATCCATTTCCCCACGGTAGGTCATGGCTTAGGGGCTGTCTCCAAGTCTCCTGGCAAGGTGCCCAGAGATGCAGCTTCTGAGTGCCTTCTCTTCTCATCCAGGCAGTGTTCATGTACTGGCTCTCCTCCAACATGTTTTCCCTGGGCCAGGTGGCCTGTCTCCGTATTCCTGCTGTACGCACTGTACTGAAAATTCCCCAACGTGTTGTGCACGACCCAGACAAGTTACCTCCACGAGAAGGCTTCATAAAGAGCTTCAAACAAGGTAAGGGCCCGTCCTCTGTGACAAGGACAGGGGGAACGTGGTCTTGAAATGAGTCCAGGACCAATGGTCTTCCTCTCCTTCACACAGGCTGGAAGAATGCCGAAATGGCCCATCAGCTACAGGAACGGGAACGACGTATGCAGAACCACTTGGAGCTCGCTGCCAGGGGTAAAAAACCCTTGCAGGCCAAATTCTGTCATTTGTTTCTTCCTTTTCTTCGTTCATCGGGATTTGTTTTCTCTTCTTCCCCAGGTCCGTTACGACAGACGTTTGCCCACAACCCTCTGCTGCAGCATGGAAAGAATGACCCTCCCAACACCCCCAACAGCAGCAGCAGCAGCAGCAACAAAGCAAAGTCAAAGCAGCCCTGGCGTGACACGCTTGGCTGACCTCTGCTGCCTGCTCACACTGGCAGGAACTCTGTCTCTTCAGAGACTCAGCCTTCGAACACGATTTCATGCTGGGTCTTTGCGCCAGACCTAGAAACTGTGGGACATACTGATGTTCATTTTAAAATTGGATTCCACTACAGACTCTTCCACCTGATTGTGAAAGAACCCTGGGAGCCAGGGGATCTTCCCGTCCGCAGAGTTAGTAAACCTCTGTGCTACAACACTGCTTCCTAACAATTACTAAATGGAAATGGATTGAGCGCTTCAGAAAGAATAGCTTGGGTGATGACCGCTCTTGCTGGCCCACGATCTTAGGAGGCATCTCAGTGTTGTAACAGCATGAAGGGCTAGATGTGTTGTCACGCCCGTATTTGCCCCTTGTCATCAGAGGTGTATGCCTGGTAAGTGGTGAATGTATATGGAGGAACCACATTCACTTATCCCAAGATTACGTATAAAATATCCTTCAAGAAGTAGATGTGCTCAATTTCTTAGTGATAAGAGGAACAGAAGTTGATACAGCTTTTATCAAATAACCTAGCATTTTGCTACAGCAGCATAGGTGTTCTCTTGGGTAGAGGCTGATTGCATCAGCCTTCAGCAACTGGGTTAAGAGGGAAGAAATGCTCAGATTCTTTCTAACATAAGATTGTTTTTAGTCTTCCTGCCTGGTTCATGGAAACTATCCCTAAGACACTGTATAAAAATGATGGAGCCACTCAGAGTTTAGAAGCATACCCTTTTATTGTCTAGCACCTGTGACAGTTTCATGTCTCTAAAGGAGACAGGAAGTTAAAGCATTGTTGGATTTTCCAGTGGAAGAGGAGTGGGCAGGCACACTGGAGGTGAGTGGATATCTTAACACATGGGAACGTGCCACTGGAACATCCAAGCTCACACCTAGCATGCTTCCCATCACAGTCTGCTTTATGTCCCTTTAAAAGAAACCAGGAATAATATGTAGCAAAACAAATAAATTACTCTCCATCTCTCAGAAAGCAAGTTCAGAGGTTGCTGAAGCTGCCTACGAGGCCTCCAAAGAAGTGAGCTTTCCTTTTCAACTTCCTTGCCTCCAGCCAGCAGGAGATAGAAGCCCCTGCTTTCCACATCTCGAAATTTCTTGTGGTTATTTAGACTTGGGATCCTGTTGCTTGGACTGCTGTCCTCCATCTTCCAAATCCATCTCTGCAGCAACTGACATACATAGGACCTGGAGGTACCACGTGACAGAGGCTACAAAGAGAGGTTTGAGTCAGAACTGAGAAGAAGTCAAGTCAACTGGACTGAGTCCAAGTGGCACTGAGTGGGGCTGGGCCCGAGGGGACAATTTCAGTTAAACTTCAACAACAGGTAGGGGCTATGGCAGAGGTGGCTTGGGAGAATAAGAGTTGCAAAAGGAAAAAAAACCAACCCTAAGCTGTACAACAGCTGAGCTGACTTAAGGATCCAAGGCTTACCCACAATCCTGCGGAGCCAAAGAGGTCGTTTGTGTTCTGGCACTCTGACGATGAAGAAGTAAAAGGGCAAGCCTGAGAGAGCAATGCCAATGCCGATGAGGGAATTGATGGTATCACTGTAGAGTGGAACAGCCACCAGGAAGACGGTGCAGAGGCAGAAGACAATGGGGAAGAACAGGCTGAGCTGAGGGCCCAGAAGAAACAATTGGAGGTTAAACAGGTCAGGGTGGACAGCCACGATAACCCCCCACTCCCGTAGAGCAGAGTGCTGAGCCTTCCTGTCATCCCCTTCATTTCAATGAGTACCACCCACAGTTCTGGGCCAAGGTTTCTGAGTAGGTGTCAGAATCCCTGGAGCAGGTGCAGCAAATGTGGGATGGAGAGGAACTACCTTGAGAGGACGAGGCCTGTCGGGCTCCTTCCAGCGCAGATAAAGCTGACCCACAATAGAGAGCCCCACGAAGAACCAGTAGCTGAAGCTGTAGTAGTTAATGAGCTTAAAGATGTCCTCCACACACAAATAGATCAACGCCATGAGACCCTGTAGGCACAAGCCCACGTCAGCTCCTGTCAGCCTCTGTCATGCAAAGCAGTTTCCAGTTCCCTTTATCCCACAGATCCACCCCCCTTGTTAAGTCCTCAGTTTCTCCAACTGTCCTTTTCTGTTCCCACCCCATTTGCCACCTTAACTTCATTCATTTCCTATCAAGTCAGTAGCCTTTTTCAGCCCGTTCTTCAAATCCTTGCCAGCTTAATCCTCTATACAACACAGCCCGAAACAATTCCTCAAATAGCTTTTTCCCCAGAACCTCTCCAGAATGGCTCCAACCTACACGTCCAGCTTTTACCTTCTACTACCCAACTCCACACCTCCAGACTGCTGATGCCATTTTTCTAACCTAAAGCCCATCAATATTTGCAACCCTAAACTTGGAAGACCCATTTCAAATTCTCCAAAGTCTGTCTGTCACTTCTACCCCTACAGAAATGACCATTTCTCCCCATAAACACTACATCATCTGCCACAGCAGCCGTTACAATGTATTCCATGACTATTGTGCCCCACCCTAGACGCCGAGGCCACCATTCGTTAGAGAAGGTGGGTTCTCTTCAGAACCACCGCAGCAGCTGGCACAGTGCCTTGCCCATGGTGAACGGTCTGATGATAGTTTTTCTATTAGAATATTTAGAGCTTCTTGGAAGCCAGAACAATTGTATCTATTGTTACTAAAGTTTCCCCATTACCTGGCTTTCAGCCCAACCTTGAGATCACTTACATTGAAGAGAAGAGCTGACACTGGTGTGAACCGCTCCACATGAATCATGCAGATGGTATCAGGGAGATGGCCTTCTCTTGAGCCCACAAAGAAAAGCCTATTTGGGGTAAGATAGGAGAGGCTGAAAAACCTGGGGGGCATGGGTGTGGCCAGGTTCATGTGCCACAAGTCCTTCCCTCCATCAAAAGGGTTTGATTAATTTGGAAAGAAGTTGAATACCAAGATGTGTGAGCACTGGAGGCCGCTGATGGAATTGAGGCCAAAGGGTTGACTATCATTTGGGGAGCATGGTGACTCAAGTGGATCCTGTAAGTCTGGCCCTGCCATAGCTCTTTACAATACTCCTCAGTAAAAGAAGACACTCATACCTAGACGCAGCCACGATGGAGGCATTGAGGCCACCAAAGCAGGATAATGCAACCGCTAACGGAATGGTCCAATTGAATATTCCAAAAATCTGGTCTGCAAAAGTCTAAGGGGAAGAAATGGAGAGGAGTCATTAGCAAGAGCCAACAGAGATGGAAGGCAAGGAAGAGCATGCCCCCTGGTCCCTCTGCTGGCAACCCAACCCTTCTTACATAGCATGGCTAACAGGACCTGACAAGCCCAGTGCCCTAAGCATACTCCAAGGACTACCGGATTTCTGGGACTCTGAGGAGTGACATCATATCCCAGAGCCCACAAACACACCCTCACCCTTCTGCTAGTGAAAATCCTTTACCACAGCAACAGCATCGCTTGCCAGGATGTCCCTCATGTTGAGCACAGTATAATAGGCCACATTGGTCAAGATGTATATGATGGTGACAATGGGCATGGAGATGCCAATGGAGAGGGGCAGATTCCTGCAGCCAAACAGAACAGGAGATCCATTAGTCCCACAGTCTCAGCCCCATTGGCCTTTGATTCTTAGATTGCCCGCACCAATCCAGGGCTGGGGCCTCCAAGGCAGTCCCCAGTGCTTTTGCCTTTAAGTTGGAGAGTGGCTTAAACTCAAGAACTAAAGAGCGTCAGGTGGAAGATATATCAGATTCAGAGAAAGGCCTACACACACAAAAAAGGGGGAAGGATTAACAAATAACCGTGTCACAGTGTGATAATAGCACGGGAAGGTTTTGTTTTGTTTTACTCGAGGTTTCTTAGTATCAGGCTTCCTTCTCCAAGATTATCAACACTGGAAAGTTTGTCTTAAGGTTAAATAGAAAAGAAATTATGGAGGGAAACTGAAATCTAATCTCTCTAGAGGGTAAGACAGGCCCTCAGTAAGAACAATATGTACACCTGAACAAGCAATCAGAAATATGCCCACCCCAGTCCCTTAGTCAGTTTGAGAACCTTGAGTGCTACCCTAGCCCTTGGCCAAGACAGCGCATAGTCCCTCTGGCCCAAAATAAGCCATGATCTTTATAAATGTTCTTTGCAGTGAGACTTGGAGCGGGGCTGGGGTAGAGAGGGGCAAATATTCAAGTCATTCAGCTTCTGTCCAGTAGGTGGAAGCACCACCCAGGCCTCCATCAGCTATTGTCTGCTCCCAGGGTTGCAACACTAGATGTATATCAAGAATGCTCTTGTTTTTCAAAGCCAAGAGGAGTTTATTATTATTTTGACTTAAAAATTTCAGAAACCTCATTTCCTGGCAAATCTTAGTTCCTAGAGTCACTGAATTTTAGAGCCAGGAAAGGCTCTGAAAGTCATATAGTTCAACTCCCTCAGTTATAGATCAGGAGCAGGCAGAGATGGCAGTGAATTCCCTCAAGGTCACCCAACGAATCAGTGGAAAGACAAGTCCAGGCCCTCTGACTCCCTGCCCAGTGTTCTTGTCACTCTCCGTGACTACAGGACAATTCAGTGGTGTCCTGAAACAAACAAATTCCTAAGTCACTTAAGAATTTGAGAAACATGGGATCAGAAGGAAAAGGTTTCTGGTAGTCTGTGACCTAAAGTTATACACATAGGAATAAGGGTGAGTGAAAATCTATCGAGGAAAGTCTATTTTTTTAATTAAAACACAAACACATGATACAGCCTACTTTGATTAATGCAGAAATGCAAGAACAAATGTGAAAAGCCCTATAAAATTTTTTTTTTAGTACAAGAAAGTTCACCTCTTAGCCTTGTTACTGTGATCATGGAAAGCCCAGTTACTCGTCCAGCCTCAGGCCTGTCAAAATGATGCTGACAACACTGACCAGCTGTATGCCATCAGCACATAGTAGGAGTTCAGTAAATGACAGCCGTCATCGCTATGGAAAGTTGAGTGAAGTACCTACCTCTCAGGGTTCTGGATCTCTTCAGTGACATAGTTGAGGGTGTCCCAGCCAGAATAGGAGAACAGAGCCGAGTACAGTGCCAGAGCAATGTCACCCACTGAAAATGATGAACCCTCAAAGGAATTTTCAAAGTGAGTCGAGGCTCCTGGAACCCAGAGAACACAGAAGGCAGAAGGATTAGTGGCCTATACCCCAACTACAAGGTGATTCAGTAAGGGAGAGGAAGAATATGACAATAATAGAATGCCTGTGGTTTCAAACACCTTAGCAGTAAGGGTACCAGTGAAAGAATGGGGAGCAGAAGAGAGACACCTACAGAAATGGGCCAGAGTGCAGGGATCAGCACCCGGATCCTAGCAGGAAGGACCCTGGTGAATTTCTAGGGTAAAGAACAACAGAGCACAAGGGCTAGAGAACAGGAGTGATGCAGTTCTGTCTGCTCCCCTCCTAACGCCACACAGCTGACACGGAGTGGAGGAAGGGCAGGGATCAGTGTGCCCAGTCAACAGAGTAGTTACAGGCGTTCACACCTGGAAACTGGGCAAGAAGTGGGTACCACAGGTTCATTTCTGCCCATGCCCACTCCCAGGGGGAGAACAGTCACTGCCACAGCACTGGACTCGACAATCTGCAAAAGCTGGCTCAAGATCAACCTCCCCTGGGAGGCAGCATGCATAGACATGACAGGACAGGTTCGGGGGTCAGTCTGCCTGGTACAAATTTCAGCTCCACTATTTAAGCTGGGGCTTCCCTAGTAGCTCAGATGGTAAAGAATCCACCTGAGACCCAGGTTCGATCCCTGGGTCAGGAAGATCCCCTGGAGAAGGAAATGGCAACCCACTCCAGTATTCTTGCCTGGAGAATCCCATGGACAGAGGAACCCGGCGGGCTACAATCCATAGGGTCACAAAGAGACACGACTGAGCACCTAGCATGCACTTAAGCTAGGGACTTTAGAGAATTCCTTGGCAGTCCAGTTGTTAGGACTCAGCTTCCATTGCAGAGGGCACAGGTTCAATCCCTGGTGGGGGAACTAAGATCCCACAAGCTGTGGGGCATGGCCTAAATAAAAGGAAATAGTAACAGTACCTATTAAATGAAATCATGCACAAAGGCTACTTAGAAGAGTACAGCTCGTGGAAAATGCTTAACAAACATGAGTTGCTGTTACTATTATTTCTTACCCTGGCCAAGTCTAACAATGCCTGCGATGATGATGGCGATCAGTGCCAATACTTTAGCGTAGGTGAAAACATCTTGTACCAGGGTTCCCCACTTGACATAGGCACAGTTAATGAAGGTTAAGAGACCTGAAAGAAAAATAATGCTGATTGGTGACTGACCCTACCATCCAGAGGGCCTTCGACACCCCAAGCAATTTTTCTAGTACCCATCACAAAACACGGAGTGGAGGAAGGGCAGGGATCAGTGTGCCCAGTCAACAGAGTAGTTACAGGCGTTCACACCTGGAAACTGGGCAAGAAGTGGGCCAGTCTTTGGCCAAAGACAGGTGTTTAGGTTCTGACCTGCTCTGTACTGGAAACCTCTGCCCAAAGTTTCCTCACCATTATCATTCAAAGGCACTTGCTGAGCACCTGGGTGCACAGCAATACACACACACACACACACACACACATACACACACATCTCCGCACTTAAGAGATACAAAGTGACTGGATCTGCTTACACACAAATGTGCTCACAGCAATAGGAGGCAACTGGCGGCGGAACAGAATTAGTGATGTATTCTGGCTGTTGGCTCTGAAAAGTCACAGTCTCTCCCCAACTCCAGCCCCGTAGCCCCTTATGTGGGCCCAGGAATAAACACTCTCATGCTGTGGATCACTGTTAACCTTGATGAGCCTTGCTGTAACTTATCCAGTGTCTGGACCAGCAGGTCAGGATGTGTGACCAGGATTAGGTTGGAGTCCAGACTTCCTGCCTCTGCTGGCCCGTTCAGCTGCTTGTTTTCACACTTGGAAAGCTTCTTGAAACAGGTTCCTATACAAAGGAAGGGGGCATTTTTCCTGACTGGACAATGCAAAAGTCAGGGCCATGGCCATTCCTCAAGTCCTTCCACCCTGGGGTAGAGGCAAACTCTTTACCTGGAAGAGCTCCAGCAAATTTCATGGATTGCCCTTAGAGCCAGGGTTCTTAACCTAGGGCTTCCACAAGGCCTGGAATTCTCTGTAAAGTGTTATGTTCATATGTTCAAAGTATATGCATTTTTCTAAGAAAACGGGTCCATAACTTCCATCAGAATATCAGAGAAATCCACTATCCCTCTCCCACAAAAAAACCTACAATCTGCTACTTCAGAAGAAGAAATTCTTGAGCAGAAGCCCACACAGGCTGTGAGGTCAACCAGTAGCCCCAGGATGTGGCCTGGGGTGGCAGGGGGGAGGGGGAAGGGGGGAATCAAAAGAAACAATTCTGAAATTCAGCAGAATGTCCCTCAACCCACGCCCCCGAACCTCTTCAACAAGCAGGTAGGCACATACCCTGTAGCTTTCCTGCTGCGGTACAGCAGATCCCAGTACTGCTCCCTCCTTCCCAGCTCAGCAACTGGGGCACCAGGAGGAGGGCTGCCTTCCCAGAGAGAAAGCACTGGGCCTGCCTGCTTCTGGCCCCCAGCTCAGCCCCAGGGACTCCCTGTCTCCATTCTGGCAGTGGTGTGGCCTTTAGGGTCCCCAGCCATCCTGGTTTTCTGTGTCCTGGTCTCAACACACTCTGGCCCAGGACTACTTTCTCCTGAGGGGCAGGAAAGAGCAACCAAGCCGTCTCACCTTCTGTCTCCCCCTCCCTCACTGCCCAAGTCTCTTTCTGTTCTTCCAGAAAGGGGGCTTTCCTGTCCCAAACAAACTTTAGGGCTTTCTGCCTAATAAACAAGACAATGAACAACCAAACCTTATCACAGGGCTGGGCAAAAATGAACCCATAACTCCAGGCCAATGCAGTGTTAAGTTAATAATTAAAGACACGAGTGTGTCGTCGCCACAAGCACCCCCACAAAATGGCCAAATCTTTCAGATCTGCTGATCCTCCTCAGCCACTCATCCTTCACTCCCCACTGGCTTCTGCCTCCAGCCATTCAGCAGCCCTCATGCCACTTCTCCCCATCCTGTAACCTCCACCCCTTACCCTCAGGCTCTGCTGCTGACACACAAATATAACTTAAGCCAGGCTGGATTAGAAACACCAGGACCACTGGAGCTGCCACATTCACAAAGGAACAGGATCCCATAATTAAAATTCACAGTTAGGGACTTCCCCGGTGGTCCAGCGGTTAAGAACTTGCCTCCCGATGCAGGGGATGTGGATTTGATCCCTGGTTGGGCAACTAAGAGCCCACATCCCTCAGGGCAGTAAGTCCGAGCACCATAACTAGAGAGAAGCCCCCACACACAACAACGAAGACCCAACACAGACATTTTTTTATTAAAAAAAAAAAATTCATGGTTAGCCCTCAGCATCACCAGGGTGCCAGCACCAAACTGGGATGGGCGGGGACTGGCTCTAGCTCTGAGTCAGTCTGTACCCACGTGCCACAAGGTTCTGTTCTCAGCTCAGTCCAGGGAGCTGGACAGGGAAAAGCCGACCCATTACCCTTTGCTACAGCAAATTCTGAAAAGAAAATACAGGGATCGCTTACATTTTAATCCCTACAGCTTCTCTAGTCTACTTCCATATCCATCCATTCATAGCCTTTTGACTACCAGTGTTTCCTCCTCCCCGACTCCTGAGCCTTTGTTCTCAGCCACAGACCCACCATCACCCCCTGATCTGCTCTCTATATTGAGCATGGGAGGCTCCGTTTGAATGAAGAAGGGAATCCTCTGGACAGAGCGCCAGCCCTCATCTTCCCCAGCGCTCAGCTGCCTCCAGGGCCTCTTGGCCACGAGAGCAGGAAACGGGTCCTGCAGGCAGCAGTGCTGACTGAGCGTCCCCACCCGCAGCGGATACAGCTGACCGGTGGCCCCGGAGCCCAGCCAAGTGCACTGTTCTTGAAGTGGAGCCTGACCTCCTGCTTCAGAGGCAGGGAAGTGGGTGGGGTGGGGCCTGGGGTTAGGATAATATAAGGACAAGGGCATTTAACCTCAAGGATCAGGGATGCCCTACCCTCCTAGGTACAATTCAGTCTCCACCCAGTGCTGGGCCAAGTCCACAGGAAGATGGCCTGAAAATCACCTCGGACCCTTGACTCAGGTGCACCTCCATTTCTGCTTTGACCCCTGCTTTCGAGGAAGAAGCAACTGTGAAGAAGTCACTCCTATAATTTCTAAAGAGATGCTCCTCAATGGGCGTGAAACCTAGTCTCCATGGACACCTAGAGAAGGAGGCCAGTTCCAGCAATAAGGCCCAGCGTCAACTGTAGAACTAAAAGCAAGGAGAGTACCTGCATGGGCTAATCCAGAACAGAACTCAAATGCCAATCAAGAGTAGAATAGCTAAATGAATACAACGGAATACCACACAGCAATAAAAATGAATCATCTACAACCACAGACAAAATCAGGAATACACTTCAAGAACATTAAGTGAACAAGCCAGACACGAGAGAACATACCCTTTGTGTCCATTTACATAAAAACAGGCTAAATTAATCTATGCTACTAGAAATCAGAACAGAGATTTCCCTTAAAGTGTGCATGGTGAGCATGGGGGAAGTGACTTGAACACAAGAAAGGTTCAGGGGGCTGCTTTCTACAATCTGAGCACACATCAAGCTGTACACTTATAAAATGTGCACTGTTTCTTCTCTATATATACACTTGAATAAAAAATTAAAATTGAGGTTAGCTTGCTTTTAGCAAATCCATCCAGGTTATTAA
Organism: Bubalus bubalis; assembly: GCF_019923935.1. Classification (NCBI taxonomy): domain Eukaryota; kingdom Metazoa; phylum Chordata; class Mammalia; order Artiodactyla; family Bovidae; genus Bubalus; species Bubalus bubalis. The sequence continues at coordinate 80,993,934 of NC_059167.1, forward strand.
AGATCTTCCTTTCTTCCCTTCATATTTTGCTAACCAGTTTTAACAGATGAGCCTAGAATTTGGGCAGGAATCAACCTCAGATTACCAGCGCAGAATGCTCAGAATCCACCTCTTTCTCTTTTTTTTGGAAAGCCAGGTTATCACTTGTGGTGGGCATAGTAGTGACCCTGAGAAGCAGAAGAGTCAGCAAAAGACTTCTGATGTGAGAAAGACTTGACTAGCTACTGCTGCTTTGAGGATGGAAGGGGGTCATGAGCCCAGGAATCTGGGCAGCCCCTAGAAGCTAGAAAAGGTGAGAAAATGGAATTTCCCCTAGAGCCTCTAGAAAGGAACACGGCAACACTGACACCTTGACGTTAGCCCAGTGGGACCCATTTCAGACTTCTGACCTACTGAACTGTGAAATAATAAATGTGTGTTGTTTTAAACCACTACATAGGTGGCAATTTGCTACAACAGCAATAGGAAACTAATACATCACTCAATAGCTTCCTTTCTACACCCTTCCTATTCTCCAAGATCCTGGAGATGCCTAGTGGTCACTGTCATCACAACTAATTATAAATCCTTTCCATTTGCTTGAAGGGGGTAGTTGTTGTTTAGTCACCAAGTCGTGTCCAACTCTTCACGACCCCATGGACAGAAGCACGTCAGGCTTCCCTGTCCCCCACCATCTCCCAGAGTTTGCCCAAGTTCATGTCCATTGTAAGTGGGTAGTTAAAAACATTTAAAGCAATGACATGCTTTATTACTATCTCCTCAATTCTCTTGGTCTTGTTTCTTTGTTGGCCTAGATCTATTGGCTTGTTGGGTTTTTATTGAACCCTTTCCTAGGTGAGCAATTCTTCTGCAGGTAAAGTTAGAGAAAAAGTGGGACTGTGGTGTCTCCTTTCTCTCTACCATCTACTATCACAGATCTAAGTGACCCTAGGGCATCCAGCCTTTCTCCTGCTCTTCTGACTCTGAGCATTGCTCTCAGAACCTTTTGTTGACCTTTGTCACTTCTTCAGGTCTTAGTTTATTAACCTTCAGGACACTCTCCTCACAGGTCTGGGCCACTCCTATATTTATTTAGTCTTGATTATGTCATCTCTCATTATCTCTTGTATATCTTGTTTCTAAAAATCTAAGGTCATCAAAAATCAGTGAGTTCAACCACATCATCTTCTTTGGATGATTCCCCTATTCTTCCTAAAAAAGATAATGTCACTATTTTATCAGAGTTTCATTTTGAAGACACTCCTGGTCTTTCTTGTTTTTAAATCCCTGGCTATAAAATTATAATTCCTTGCCCTGAATTTTCCTGCAATCTCTTTGCCTAAAATTTAGAGTACATTTTGGAGGAAATTTAGCTTTTTTTTTTTTTTTTCTGGGAAGTACCAACTCTGAGAAGGCATAGTCACTTCCTCACAAGGATTCCACATTTCCCCTGGTTATAGAAAATAATAATAATTAATCTTTATCCTTTATATATTCACATTGAAGTCTTTATGAACTACTTACCTTGATGTCTTGGATTTGATTTAAATAATCTAGTGGTGGGTGATAAAAGACTGAGTGGAGCATAGACAATGATAAAACAGTGGTGACAGTCACTGATCTGGTGTTTGAACCCTGAGAATTCATTGTATAATTTGCTCTACTTTTGTATATGTGAAAATTTCCACAACAAATCATTTTTTTAATGTAGAGAAGTACTGCTTCTGATAGAAGGCAACTGATTTTGGCCAAAGCAGCTCAGGGAATTGAAGTTTCCATTGCTACCATATCTTCCTTTTGTACAAATTTTATGATTTGTACTTAAGAGGAAAGCAAAATATTTATTCTCATCTGATGCTGTGCAGTATACTCCCACAATTACATCATTCCCACTTCTTTTTGCTTTTGTCCTCTTGCTCTCTTTACCATGCTTCTTCCTTTAGGGTGAGGGGTTTATTTCCATGCTCTTTACTAAGGGAAACCTTCAGCAGAAATCCCTAGGTAAAACCCAAGAGCCCTCTAATAGCACCATGTAATAATTCCCCCCATGGTAAGCAGACGGGATTAACAGAGGGCGGGCCCTTGGCACCCTTTCTAAGAGATGGGCCACATATCTGTATGAGGAAGAAAGAGACTTCTCCTGCTTACTTGTGAGGAGCAGCCCTCCTGTAGGGAGAGAACTGGAAGCAATAGCAGACAGTATTGTCCATTACATTGTAGGGAGAGTGAAAAAGGAGAGGGAAAATCCTCTCCAGAGGTTTCTGAATCTTGGCCCTGAAATTTCCCTCACTGCAATCAATCCCAGAGGGAGCAGGCATCCCTTATTACAGCAGATCCTCATACAAGTACCTCTCTTTGATATACTACAGCAGTCTCAGCTCTTCTACAGGTCCATCACTTTTGAACAAGGTATGCATCCCAGGTGGCTCAGTGGTAAAGAACCTCCTGCCAAAGCAGGAGATGTGGGCTTGATCCCTGGGTTGGCAAGATCCCCTGGAGGAGCAAATGGCAACTCAGGTATTCTTGCCTGAAAAATCCTATGGACAGAGGAGTCTGGTGGGCTACAGTCCATTGAGTTTCAAAGAGTCGGATACAACTGAGCATACACACGTGCTCTTTCACTGTCATAGTCTTATCAAATATGAAATTGCTTCTTCCCACAGTAAAAGTAAAAAGCAAATGTACTTATTAGCCTCACTGAATGCCAATGAGTCCAAAAGCATCACTCCCAGTCTTCTAGCTTCTGCAAATGCATTACTGAGCAACTTTTCACCTTTATTCTTCTTTCCCTATAATATCTCATAGCTTCCAAAATACCCAGATGAATACTTTTATCTGTGTATTTTTCTCCTTTCCCCTAAAATTTCAGTTTAAAGTTTTATTAAATGCACCTCTCCCAATCTCTATGAAATCTGCTCCTCACCAGAGTGTCTCTTTCTGGGTGTCTTAGCATTTACATTTCAGCACTCAGTTCCGTGTTCTTTTTCTTCCACATTCACAGCCTTCAAATGACAGAGATGAAGATCCCACCTGCCACTCAGTTTGCTATCTCAGACTTCAAAGTCAGCAGTGACACATCCCACATGCCTTCTGAATGGTGAAATTATTCACTCCTCAGTGGCCAACAGCAGGATAGCAGCCCCTGGGCTTAACTGGGGTGAGCAAGCTCTTTGTCACCTGGTCCTCGAGAAAAACCACCCATCTCTGCATTAGGCCAGGCTGTGTGTAGTCAGTCAACTGCTACGGAGCAGCCTAGCCCCTTAAGTGGAACATCCAGACCTGCAAACCCCAGACGCCTCCAGGGTACTCTACCACCGTGTGTCCTCAGGAGGACCAGATGTAAGCTCTCCAAAAAAACCTCAGATCTGCTGCCCTAAGCCAGACATTTCAAGTTTTCCCTCTTTTCTCTCTACTGCTTGTTTTTTGTTTTGTTTTCTGGTTGTGCCACATGGCTTGTGGGATTCTTAGTTTCCCAACCAGGGATTAAACCCAGCGCCATGGCGGTGGAAGCACCAAGTCCTAATCCCCAGACCCCCAGAAGTCCCACCACTGCTGGTTTTGGTTTTTGTTGTCTGATGGTGGTTTAGGACTCTCTCAGGATCTCAAAAATCCCTTTTTCTTCTTAGCTTCCTTGATGGGTTATTTCTTCCTTCCAAGGAGCCACTGTATTTCCCAGATAACAGATGACCCTCAGACTCTTTTACTTTTACAGGCTACAGAAATTTTGCTTACTGAAGCATCATGTGTGACAGCATCTGGCAGGAAGACACACAGAGCATAAACCCCATGGGTCACTCGATCAGATCCCTCCCACTCTGCCTACTGGACTCAGCATTTCAGTCGCCGTGGCTCCGCACCGCCCAGCGGAGCAAGCAAACTGGCAGGCTCGCCTATTAAACCACTCCATCAGCTCCCATCTTGAAGCTAGCGAGTCCTGGTGAACTGGATTCTTATTGGTTTGCTCAGCTAGGTCCAGTTCAGGTTCTAAGAAACAGGACACCAAGCCCGAGTGAGCATCAGAATGGCCCAAGGAATGTGAACCTACAGCTCTGGGTCTCCACCTCTGAAATTCTCAGAAAGGCTGAGATGGGGCTCCCCTGGGGGAGCCTGGTTATCTGCTTGCCTCAGGCTACCTTAGCTCATGAAACAAAATCATCACATACAGAACTACCCAGATCAAGGCAAGCCCAAACCCTCACTGCTTAGCTCAGCTCTCCTGGCTCCACAGAGGCATCACTTGACAAGCTTTAACAAAGTCCAGTGCTCGGGCCCCACCCAGGCCAAAGCAGCCAAGCTCTGAGGTGGAGCCCAGGCATCGGTATGTTTTTAAAGCTCCCCAGGTGATTCTAAAGCTGACAGTTGATAACCTTTCTTCCCAAGGCCCCAGTTAGTTTTCCTCAGCAGCAACTTTCTGCTTCCTCAAGCCTTGTCCTCCAAGTCTATTCCCATTCTTCTACCCAGTGGTTCAGAGTTATTTGATTGATGAAGAAGAGAGGGAGAGGAAGGGGCCATGAATGTTTTTTTAAACCCCCTTGGTGACTCCAATGTTCAGCTGAGATTGGGGCCCAAGCTCCTTTACCAGCCTCCTCTAGGCCATTTCCTTAACCTCTTCTGAGATGGAGAGAAAGAGAACAGGAAAAGAGATAAAGGTGAACCCCTGAAAAGCCATGGGGCTCAGGCCAGCACAGAGCCCCACCGCCCTCCCTGCTGGTGATGGGTCTGTTCCAAGGTCCATGGTGACGCCCTTCCAGAACGACTCTAGTCCCTGTGTTGCTGTCAATGTGGAACATGAATTGTAAGCTTCCTTGCCCCTAATGTACAATGGAAAACCCCTCTGGGAGAGGCAACCAGCTTCCAAGTAGAAAGTTCAAAGGGCAATAGGCAGTTGGGGGCCCAGCGTCTGGCTGTTCCACCTCATTAGCTGAAAGGACATGAAGTCAGTGGTTCTGGTACCAGAAGAAGCTGCCCAAGGGCAGGGGCCAAAGCTCTCAGAGACCTGAGGTCCTTGGGAGTCCACAAGCAGCTCAAGCAGTCGCCCTCCCCTCAGCCCACAGCAGCCATCTGCCCCACCAGCACCCTGAGAGCCAAGAGCAGGCAATGCCCTTCTCTGCCAAGATGAACATGGAGCCGGACCTTCTGTTTATTCCTCCAGCCAACATTCACTAAAAAGCACCTGCTGCTGCTAAGTCACGTCAGTCATGTCCAACTCTTTGGGACTCCATGGATTGTAGTCCACCATGTTCGTCTGTCCATGGGATTCTCCAGGCAAGAATACTCGAGTGGATTGCCATGCCCTCCTCCAGGGGATTTTCCCAACCCAGGGATCGAACCCACATCTCTTACATCTCCTGCATTTACCACTAGCACCACCTGGGAATCAGCTATGTGCATACATATAACCCTTTCCTCTTGAGAAAAGCACTTACTACACACAAATCACAAGGGTCAAGCATCAGGGACACCAAGACTATCTGATACTAAAGAGCAGTCTGTTCACAGCTCCCCCTCCAGCCCCACATGTGTGCTGCTAGCCGACCGGTACAGAACACACAGGAGATAAATCATCCCATTGACCAAAGGCAAGGATCTAGACCAAAAAAACTAGGTCAAAGGGAGGGTGAGTGTAGGCAAGACAGGAGCAGAAACATCCAGGGCTGCTAACAATGGGCCAAAGCAGGGAATTCCCCGGGGGTCTAGTGGTTAGGACTCAGTGCTTTCAGTGCCCTGACCCAGGTTCAATCCCTGCTTGGGGAACTCCCAAAAGCTAGAAATCAAAATAAATTAACAATGGACCAAAGCACATTGGCTCCAAAGAAAGGGCAGTCAGTCAGGGCAGTCAGTCAGCTGTGTGGAGCTGGGTTTCTGGACACCTCGTCCTAACAACACCACCTCCACCTCCCCCGCAAAGAGGAAGAGGAGTCTCAGCCATCCCTGCTGATCTCTAAGCTACTTAAGATTAAAACTGCTTTTAATCATCTAAAGACAGAATACAGAAAGTCAAGGTTTTAGAAATTAATAAGACGTATATGACTGTGAGTATAACTTGCAGCAATAGATACCATTTTTGACTGACAATTATGTGTTGGGTCACTCACATTCTTACGTGTGTGCATGTGTGTGAGTTGATCAGTCGTATCCAACTCTTTATGACCCCATGGACTGTAGCTCACCAGGCTCCCCTGTTGATGGGATTTCCCAAGCAAGAGTACTGGAGTGGGCTGCTTCTCCAGGGGCTCTTCCTGACCCAAGGATCAAACCCAGGTCTCCTGTATTGCAGGCAGATTCTTTACTGTCTGAGCCACCAAGAAATCCCAACATTGTTACATACATTATCTAATTTAATCAAACAGAGTAGGTTTACTATCTTCAGCTTACAATTGAGGGAACTGAGGCTACTCACTGGCCAGCTCCAAGGCTTGTACACGTTCCACTATACCATATGCTCTATTTGCATGCAAGGATGTGGGCCAGGGAGTGGGACTATTGCCCTCTGGGGTATCAGGGCTTCTGGCTGCAAAGAACTGGAGCAATCCTCAAAGAGCTCCTAGAAGCCAGAGTAATTAGTTTCAGGAGGGACCAAATGCACACCCATCTGGTTGGGAAAAGTAACCATTTATAGCACCCTAGACAGGACAGCAAGGTTCCTTCAGAACTCAGAATTCATCCACTCATCCATTCATTCCCCCATGGATCCAGCCATCCAACAAGCATGTGTTGAGCCTGAACCCACTATATTCCAGAAGCTGTGCAGACTCTGTTTTTAAGACCCAGTGCCCTGGGACTTCCCTGGTGGTGCAGTGGCTAGGACTCCACGCTCCCAATGCAGGGGGCCTGGGTTCGACCCCTGGTTGGGGAACTAGATCCCACATGCCATAACTAAGAGTTTGCATGCCGCAACTAAAGATCCCAAATGCCACGGGGAAGACTGAAGATTTCACATGGTGCAACTAAGACCTGGCGCAGCCAAGTAAATAAGTTTTTAAAATATTAAAAATAAAAACAGTCTCCAGCCTTCCCAAAAAAGTGAACATGGACAATTGCAAGAATCAGGTGCTGTAAAAGTCACTGAGAGGCAACCCACCCATTCTGGGGCAGCAAAGTGGGTTCAGGCAGACACCAGGGCCATTGCTACCTGGACTGCGTGTAGAGGCTCCATGCTGGGGTTGAGGGAAGGGAGGCGGAATTCCTGGCAGAGGGAGCACCGTGTATTTGCCCTAACAATGAAATCAGCAATGAGTGGAGTCACTCATGCATACCAACAACTTATTTATGCAATAATCGGTCAATGATTCCAAGATCTATTTGCAATACTAGCTTATCTAGGGCTATAGTCAGTTCATCAGCAGCTTTAAAGGAAGATTATGCCTGTAAAGGAAATACATGCCACCCCGAAAGAAGTAAAATCTTTATATGCTCTCTCGAAATTGTCACTGATGAAAAGGATGAAAGTATGGTAGAAATATACATCGTGCTTCTAGAGGTAGAATCCCATTCTACAGATGAGGAAATCAAGGCTAATAAATTCAACCTGCCTGATTCCGTGCTCTTACCCACCATGCACACCACCTCTTAAAGGGGTGAGGGGATGCTCTGCACCATTCAAGGGGCAGAGATGCTGACTCTAGGCGCCCAAGCATTCCAATGAAGAAGACCTCACTGTAGGCTAAGAATACTTTATCCAAGTTGAGAAATATACCCCCAAACCAATATAAGGCAGGCCTGTCTTTCCCATAAGCTCCTCCCTCAGCCTGAGCCCCTGCCTCTAACAACTGCTCTTCTTGCCTGCAGAGTCCATCTTTTAGAAAGCACACCTACATTCCCTCACCTGCCCTTGTCTCCACAATGCAGCTCCATGACCCCAGTGAAAAAACTGCCAAAGTGCTCCTTGACTTCCTTCTTCCCAAGTCTAATGCTGTTCTGCTCCTTATCTTACTTAACAGTTCCTCCAAAAAAGACTAATTTTGAGTGCAAACCAACCTCTCTTGGGAGTGCTGCCTTTCTTCTGAACACTTTACATATCTGTTTCTCCCGTCAACTGTGAGCTCTGTGCAGGTAGACACTGGGTCACACTTATCCTTGTATCCCCAGGCCCTAACCCAGAACTAGGCATAGAGTAGATACTCAATAAATCTTGCAGGATGAATAAGCCATCTGTCTGAAATCTAACTCTACCCTCATTGCCCTGAAAGTTCCCTCTCCAAAGTCACCAGTGATCTTCATGTTGATAAATTCAACTCCACCTGGTCCTATCTAGCTTGACCTCTTAGCAGATTGGACACTGTCAGCCACTGACTCCTCAAATTGCTCTCCTCTTCGAAGAATTCTAAGAGTATATCCTAAGCCCTTTTCTCTTCCCTTTCTTATTCTCTCCTAGGATGATCTCATCTCCTACTGTGATTTCAACTATACATTGAGGATTCCCCAAAGTATATCACCAGCCCAACTGTCATGATTCCAGATACCTATGAATATCCAACCACCTACTCAGCATCACCAGGCACAAACTGATCCCAACAATTTCCAGCAAACCTACTGCTCCTCCAGTGCTCCCCCATAAGTAAATGGCAATGCCATTCACCCAGTTGCCCAAGCCAGATGCCAAATCGAAGTATCTTATCATCGACAACCTCTACCTGTATCTAATTGGTATCCAAGTCTTAACCAGTCTCCTCATCCCTAAAACATGACTCCAGTCCAAGCCACCATCATTTCTCACCTCATCATCTCTCATCTCTCTCAATATCATGGCAACAGCTTCCTAACTGGTCTCCCTGCTTTCCATCCTGCAAAGTAAGAATAATCTTTCTAAAAATCACAAGTTCTAAAATCTAAATCACAAATATCACTCCCCTGCTTTGAAAGCCCAAAGAGGTTTTTCATTGCCTTAGAAGAAGCCCACCAAGGGACTTTCCCAGTGGTCCAGTGGTTAACAGGTTAACACTCTGCCTTCTGATGCAAGGGGCACGGGTTCAATCCCTGGGTGGGGAACTAAGGTCCAGGAAAAAAAATGTAATTTCTCCCTAACTTTTAGGACTTCCCTGGTGATACAGTGGTTAAGACTTCACTTTCTAATGCAGGTGGTATGGGTTCAGTCTCTGGTTGGGGAGCTAAGATCCCCCACAGCCTCATGGCCAAAAAACCAAAACATAAAACAGAAGCAACATTGTAACAAATTCAATAAAGACTTTAAAAAATGGCCCACATCAAAAAAAAAAAAAAAAAAGAGGCAACTCACCAAACTCCTTAATAAAGCATGTGCTATAGATTGTGTTTTCCAAAAATATCAAGGCAATATCTCCCAGCCACGTGTGCTTTTCATATACTGTGATTTTAACACTCTGCCCATCAAGAGATAGGGTCTGTGCCTCTTCTTTGGAAACTGGATGGTATTCTGTGAATGTTTCTACCCACATAGTACTGTAGCAGGAGGGATACCATGCAACTTCAGAGGCTAGGTCATAAAAAGCAAGGCAACTTCCACTTTGCTTGCCTGGATACTCATTCTTAAAGCCTTCGGTCACAAGTAGAACAGTCTGACTGTGCTGAGGCTGTCATTATGGGAGGAAGCTCATCATAGTCCATAAAGAGAGACCACAGGGAAAAGCCCCAACCCAACTTGAGAAAGCCACCATCTAACTACAATCACATAAGGGCCTAAGCCAGAACTGCCCCCACTTCAGATCAGATCAGTCGCTCAGTCGTGTCCAACTCTTTGCGACCCCATGAATCGCAGCACGCCAGGCGTCCCTGTCCATCACCAACTCCCGGAGTTCACTCAGACTCACATCCATCGAGTCAGTGATGCCATCCAGCCATCTCATCCTCTGTCGTCCCCTTCTCCTCCTGCCCCCAATCCCTCCCAGCATCAGAGTCTTTTCCAATGAGTCAACTCTTCGCATGAGATGGCCAAAGTACTGGAGTTTCAGCTTTAGCAGCATTCCTTCCAAAGAAATTCCAGGGCTGATCTCCTTCAGAATGGACTGGTTGGATCTCCTTGCAGTCCAAGGGACTCTCAAGAGTCTTCCCCAACACCACAGTTCAAAAGCATCAATTCTTCGGCACTCAGCCTTCTTCACAGTCCAACTCTCACATCCATACATGACCACTGGAAAAACCATAGCCTTGACTAGACAAACCTTTGTTGGCAAAGTAATGTCTCTGCTTTTGAATATGCTATCTAGGTTGGTCATAACTTTCCTTCCAAGGAGTAAGCATCTTTTAATTTCATGGCTGCAGTCACCATCTGTAATGATTTTGGAGCCCAGAAAAATAGTCTGACACTGTTTCCACTGTTTCCCCATCTATTTCCCATAAAGTGATGGGACCGGATGCCATGATCTTCGTTTTCTGAATGTTGAGCTTTAAGCCAACTTTTTCACTCTCCACTTTCACTTTCATCAAGAGGCTTTTGAGTTCCTCTTCACTTTCTGCCATAAGGGTGGTGTCATCTGCATATCTGAGGTTTTTGATATTTCTCCCGGAAATCTTGATTCCAGTTTGTGTTTCTTCCAGTCCAGCGTTTCTCATGATGTACTCTGCATATAAGTTAAATAAGCAGGGTGACAATATACAGCCTTGACGTACTCCTTTTCCTATTTGGAACCAGTCTGTTGTTCCATGTCCAGTTCTAACTGTTGCTTCCTGACCTGCATACAAATTTCTCAAGAGGCAGATCAGGTGGTCTGGTATTCCCATTTCTTTCAGTATTTTCCACAGTGTATTGTGATCCACACAGTCAAAGGCTTTGGCATAGTCAATAAAGCAGAAATAGATGCTTTTCTGGAACTCTCTTGCTTTCTCCATGATCCAGCGGATGTTGGCAATTTGATCTCTGGTTCCTCTGCCTTTTCTAAAACCAGCTTGAACATCAGGAAGTTCACGGTTCACATATTGCTGAAGCCTGGCTTGGAGAATTTTGAGCATTACTTTACTAGCGTGGGAGATGAGTGCAATTGTGCGGTAGTTTGAGCATTCTTTGGCATTGCCTTTCTTTGGGATTGGAATGAAAACTGACCTTTTCCAGTCCTGTGGCCACTGGTGAGTTTTCCAAATTTGCTGGCATATTGAGTGCAGCACTTTCACAGCATCATCTTTCAGGATTTGGAATAGCTCAACTGGAATTCCATCACCTCCACTAGCTTTGTTCGTAGTGATGCTTTCTAAGGCCCACTTGACTTCACATTCCAGGATGTCTGGCTCTAGGTCAGTGATCACACCATCGTGATTATCTGGGTCATGAAGATCTGTTTTTGTACAGTTCTTCTGTGTATTCTTGCCATCTCTTCTTAATATCTTATGCTTCTGTTAGGTCCATACCATTTCTGTCCTTTATCGAGCTGATCTTTGCATGAAATGTTCCTTTGGTATCTCTGATTTTCTTGAAGAGATCCCTAGTCTTTCCCATTCTGTTGTTTTCCTCTATGTCTTTGCATTGATCGCTGAAGAAGGCTTTCTTATCTCTTCTTGCTATTCTTTGGAACTCTGCATTCAGATGTTTATATCTTTCCTTTTCTCCTTTGCTTTTCGCTTCTCTTCTTTTCCCAGCTATTTGTAAGGCGGAGGCGGCGGCGACTGGCGCGCTAAAGCTCGGCCGAGAGGAGCCACCCCACGTCCGACGTCAGCGGCGGCGGCCGAGAGTAAACAGGCTGCGACGGCGCAGGAATGGCCGAGAGGAGCTACTCCGCGTCCGAGGTCAGGGGCGGCGACGAGAGGGGCGACCCCGCGTCCGAGGTCAGGGGCGGCGACGAGAGGGGCGACCCCGCGTCCGAGGTCAGGGGCGGCGACGAGAGGGATTACCCCGCGTCCGAGGTCAGGGGCGGCGACGAGAGGGGTTACCTCGCGTCCGAGGTCAGGGGCAGCGGCCGAGAGTAAACAGGCTGCGACGGCGCAGGAACGGCCAAGAGGAGCTACCCCACGTCCGAGGTCAGTGGCGGCGATGAGAGGGGTTACCCCGCGTCTGAGGTCTGGGGCAGCGATGAGAGGGGTTACCCCGCGTCCGAGGTCAGGGGCAGCGACGAGAGGAGTTACCTCGCGTCCGAGGTCAGGGGCAGCGGCCGAGAGTAAACAGGCTGTGACGGCGCAGGAACGGCCGAGAGGAGCTACCCCACGTCCGAGGTCAGGGGCGACGATGAGAGGGCTTACCCCGCGTCCGAGGTCAGGGGCGGCGACGAGAGGAGTTACCTCGCGTTCGAGGTCAGGGGCAGCGGCCGAGAGTAAACAGGCTGTGACGGAGCAGGAACGGCCGAGAGGAGCTACCCTGCGTCCGAGGTCAGGGGCGGCGACGAGAGGGGTTAACCGCGTCCGAAGTCAGGGGCGGCGACGAGAGGGGTTACCCCGCGTCCGAGGTCAGGGGCGGCGACGAGAGGGGTTAACCGCGTCCGAGGTCAGGGGCGGCGACGAGAGGGGTTACCCCGCGTCTGAGGTCAGGGGCGGCGACGAGAGGGGTTACCTCGCGTCCGAGGTCAGGGGCGGCGACGAGAGGGGTTACCCCGCGTCCGAGGTCAGGGGCGGCGACGGGAGGAGTTACCTCGCGTCCGAGGTCAGGGGCAGCGGCCGAGAGTAAACAGGCTGTGACAGCGCAGGAACGGCCGAGAGGAACTACCCTGCGTCCGAGGTCAGGGGCGGCGACGAGAGGGGTTACCCCGCGTCCGAGGTCAGGGGCAGCGGCCGAGAGTAAACAGGCTGTGACAGCGCAGGAACGGCCGAGAGGAACTACCCTGCGTCCGAGGTCAGGGGCGGCGACGCGAGGGATTACCTTGCGTCCGAGGTCAGGGGCAGCGACGGGAGGAGTTACCTCGCGTCCGAGGTCAGGGGCAGCGGCCGAGAGTAAACAGGCTGTGACGGCGCAGGAAAGGCCGAGAGGAGCTACCCCGCGTCCGAGGTCAGGGGCGGCGACGAGAGGGGTTAACCGCGTCCGAGGTCAGGGGCGGCGACGAGAGGGGTTCCTCGCGTCCGAGGTCAGGGGAGGCGACGAGAGGGGTTAACCGCGTCCGAGGTCAGGGGCGGCGACGAGAGGGGTTACCTCGCGTCCGAGGTCAGGGGAGGCGACGAGAGGGGTTAACAGCGTCCGAGGTCAGGGGCGGCGACGAGAGGGGTTACCCCGTGTCCGAGGTCAGGGGAGGCGACGAGAGGGGTTAACCGCGTCCGAGGTCAGGGGAGGCGACGAGAGGGGTTAACCGCGTCCGAGGTCAGGGGCGGCGACGAGAGGGGTTAACCGCGTCCGAGGTCAGGGGCGGCGACGAGAGGGGTTACCCCGTGTCCGAGGTCAGGGGCGGCGACGAGAGGGGTTAACCGCGTCCGAGGTCAGGGGAGGCGACGAGAGGGGTTACCCCGCGTCCGAGGTCAGGGGTGGCGACGAGAGGGGTTAACCGCGTCCGAGGTCAGGGGCGGCGACGAGAGGGGTTACCCCGTGTCCGAGGTCAGGGGCGGCGACGAGAGGGGTTACCTCGCGTCCGAGGTCAGGGGAGGCGACGAGAGGGGTTGCCTCGCGTCCGAGGTCAGGGGCGGCGACCAGAGGGGTTACCTCGCGTCCGAGGTCAGGGGTAGCGGCCGAGAGTAAACATGCTGCGACGGCGCAGGAACGGCCGAGAGGAGCTACCCTGCGTCCGAGGTCAGGGGCAGCGACGAGAGGGGTTAACCGCGTCCGAGGTCGGGGCGGCGACGAGAGGGGTTGCCCCGCGTCCGAGGTCAGGGGCTGTGACGAGAGGGGTTGCCCCGCGTCGGAGGTCAGGGGCGGCGACGAGAGGGGTTACCCCGCGTCCGAGGTCAGGGGCGGCGGCCGGGAGGCGAGACCCCACGCCCCAAGGCGGCCGGGAGGACCAACCCCACGCCCGAGGCCAGGGGCGGCGATTGGGAGGACCAACCCCACGTCCAAGGAGCTGTGGCTGCGCGGGCGTAGGAGGGCCTAGAGGAGCTATCCCACGTTGAAGGTCAGGAAGGGCACGGTGAGGAGATAACCCTCGTCCAAGGTAAGGAGCAATGGCTGCGCTTTGCTGGAGCAGCCATGAAGAGATACCCCACGCCCAAGGTAATAGAAACCCAAGTAAGATGGTAGGTGTTGCAAGAGGGCGTCAGAGGGCAAACACACTGAAACCATACTCACAGAAAACTAGTCAATCTAATCACACTAGGACCACAGCCTTGTCTAACTCAGTGAAACTAAGCCATGCCCGTGGGGCAACCCAAGGTGGGTGGGTCATGGTGGAGAGATCTGACAGAATGTGGTCCACTGGAGAAGGGAATGGCAAACCACTTCAGTATTCTTGCCTTGAGAACCCCATACACAGTATGAAAAGGCAAAATGATAGGATACTGAAAGAGAAACTCCCCAGCTCAGTAGGTGCCCAATATGCTACTGGAGATCAGTGGAGAAATAACTCCAGAAAGAATGAAGGGATGGAGCCAAAGCAAAAAGAATACCCAGCTGTGGATGTGACTGGTGATAGAAGCAAGGTCCGATGCTGTAAAGAGCAATACTGCATAGGAACCTGGAATGTCAGGTCCATGAATCAAGGCAAATTGGAAGTGGTCAAACAAGAGATGGCAAGAGTGAATGTCGAGATTCTAGGAATAAGCAAACTGAAATGGACTGGAATGGATGAATTTAACTCAGATGACAATTATATCTACTACCATGGGCAGGAATCCCTCAGAAGAAATGGAGTGGCCATCATGGTCAACAAAAGAGTCCGAAATGCAGTACTTGGATGCAATCTCAAAAACGACAGAGTGATCTCTGTTCGTTTCCAAGGCAAACCATTCAATACCACAGTAATCCAAGTCTATGCCCCAGCCAGTAATGCTGAAGAAGCTGAAGTTGAATGGTTCTATGAAGACCTACAAGACCTTTTAGAACTAACACCCAAAAAAGATGTCCTTTTCATTATAGGGGACTGGTATGCAAAAGTAGGAAGTAAAGAAACACCTGGAGTAACAGGCAAATTTGGCCTTGGAATACGGAATGAAGCAGGTCAAAGACTAATAGAGTTTTGCCAAGAAAATGCACTAGTCATAACAAACACTCTCTTCCAACAACACGAGAGAAGACTCTATACATGGACATCACCAGATGGTCAACACTGAAATCAGACTGATTATATTCTTTGCAGCCAAAGATGGAGAAGCTCTATACAGTCAGCAAAAACAAGACCAGGAGCCGACTGTGGCTCAGACCATGAACTCCTTATTGCCAAATTCAGACTTAAATTGAAGAAAGTAGGGAAAACCACTAGACCATTCAGGTATGACCTAAATCAAATCCCTTATGATTATACAGTGGAAGTGAGAAATAGATTTAAGGGCCTAGATCTGATAGATAGAGTGCCTGATGAACTATGGAATGAGGTTCGTGACATTGTACAGGAGACAGGGATCAAGACCATCCCCATGGAAAAGAAATGCCCCCACTTAGCTCTTTTCAAATTCCTGAGAAGAACCATGAAAGAAGAAAATGACTGTTTGAAGTCACTTAGTTTTGTGTGATTTGTTACACAGTGATAAAAACAGGAACAGTTTATAAAGACCTGAACAACTTATCTGAAAGACCTTCATCTACCTCTACAAGCCAACTCTCAACATTTCCTATCTTAAACTCAATATCTGAACCCCTGAGACTTCCCTGGTGGTGCAGGGTTTAAGAATCTGCCTGCCAATGCAAGGGACATGGGTTCAATCCCTGGTCTGGGAAGATCCCACATGCCTCGGGGCAACTAACGCCATGCACCAAGGCAACTGAAGCCCTCACACCTAGAGCCTGTGCTCCACAGGCAGACAGACCACCACAGTGAGAAGCCTGCACACTGCAATGAAAAACAGTCCCTGCTTACAGAAACTAGAGAAAGCCTGGGTGCAGCAACAAAGACCAGTGCAGCCAAAAATACATAAAGAAAAATCTTTTAAAAGTAAACAAATAAAGTTTGTTAAAAAAAAAAGACTCCAAGCTTCTACTGCAGGGGATGACCCAGGTTTGAGCCCTGGGAACTAAGCTCCCATATGCCAAGCAGCCAAAACAAAAACAAAAAAACTTGAAACTGAACTCCTTTCAGTGTCTCAGAGATGTCCTTTCTTGTCTTCAGGGTGTCATACATCTGTTCTTGCTGCTTGAGATGCCCCTCTTCCCTCTGTTGCTGCTGCTGCTAAGTCGCTTCAGTCGTGTCCAACTCTGTGCGACCCCATAGACGGCAGCCCACCAGGCTTCCCCGTACCTGGGATTCTCCAGGCAAGAACACTGCCATTTCCTTCTCCAATGCATGAAAGTGAAAAGTGAAAGTGAAGTTGCTCAGTCGTGTCTTGACTCTTAGCGACCCCATGGACTGCAGCCTACCAGGCTCCTCCGTCCATGGGATTTTCCAGGCAAGAGTACTAGAGTGGGGTGCCATTGCCTTCTCCGTCTTCCCTCTCTACTCTCAGTTAATTCTTCTTTATCTAGGTGCCAGTTTAAACTTCCTTTTAGAGAGTTTTCAAACCCCTAGGCTAGTTCAGCTTTCCTCCTGTAGCTCCCTGTGCCTTGAAAATCACAATGCTTATCATGATCTATTGTAATCTTGAGTTACCCATCCTGTATACACACAAGCACAACACACACTGAGACCTTCATAAAAACAATGACCAGCGCTGGGGAAATGGCAAGTGTTTCGTGAATATTTGCTGAATGTTCAGTCTCAGTCCCATCTCTTCCCTGAGCTCCCAAAGGGCACATCCACCTACCATTTTACAAGTAAATTTCAACTTCAACATGATTCTCTCCTCCCCTTCCCCATAGGTGATGCCACTGTCTACCAGCTGCCCAAACCAGAAACCTCATCTCATCATTGAAAGAAGTATGTATCAAGCTCCTCTCTGTTTCACTGTTGGGTGTACAGTGGATCATAAGACAGGCTCAGCCCCTGTGGCACAGACTCACAGGCTTGTGGATGTTTTCTTCATCACCTGCCTCTCTTACGCTAGGCATTCCAGTAAGAGTTATTGGTTGCACAAGTTATAATTTCTTAATACTCTCCTATCTATCCTGTACACCTCACCTACCACTGCCCTAGTTTTCAGGCTTTTCTAGTTTTGCCTAGATCTCTAAGACAGCTTCCTAACCCATGTCTCTGCCGTCAGCCTTGCTCTTATGTCCCACCCCAACTGCATCCCTTCCTCCTTCAAGTCCTGTAACAGCTCCTTGTATGCTTCAGAAGAAAATCTAAACCTACTAGGAAGGTTTGGCCTTGTGCACTAACCCCTTACACCCCTAGTGCCCTCACATCCCACAGTCGCCCACACATACCCCACACCCCGACACTTCTTCTCACCTTATCCCTTTACATTGCCTTTCCCTGTGCCTAGAATTCCTTGCCCCTTCTCCACTTAACAGGTATTTACTAAGTACCTAGCAGACATCAGTACACAGCACTGATCAAGGTGCCAGAGACTCAGTAGTGAGCAAAACCAAGTCCTTACTCTCATGATGTTTATACTCTAGAGGGAGAGAGACAATAAGCAAATACATAATCAATGTCAGGTGGTAAGGAGTCTATAGACAAGAGACTTCCTGGCGGTCCAGTGGTTAAGACTCCGCACTTCCACTGCAGGGGGCACAGGTTCCATTGTTGTTTGAGGGAACTAAGATCTTATATGCCTCACTGCACGACCAAAAAAAAAAAACAAACAAACCTCTACAGAGAAAAATAAACCAGCTAGAAGACTGAGAGTAAGCATTTTAGACAAGGCAAGCCTTCAGCAAGGTAATATTTGTGCAAAGACATGAATGGAGTGAGGGAATAAATTCTAAGGGTATCTGGGGGAGGAGTCTTCCAGGAAAAAGGAAAAATAAGTACAAAGTCCCTGAAGCAGGAATGTTCCAGGCAAACTGGAAGAAAAGCAAGGTCAGAAGCTGGAGCAGAGAGTGGGGACAAGAGGTCTGAGGCAAGTTACTGTCAGATGGCATTGGCCTTGTGGGCTGTGGTGAGTGGGTGTTTCATGGGCCCCTTGACTTCTTTCCATCCTTCAGTGTTGAGAGTGGATCTCATCTCCCACTCCCAGAACTCATTAGCCCACTCCTCCCATTCCCAGCACTCATCATATACAACTGACTACTTTTGCTCTTCCAGTCCACTGACTGTGAGCTCTGGGAAGGAAGAGCTCTTACCTTTCAGCTCCATATTTTACAGAACCCACCACATTCAGTAAATTTTCCTCAAATAGTCAAAACTTTCTTTGTTCTGGTTACATGTCCTGCAAACAATTCCCAGATTACAATTAATAGATGGGTTCCCCAGTGACTATAGTATTAGGAAAGGGGTGTCTTGATCATGAACATATGACTTCTGGTCATTAGAAACCATACAGGAACATTCACCATGTACACTAATAGGCTGACATCATCATGGACACATCAGCCTCTTTTTAGGTAAGTGTGGTGGTGATGGTGTAGTCACTAAGTTATGTCTGACTCTTTGCGACCCCATGGACTGTAGCCCAACAGGCTCCTTTGTCTATGGGATTTTACAGGCAAGAATAAAGAGCAGGTTGACATTTCCTTTTCCAGGGGATCTTCCCAACCCAGAGATCAAACCCACATCTCCTGCATTGGCAAGTGGATTCTTGACCACTCACTGAGCCACCAGGGAAGCCCAGGTAAGTGTGACTTGGTGGGAAAACGACAACTCTGCGTCACAACAAAGGCATGGCTCCTGAAAGGGCATATGAACAGCTCAGCAGAAGCCCCAGACACTCCCCTTCAACCATCAGTCATGACTGACTGCCCACCTCCCTATTTCAGAAGGTAACCCCATCAACCTTCCATCTGTCCAAGGCTGAATCCTTAGCATCATCTCTGAGAGCTCCTATGTCCTCCACAACCAGAATCAGAAATTCTACCTTCTGACTATTTCTTTATCTATTACTTCATTTCCCTTACAGTGTAGGCCATCACCACTCTTCAGGTTTCAGCTCCCTAACCTGGTCTCCCTACCTTCTCTCCCTCACTTTTTTCAAAAACATTCTCCACAAAGTCAGAGTTCCTCTTCAAAGCAACTCTGATTTCATGTCTCCACTTAAAGTCAAAAGTTTTTGCCTGCTCTCAAGATAAAGTCTAACCTGTTTAGGCAGCACAAACCACCCCCGCGGAGCTGGCCCTGAGGCTACATTCCCAGGCTCTCCCTTCTCACCCTTCTACCCACATTCCAGCCAAATCAACCACCTGGAATTCTTGAACCTGGACTGGTTCTGTGCCTTTTTGCACCCACTACCTTCACACGCAGTTCCCCCTGTGAGAAGTGTCTGAGGAGACAGCTATGTATATATTCAAAATTCAGTGCAGACATCACAGTCCCTGTGCTATCTTCCTAAGCACTCCTCCCCACAAGAAGAAAGCCATCTTGTCTGCTCCTAGAATGTCTCTTTCCTGGCTGCTTGTAAACCTTTTCTTCTCCTTACTTCTTGGTTTTCTCTTGAAGGATTGTTGTTGTTTAGTCACTACGTCGTATCTGAGTCTTTCGCGACCCCATGGACTGTAGCCTGCCAGGCTTCTCTGTCCATGGAGTTTTCCAGGCAAGAATGCTGGAGTGGGTTGCCATTTCCTTCTCCAGGGAATCGTCCCAATCCAGGGATTGAACTCGGGCCTCCTGCACTTCAGGCAGTTTCTTTACGTACGGAGCCACCAGGGAAGCCCTCCTGAAGGGTCATGGTTAGATAAATGACATATTACTGCCTGGATGCTATCTGGACAGAATGTCTTAGCATCTAACTTGCACTGTGTGTGTTCCGTTGCTCAGCCGTGTCCAGTTCTTTGTGGCCCCATGTACTGTATAGCCTGACAGGGTCCTCCATCCATGAGACTGTCCAGGCAATAATACTGGAGTGGGTTGCCATTTCCTACTCCACTGACTTGTACTGAGTGCTCATTAAACAAGAGCTGAAGGAAGAAACTCATGAATCATATGCCCCTAAATTCTTACTTACAATCTCAGTTGCCCTTCTGAACCTTCTTGCAGATCTCTATGTGCCTCTGAAGATTATTAGAGATAGAACACAGAGATAGAACAAAGTCCTAGAAGCAACTGGGAGAGGGCAATTTTAAACATCACAATCATTAAAACGGTACACTTGAGTCATGATCTATGATTTTTCACTGAATCTCATGTCATGCTCCTAGAACCTTGGAAGTAACAAGTCACTACACACAGTTATTGAGCCAGCCTCAAACACAAGTCTGGTATGCTTTTCATTCTATCGGGCTTATCTCAAATATGCCATAAATCCAGGCACAAAACTCTGTCTTTTATTAACCAGGGAGCTGTCCAGACTAATCATAACTGGCTACTTAACATGTATTCTGAGGAGGACGCACATGTGTACCTAGTGCCCAAGAATTTGAGTACCTCCCTACTCCCAAACTAAAAGCAGCAAATTAAGAAGACTACTGAAGGCAGGCCCAAGGTCAGAATCAAGGAAAAATAGCTGTCAGAGAAGACACAGATCAAAATCATGAGAGGAGAAAACCTGAGGCCCTGAAGTCAAGCCAGTCCTCTGAGGCCACTGAAGAAGCAAATATTCATCCCCACCCAGGGGCCTGGAAAGGCCTTCATCATATAAGCTTTGACATGTACAGTGGGGTGACCTAGAGTCACACACACGAAAGAGTCACATTATGCAGGCAAGAACACACAGCGCTGGTTTGAAAGAGATTTCAATCAAGACGGCTAAAGTAGAATTCCAGTGCTTAAAGGAATGCAGCCATCTTGGAAATCTTAGGTAGAATAATCCTTACTCTACACAACATATGTAACTATATGCCCACATCTGAGGGGACTCCAAGACCAACAGATCCTAAAATTAGTTTCATTAGTAAGTCATCCTACCAAATCATCTGTAAATGATGCCAGAGAAAACTACAGATCGCATTTAAGACCTCAAGGGAAAACTCCCTCCTACAACACAGGGCAGTGGCTTTGCCCCTCCCTGAGCACTGCCAGCATGACACACTGCCCCGCACACAGCCCAAGCCCACCAGGGGCACACACAGCGCAGGAGGCCCCACAGAGCACAGCGGCTCTCTGCACAACCATCAAAGGAGGGAGGCTGGAGGGGAAGCTAGTAGGAAAATGGGGCAGCAGAAAACCTGAAAGGGAAGAGCTCACGAGGGTGACTGAGGCTGGTCCAGCAAGCCGACGCCCACCAGGCACACACTCAGCGGTGCCCCATGGCTGCCCCAAATCAGCTTCCCCACAGCAGGGGCAGGGAGGGGTCTCCAAGGTCCTAGGGCCTCCCACACGGGGAGGGCACTTTTCCAGAGCAGAGGCAGCTGAGGGATGGGGCTGCAGAGGTTCAGCCCCTGGGCACCCTCACGTGGCTTTGCTAAATGTACAAATTTAAATAATATTTATGAGATAGAGAAAAGGCCAGGGTAGGTTGAAATGATAGTTTTAAGAATCTAAGGACTTCCCTGGTGGTCCAGTGCCTAAGACTCTGTGCTTCTAATGCTGGGGGCCAGGGTTCGATTCCTGGTCAGTAGATCCCACATGCTACAACTAAGACCTGGCTCAGCCAAATAAATAAATATTTAAAAAAAGAAGAAGACTAGCCCACAAAGAATGTAAACTGGTACAGCCACTATGGAGAACAGTACAGAGGTTCTTCAAAAAAAAACTAAAAACAGAGTTGCCACATGATCCAGCAATCCCACTCCTGGCAGATACCTGGACAAAACTGTAATTCAAAATGATACGCGAAGCCCCGTGTTCATAGCAGCACTGTTCACAATTGCCAAGACATGAAAACAAACTAAATGTCCATTGACTGACGAACGGATGCGGTGTATATACACAATGGAATATGAGTCAGCCTTAAAAAGAATGAAAGAATGCCATTTGCAGCAACATGGATGGACCTAGAGATTATCATACAAAGTGAAGTCAAACAAAGACAAATAACATATGAATCACTTATATACGAAATCCAAAACACAACACAAATGAACAGACTCAAAGAGAAGACCTGTGTTTGCCAAGAGGGAGTGGGGAGTGGAGGGAAGGATTGGGAGTTTGGGATTAGCAGACATCAACTATACATGGGCTCCCAGGTGGCACTAGTGATTAAGAACCCACCTGCCCACGCAGGAGATGTAAGACATGTGGGTTCAGTCCCTGGGGTTGGGAAGAATCCCTGGAGGAGGGCATGGCAACCCACTCCAGTATTCTTGCTTGGAGAATCCCATGGACAGAGAAGCCTAGTGGGCTACTGTCCATAGAGCTGCAAAGAGTTGGACACAACTGAAGCAATTTAGCACCCACACAACTATTATATATAGAACAGATAAACAACAAGGTCCTACTGTACAGTACAGGGACCTGTATTCAATACCTGTGATATTCCATGATGGGAATGAATATCAAAAAGAATGTATATGTATGTATAACCAAATCACTTTGCTGTACAGCAGAAATTAACACAACCCTGTAAATCATACTTCAATAAAATAAGTTGAAAATAAGAAAAGAATCTAGCCCACAAAAAACTCATGCAAACACAATAGGATATTCATGGGAGTGTTATCGGTAAGACTGAAAAACTGGAACCAGCTGAAATGGCCATTAACAGAGGCCTGGTTGGTTAAATAAACAATATAGCCTTAAAATTAACATGGAATAACTTGAAGCTTTTTTTTTTTTCAGTAGATCTGTACATCGAAAAGAAAACTACTGATAAATTCTGGGAAAAAAAATAACTGTAGAAATATATGTGTACTATAACCCCATTTTTGTAAAACAGAACAAAATTATATCTCTTGAAGGTAAAGGTCAGCAAGGGCAGAGACTGTTAATGATGTTTACAGTGAGAAGTTAGAAGAAAGGATTTTTTTTTTTTTTTTTTTGGACACTAAAGCCCTTTGAATTTTCACACTTAGCACACACATGAACAACAACAAAATTGTTTGTCCGCGGCATTCCTTTCCAGTTCCTTATCAACTAAGCTGACTCACACCCCATCCCTCCTGCCCCAGCCCCACTTACAGATGCAGGCAGCAGCCAGCAAGCGGACAGCAGCATAGGGGGCCAAGCAGTTTGGGAAGATGGGCTGCACCAGGTAGTTGGCAAAGGTGATGGCGATGACGGCCTGGCTGGTGGGCTCGATGATGAGGAGCGAGGTCCAGAGACGGACGAAGGCAAGGAGTTCCCCAAAGGCCTCAAGGATGTAGGCGTAGCTGGCCCCAGATTTCTTAATGGTGGTGCCCAGTTCTGCATAACAAAGTGCACCGAAGACAGAGAAGAGGCCCCCGATTGCCCAGATGACCAGGGAGAGGCCAAAGGAGGCACTGTAGATGAGCACGCCTTTGGGGGAGACAAAGATGCCCGAACCAATCATGTTCCCCACAATCAGGCACACGCCATTCAGCAGCGAGATCTCCTTCTTCAGCTTCACCTGCTCCGACTTGGGGCTGGCCTCATTGGCCAAGGGGGTGGCGTCCCTCTCATGCTGGGAGGCCACTTCATATTGAACGTCGTCAACCATGGTGGAGGAGAAGAAAGCCTTTACCAGCTTCCTGGCATTGCCCTCTAAGGAAGAAAGATAAAGATATATATCAGGTTGGCAATTACAGAGAACTCTGCGCCCCAGAAGCCAGCATAGGCAATCCACCCACGCCCACCATTTTGGGGACCTTTTGCCTCTGAATGGAATCTCTTCTCCATCTGGCTCATCGAAATGACCCCAACTTGAATCTTGAAAGAAAGGCACTCATTCCCCAGAGAGAAAACATGTTTCTCATTAGGCCGGCGCTTCCTGCCTGATTTACAAAATAGAAAACTAAATCCTGGTTCTATCTAAGCTCACTGGAGACAGGAAGATGAGCAATTTGGCACTTCCGAGGTGTCACTATCATGACGTCAGCCTGCGTTTCAGCCTTACCCCCTAAAAGTCTGTCTTCCCTCCAATTTCAGCCTCATCTGTCACGTGATGAGATGCAACCTTGAAAACCAAACTTGGAAGCAGCTAACCTGTGGGTTCTCAACACAACACTGCCCTTTTCACCCAAGGACCCTGACTCTGGGAAACCTAAAAGCTTCAGAGATCTCTTTCTCTGGAAACTCACAGCCATGCCCCTGCTCAGGGAGCATCCTTTAACAACCATCCGCTGAACTCTAAAGTCCTAGCAAAGCCCAAGCAGCCCAGCCCCATCCAGAAAGAAGACAGGCCCTTCTCTTTTCCATGCTTTTCCTTTCCCAGATACCACAACCCCTAGTACTGCAGGCCTCTAGCCATCAAATCCCTGCATAGTTGCATCACCCAAAAAAAGGACGGATGAGAGATCGGTCCTCCAAACGTACAGTCCAGCTAGAGATGACTGGAGGCTGCTGATGACCACTCCCCACACAGATGTTGCCGCTGCAGAGACAACACCAAAGCCGAGGCAAGGAAACAGCTGAAGGGGTAGCAAATGCCGGGCATCTCAGAGCAGGAAAAGCTAGGAGGAAGACAGGCCAGGCTGGCCAAGCAAGTGGACAGATTCTAGGGCTAGAGGCTCTAAGGAAAGGAAGCAATTGGACACTGCAGAGCAGTAAAGGGAGACTGGGCAAGATGAGGAGGGCTAAGAGGAAGCGGGGAAGCACACTCACTCCCCAGCCCTGAAGGAAGCAGGGCCCCGGCAGCAGCCAGCCACACAGAGACCAGCCTCTGGGAGCTGTGGTCTGATCCCTCCTGCGTTTCGGTAAAAGGAAAGGCTAGGCAAATGCTTGTGGATTTAAGTCAAATCAAGAAGTCAAGAAGGGAGGAGGGAGGAAGAGAGAGGGGTGTTAAGCAACTGTCTGGGTCCAAGGTTCACTGGCCTTTCACATCTACAAGAGGAAGGCTAGGAGCTCTTGGCTCAGCAGTTTCTGCGATAAGAAGGCACTCTCTCAGGAATCTCCTTTGTCAGCTCTGCTCCAGGACTGGGGGCCCAGAAGAAAGGACCGATGGTCAGCTGAGTGCAGTTTCTGCAACCCCAGGGAAGTTCCCCCCCACCCCCACCGCCAGCTGCCATCCCCAAGCAAATCAGCTGAGGACAGGGCTGCGGCCGAGAAGGAAGGCACAGCCCTCTCTCGGTCCTCCACGCCCCACCTTAGCCCCACTTCTCTCACCCCCAACAAGAAAGGCAGGAAGGCGGCACATTGTGAACAGAGGTTTGTTCATATGCAGATTAGAGGAAGTGTAAGTACAGTCCAACTCGTGATCAAGTGTCCTAAGAGAACTCTGCATACTTCCCCACATACAGTGACAGTGGCTGCCCGAAATTTGTGCCATGACCGGAGGGCTGGGCCCAGGCTGCTTCCAAGACCAAAATATGAGACTCAAACCTCTGGCTGCATCTGTGGCCCACTCACATGTCCTTTCATCCTTGAGAAAACATACCAGGATCTCTGCATAAAGTCCTACAAACACCTTCCCCAAATACAAGTTTACTCCAATTTCCTAAAAATATGGGGAAAGAATTTTTTTTCCAGAATTTTATTCTGGAAAGAACCTCTCCAGAGCTATACTGGAGAGGTCCAAAACAGAGGAAGTTGAGCATTTGGGGGAAAGCAAAAATTCTGTTTTTAGGGGCTACTTAAATTTGGTATTCCTGGTTTCTTTTACCAATAGAAATGTGTTCATTTTGAAATGCAACTGTCTTTCTATCCCTTCTCATGCCCTTTCACACCCTCTTTCCTTATTCAATTATCAGAGAACTAAGATCTAAAAAGCCCCAGGGGGCCTTATCTCCACCCTACAACTTCCCAATCTAGTCCCTTAAACCTTTTTTTTTTCCCCCAGGAAGCTGATTCTGCTGTTAGACTCCCCAGAGATCACATGTCTCCCAAGCCACCCTCCCAAAAACATCTTGAAATCCATCCAGAAGACTGTCCTTTTTTCCCAGCTTCCCGCTAAATGCTTCTATAACAGTAACTGTCATTTATTGAGCACTTACCTGAGCCAGAAACACTGCTAAACATCTACATGCCTTATCTCATTTAATTCCTCCAGCAGCCCATAAGGCAGACACTAAGTCACCTCCCAGGATGCCAAAGTAGCAAGGTAGGTGGGCAGGCTAGCCAACACAGCCCAAGCTCTGTCTCTTCAGCCGCCCCACCCACTCTGACCTGCCCAGTCTCTAGCCCTCCTCTTAGGCAAGAAAGCACTTTAGATGGCTCCCTAATGAATTATCTAGAGGAGGATGTGATTAGATTAAAAGAAAGTCTCCGCCATCCTTCAGCCTGAAGTCCAGGCTAAAGACTCCAACAAAGCCTGTCCATCTCCTTCCTGATTGCTTCTTCCCTTTCTCATCCCTTTGCAGGGATGAGAGGCAATTACAAGTCCTCCTGGCAGTGCTGCTATTGCTAGGGTGCCCACTTCTAAAGCAAACAAAACACACGGAAACACATCATCATGCCAGGCTTTTTAAGATCAAATTCCCTGGCACCAAGGATGGGCATGTGTCCTAATGGGACATAGTGGAAAAGGATGAAGGAAACGAGGGAAAGGGAAACTGTGACAGTAAGTGGGAAGAGACATGTGCAGGGTTTAGTTCCTGGTTGGTGGTATCTGAAAAGTGAAATCATCACTCACTGGGGGTGAAACTCACACTCCAGCAAACAGCACACCCTAGTGGTCTCACCAGGAAATGCTATATCTATAAGAGTAGAATCCTCTTCCTAGCCTACTCTTCAATA
Source organism: Bubalus bubalis (assembly GCF_019923935.1). Lineage (NCBI taxonomy): Eukaryota > Metazoa > Chordata > Mammalia > Artiodactyla > Bovidae > Bubalus > Bubalus bubalis. Next base: position 81,020,576 of record NC_059167.1, read on the forward strand.
AACCTGCACAAACTCCACAGAAGAGGCTAACGAGAGAAAAGATGCCCCATCTTTTCTCAGCTACTACCCAGCACCAGCTCTGTGGGCAGGAAGGCACATCCTTGGTGGTTCACATTCCTTCCTAAGACCCCAGCTCTCAGGGTAATGCCTCCAACCATTCAGGCACCCTGGGACCAGCATGACCTGCCCTGAACTGTTCTCTTACCCCAGGCTTTACAAGAGAATCTTGCAAAGTCTAGAACCTCAGAAGACAACCACCATTCCTGAGGTGCATACATCTCTGAGGACCTAGTGGAGATTACAGGACAACACATTCATCCAACAGAAATTTCAGATTCAGGGCTTCAGGGAACACAAGAAGCAGGGCTCAAAGCAGGCAGTGCCAGGCACAGCAGCCAGTGAAGCCCCTTGCCCTGACCCCTCCTGTGAATGGCAAAACCCAAACACACTTCCTCCAGGAACCAGCATACAGTTCCTCAGTCAAGCTCAGGTTGCTAAGGTGAGAAGGTTCTTTCTCCCCCAGATACCATGTGCTGCCATCCTAGCTCCAACTGGACTATGCTGGCTCCCCAAACAATAGAAACAGAAAACAGACACACTCTGCTACAGCTGAATTCCCCCATCTCCCCAAGCTGGAAGCTCAGCTCCTCCCTTCCCAGTTCTCCATTTGTTTTTCTGTATTTCACTACAACAGTCCCTTAAAAAAAAAAAAAAGTGCAACAAGCAAAAAAGGATTTACTTCAATGACCATGGCTTCCACTAACATAGGGCTGAAGTCTCAGGGCAGAGGGCTGAGACTGGGGAAGGCTGAGGCTAGGAAACAAGCAATTTTCAGGACTCACTCCATTCTCCTCCAGCAAGACTTTCCCTCTTGCCCATTGTCCCTCCCATCCCATCACTTACCTGTCTGAGACCTTTGGGCAGGTGCAAGGAGGAGCTACCAGCACTCTGGAAGAGGGGCCGGTGCTGGGAAAGGGAACAAGGGGTAAGGCTCAAGCTCCAGCAACTGTTGACTCTGAGGAGCAGAAAAGGCAGAGGGTGACTCCGGGGACCGAAACGGAAAACAGGAAAACACATGTGTGACTCTGGCCGGCAGTGGGGAGGGGCCAGGGAACGAGTTGGAGCTGGGAATGCCTGTTCAGACCCTGAGGACCTCAATGGCTGCCTGCCTCCAGGCACCTTCTCCGCTCAGAGCCTCAGTTCCTCCCCCCAACCTGCCTCAGTCCCTGAACTACCTGGTTGTCCTACATTTACTGAGTTCTTAAGTTCTCCCAGTGACCTAGGGTACTCTCTTGATGCCCTTTGCATGCGTGCATGCTCAGTGGCTTCAGACTCTTTGTGACCCCATGGACCGTAGTCCACCAGGCTCCTCTGTCTATTGCATTCTCCACGCAAGAATACTGGAGAGGGTTGCCATGCCCTCCTCCAGAGGATTTTCCCAACCCAGGAATCAAACCCATGTCTCCTGTTTCTCCTCCACTGCAGGTGGATTCTTTACCACTGAGCCACCAGGGAAGCCCCTTGATGCCCTTTACAACTCCCCTAGCCCCTCATTCCATTCCCTGCTCAACTCCCACTCACATACTATCCTTGGTCCTGTGGAGGGCACAAGATCCATGGTTAGGGCATTAGAACTCTGTGCTCCCATCTCAAAAGCCGCAGCCACTTCAATCCCTATGTAAGGCAACACATGCCAAGGAAGGCCAGTTGTAGGGGGCACAGCCACACACACACCCAAACACTAAGCAAACCTACTCACACCTCAGGTCCCCAACTGGTTCAGGTGATACGTGGCAACCCAGGTAAGAGCCAGGCAAGTGGACCAGAGTAAGCCCTGGCACCCTGGGCAAGCTAATGAGTTGCCTCAAACCAAGATTATTTAAATATCTGTTGAATGTTTACTTAGCAGAAGTGGGGGAATACCGACGGAATAAAAATTGGAAACCTCATTCTTTCTATTCAAGAGTAGAGTTTGAGGCATGAATTCATTACATGCAGTTTTCTGAAGCAGACAGTTTCTTGGTAGGCATATCAAATGATTTTGAATGTAGACAATAGCACAAGTCTCAGGGAGTGGCACTTCACAGCGAGGTGCAGCATTTTCTGAATTCCAGCTGTGACCACTGCCTTTAGGCAACTTGTATTAATACCTGTACCTGCATGTTGCACAATTATTCTAGAGACAGGTGGTCTAGGTAAGCAGTCATCAAGGATTCTTCAGTGGAAGGGAGCCAACTTACAGTTCACCAACAGACAGAAATCAGAGCTCATTGGCTCCAAAAGTCTGAATTACTCCAGGATAATTCAGTGCCCTTTTAGACCCAGGCTGCTTGCCCAGCTGGCCTGCACCTTAATCCCACCCTGGACTCAGGTCCAAGTTGTAAATGAGGGAAATCCTAGGAAGACAGTCCTAAGGCTGCCCCTGTTGGCACTGGCCCCTACTTTCCTCCCCTCACTCCAGCCACGCTGGCCCCCCTTGTTGTTGCCACACAAGCCCTGACATCTCAAGGCGTCTGCATTTGCTGTTCCCTTGGCCTGGAACATTCTTCCCCATGATATTGCTCCTCTCATTCCATTCAGGTCTGTGCTTAAACACCACTCTCAAGAGACCTTCCCCGAGGAGTCTCTGAAGGAGTAGCTTCTTCCTTCAGCCAATCTCCATCCCCTTCACCATGCCTGACTTTTCTTCAAAGGCACTGGCTACCACCTGGAGTTTGTTGTCGCTTCCCCCACTAGAACGCAGCCCCACTAGAGCGTCTTCATTCACCGGTACCCCCAGCGCAGGGTCCGTGTAGACAGTCAAAAAAGGGTTTGCTGGAAGAATAACTGGATGAATAATGCCTTTCTGCCTAGACTGGTTTCCAAGTTGAGCTCCGGGAATGTCTTGCACTTGCTCTTCAGGCCCTGCTATGCTGCTGCTGGCCTGGCTCCCAAGCAACTTTGAAAAGTATCTACTCTTTTTGATAGTAATGGGTTGAAGGGAAGGAAAAAGTATAGTTTTCTCAGTTTTACTGGGAGGCCTAGAATGGTTTGAAAGGGACTTTCTGTTTGATCAATGGGAAAACAAAGACAAAAAGCACCTCATTAACGCGCCTTCCCCGATCGATCGGAAGCTCTGTGCTGCAGTCCCACACCCAGCTCAGGTGGCCGGTCTGGGCGCGGCGAGAACAAGGCGCGACGTCCGCGAAGCGGTGAAAGGGCAGAGGGGACGAAGGCGGAGTGAGGCGAGTGCTCAGGTTCACGCAGATGCAGGTGGGTTCGAGTGGAACCGCAAACCCTTCAGCGGGAACTCTCTTCCCAGACCCGCCCCCGCAGAGCCCCGTGCCCCTCCCCCCTCCGCCCCCGCCGGGCCGGCGCGCCGCGCTCACCTTTGCCCGGGTCTCCCACTCTGCCCCCCAGCCTCGCTCGCCGGCCCCGCCCCTTGACGTCGTCCCCGTCGTTTCCCGTTACTTCCCTCTTTCGGCCCACGGTTCCGTGTCTGCAGCCCCAAGGTCTCGCCTTCCCAACCCCGACCCAGCCACCGCCAGTCCCCAAAGCCCTCTGGAGAGCTCGGTTAGCACCCGATGTCCAGATCTGGCTGCGGAGGCCGAGGCGGGCTCTGCGCTGGGGCACCAGGGCCTCACTACACCTGGACCTCTTCGTTCCCTCCACCTGGCCAAGCAGCCCCCGCCCCTCCCCGGGCTGCAGGAGGCGCTAGAGGTGGGGTGGGGGGGATTGTGGTGGGTGCAGTCGAAGATCGCAAAGGTTCGAGAACCGAGAGGCCTCGCAACCCGCTCCCCTGCCCTGTCCTCGCTCAGCCAGAGCTGCGCTGCCCTTGGGAAATGAAAATGACCGCGGATACCCTTAGAGGCGTCCTCCGCCCCACGAGCGCTCAGCTTCCTCTTCCCTCCCTCCCAATCCAGCTCGAGCTTGTCGGCCCAAGGTGGGTCTGGGCGAGAGCCCCAAACCCTGGCAGCCCTGCCTCCAGCCCCGAGACGTTTTCGGCTGAAACTCCGGAGGGACTCTGGACCGCAAAGCCCCGTGGGGGAAGGGAGGGAGACGTTCCCGCTAGGAGCCAGGGGAGGGGTCTCCCGGAAGGGCGACTCAACTCTCCGCCCCCTCGGGGAAGCTGTTGCGTCAGCTTCGAGATCCCAAATTAAAGCAAGTGGTCTCCACCCGGCTGGAAGGTGTCAGGCCGTAGAGCCGCCGCCAGGAGGCAGCACGTAACCAAAGATGTCAGAGCAGAGGCTGGAGTCCCCACCGCACCTTTCTTGGACCCAATAAAAGAGGGAGTTGCTGGGCTAATTCAAGGAAAGGAATCTGGAAATGTTTCACCACGTATTAAAACTAAAAGATGACTTCTAAATAATACAATTTCCTTTTGTATACCTTATGGACAGTCCAGCTTTGACATCTTTTAAAGCCAAAGATTCGCTACAGGGATTCATAGGGAACCAACCACCTTCAAGACCTGTCTGGTGGAAAGGCACATATAAGAGACTTCCCAGGGACAGGCAAGGAAAAAAAAAAGTGTAGCCCTGAGGTTATAATTTACCCATCTTGAAGCTGGGGCATTTAACACACAATTTAGCCTATACTGAATGAGCAAGGATTTGACAGCAAGGTAAAAGAAAAGGAATATGTTACAATAGATTATATAAGCAATAAGGAAATAATACGCAAAGCTATGTATTATGTGAGTGGGTGGTTTATAACTGTCAGTTCCCACAGTTCTTGCATAGAGTGACAGTGATTTAGATCTTTGTTGAGCTGTCCTAAGAAGGAATGTGAAACAAGACACTTACCAAATAGTTCGCTCTTCTTCAATCTTAGAATTTAGTCACCGAATGCTGAAAGGGGAAGAGGTTGCAAAATGAGGTGGAATTAGCCACCCAGAGTCAGCCTTACTTATGTTTTTTCTCCAAAGTCATCATTACTCATCACAACAGTTTAAAAAGAACCAAAATTATCAGTGCACTTGTACAGAAATTACTGTATACAGACCTGACAGAACGATATTTGAATAAACGTGTTGGACAAAAACATCAGTGGTTAAAATGTTAACGCCAAATACAGGCCATGGTGTGATGCCCTTGAGAAGCAAAGGACTTTTAAGGGGAAAGACATGGAGCTCAGATTCCTGATATTTCTCACCATTGTTACCTCCAGCCTTTGCCAGATGAAGTCCAGAGGTTGAAAGACATTGAGTTAGGGGATGATAAAGCTGCTTTCCTGTGGCTTAGAGTCTGGTGAAGTCACTGAGGAGTGCTGTCCAAGTGCCAAACCCCTCTCCACCCAACAGTGTTCCATAAGGTCCCTGAGAATGTTGATGATGTTAGCTGTCAGCACCTGGAGTTCTCTTTCTCTCTCCCTCTCAAAATCCTGACACCTATTTCCTGCTATTTACAACCCACAGATTGTCCCCCTGCCACATCACTCTAACCACGTCAAAGGCTGAACTTATCTTCCTTTCCAAGACCTTTCCCCCCCGTATTCCCCAGTTTTTCAGATTTAGCTTCCCATCCTGCCCTGAAATCCTCCAGCCCTGGCTCCTCGACTCCCTCAGCTATTAAACTAGTACATGTGTTCACTTTTGCATGTGGAGTTCATACTGTCTACATTTTTTTCTAACATTTATTTATCTTTGGTGATTTCTTTACAATTTGATTTGATTTATGTCATACATTAACATAATAGCACCCCACTCCAGTACTCTTGCCTGGAAAATCCCATGGACAGAGGAGCCTGGTAGGCTGCAGTCCATGGGGTCGCTAAGAGTCAGACACGACTGAGCAACTTCACTTTCACTTTTCACTTTCATGCATTGGAGAAGGAAATGGCAACCTACTCCAGTGTTCTTGCCTGGAGAATCCCAGGGATGGGGGAGCCTGGTGGGCTGCCGTCTATGGGGTCGCACAGAGTCGGACACAACTGAAGTGACTTAGCAGCAGCAACATGAATTAACCATAGGTGTACATATGCCCCGTCCCTCTTGAATCTCTCTCCCACCTCCTGCCCATTCCCACCCGTCTAGGTTGTTACAGAGCCCCAGTTTGAGTTCCCTGAGTCATTCAACAAATTCCCATTGGCTTTCTATTTACATCTGTTAGTGTATATTCTTCCATACTACTCTATTCATCTCACCTTCTCCCTCTTTTCCCCCACCCTTGTCCGCAAGTCTGTTCTCTATGTCTGTGTCTCCATTGCTGCTCTGAGAAGTTTCATCAGTACCATCCATCTAGAAGTCATATCTATGTGTTAATATATGATATTTTTCTCTTTCTGACCTACTTCACTCTGTACAATAGGTTCTAGTCATCCACCTCATTAGAACTGACTCAAATGTGTTCCTTTTAATGGCTGAGTGATATTCCATTGTGTATATGTACCACAACTTCTTTATCCATTCATCTGTCGAAGGACATCTAAGTTGCTTCCATGTCTTAGCTATTGTAAATAGTGCAGCAATGAACATTGGGGTACATGTGTCTTTTTCAGTTTTGGTTTCTTCAGGGTACATGCCTAGAAGTGGTATTGCTGGGTCATATGGTGGTTTTATCCCTAGTTTTTTAAGGCATCTCCATACTGTCTTCCATAGTGACTATATCAATTTATATTCCCATCAGCAGCACAGGAGGGTTCCCTTTTCTCCACACACTCTCCAGGGCTTATTATTTGTGGATTTTTTGATTATGGCAATTCTGTCTAGTGTGAGATGATTTATCATTGTAGTTTTGATTTGCATTTCTCTAATGAGTGATGGTGAGCATCTCTTCATGTGTTTATTAGCTATCCATATGTCTTTGGAGAAATTATCATCTACATTATCAGTTCACCTTAATGCATGTGGCCTTTACTATGATTTTATACCCATAGTGTATGAGTTACTAGAAGACAGGAGTATTGCTGGTTTAACTTCTTTATATAGTGTTGATGGTAGTGCCAGCCTGCTTTCCTATGAATCTTGAACACACCGACTTTATTTTTCCAGTCCTTGGTTTCTACTACTTGATTCTCCAACTGTAAATTAGGTAATGGGATTTCAGTGCTGTCTGCCTCAGCTGCCTCTCAGAACCAGCCAAAGACACATGGAGGCTGGCTTGGGAAAGGTATTACTCAGTCACTGTTGCAACTGTAAAATAAATCCACATCCACATTTTGGTTCGATTTCCTGATCTCTGAAAATTACAAGCAATCTCCATAGTGACTGCTTCCTGATCTGTCTTATCTACTTTATAGTTTTATTATGAAATTTTAAATAGAAGAGCTTATATCATTTATACAGAAGTGTTTTGATAACTGAAAATTAAGTGTACAAATGTAAAATGGTAGTAGTACTCTATTGTCTTACTTTCCTTGCTAAGTTTTTGGGTCCATCCATTGGCTTATAGCCAAGGTTATTTTATTCTCATCCTTTTTTCTAGTTCAGCCCTCCCCTGTACCATTCTTATTGTTATCCAAACAGCTGCCATTTACTTCTTAAACCAGGATCCACCCTTCCCCTCTTTCAAAGTGCAGTTCAGAGCCACCTCCTGTGGAAAAACTTCCCAGTCTTGCAGGAGGAAATGATAAACTTCCAGATAGACCATTACACCACTCCCTCAGGTTTCCCCAGTCAGCATGTATTTAAGTGTCTAGCCTAGCACAAGAGTAATGGACACTTCTGTAAAAGCTTCACCATTTTTATAGCACTTTCACTTACGTTATCATTTTCTAAATGTTTTCATAAATGTGATATATTCAGTTTTGTCAATGAAGAAATTAAAGATAAATGACTTCCCGAGGGTAAGTACAGGCATACCTCAAGATAGTTCAGGTTCAGTTTCAGACCACCATAATAAAAGAAATATCACAATAAAGAGAATGACATGAATTTTTCAGTCTCCCAGTACATGTAACATTACATTTACACTACATTACGGACTATTAAGTGTGACTAGCATTTGTTGTTTGGAGAAGGCAATGGCACCCCACTCCAGTACTCTTGCCTGGAAAATCCCATGGACGGAGGAGCCTGGTAGGCTGCAGTCCATGGGGTCGCTGAGGGTCGGATACGACTGAGCGACTTCACTTTCACTTTTCACTTTCATGCATTGAGAAGGAAATGGCAACCCACTCCAGTGTTCTTGCCTGGAGAATCCCAGGGGCGGGAGAGCCTGGTGGGCTGCCGTCTATGGGGTCGCACAGAGTTGGACACGACTGAAACGACTTAGCAGCAGCAGCAGCATTTGTTGTTATTGTTCAGTCGTGTCCGACTCGTTGCAACTCCATGAAATACAGCACTCCAGGCTTCTCTGTCCATCACTCTCTCCCTATCATTATATCTTAAAAAAAAAAAAACTTTAATTGAAAAAGTGCTAAAAAAATGTCAAAACAAATTACAAGAGTAACATCAAAGATCACTGATCACAGTTCACCTTAACAATAATACCAAAGCTTGAAATACTTCAAGAATTACCAAAATATGACACAAAGGCACAAAGTGAATGAATGCTCTTTGAAAAATCTGGCACTGATAAGACGTTCTATGCAACGTTGCTACAAACCTTCAATTTGTAAAAAAAAAAAAAAATGCAATACTTGCAAAGCACAATAAAAGTATGTCTGTAAGTGATTTAAAATAAAGAAGCCACGAGATCGGGGTTTGCCACTTACTAGTACCTGCCTCACAAGGCTTTCGCATGGATATTACACAACGTGTGGTGGTAGCTTTATAAAAATGGAATCAGAGCTTAGCGCCAATTCGGCTTCCTCCAGAAAGCCTTCTTTGACACTATACTCCAGATCAAGTTTTCATATGCTTACAAGCAACACCTACTTCCCTTCCCAGTACTCATCTCAGCTGTAATATTACTGTAATATGTATGATTACTGTCCTCTTTCTCTAGACTTGGAGCATAGGGACCTTTGCTTTGCTCTCCACACTGACTACAGTGCTCCTCACATGTAAGCTCTTCAACTTTGATAAATGAGTGAGAACTGAAACCCTAATTTTGATTCACTGTAGATTTCACTCCGGCTAAGGAAAACATGTTACAGTGAGGCTAGAAGACAGAATGAGGTCACGTGGATGTTACTCAACTGAGATAAATTTCAAAGGACTAGTGGCCGCAGCAAGGAGATAGGCTGTGGGGAGACAGTTCAGAACGGTTTCGTCTGAGAGGACGCGACTTCCACAAAGTTGTACCCAACACTAAGAACACATACTCAGAACAACCGCTCTCCTCCAAAACACCCTGGAAGCAATTTTGACCCTCTTTTCCGTACGATGAGCCAAGATGGCGGGGCCCGTGTTTGAATACCAGATTCAAGATGGCAACTTCCTGCTTCCCGCGCAGCGTCGCGCGTGGCCAACGAGGCCACGCCCACTTCCGGCTCCTGCGCCTCAGCATGGCTGCTTTGGGTATGCTGCTCTCTAGTAAGTGGGTGTGAGGTCGGTGGGCTCCGGAGTTTCCCGGGGTGGGCCGCGGATCCCTGGGCTGGCTGCGCGGCCTCTCTCCCAGCTCTGCCCCGTTTTCCCAGCAGGTGTCCGGAGACTGCATTGCGGCTCCGCGGCTCGGGCAGGCAGCCAGTGGCGACTCCGGTGAGTGCCCGTCGGGAAGAAACTGGGGGGCCAGAAGTTGGCCTCAATCCTCACCGAACTGTTTTTCTCCATCCAGGCAGGGCCTTGCTGCCAACCCCTCCGGCTACGGGCCCCTTACAGAGCTCCCAGACTGGTCGTACGCGGGTGAGCGCTGATCTGAAAGTTAACTCCACTTCGGAGATTTTCACCCTGAGGGAACGCCCCTGGACGTAGCGGAGCTGGGAGTGGGGGGAAGGAGTGTCAAAGTGGAGGTGTGTCTGAGCGGACAACTTAATGAACTTTATGTTTGGAGTTGGGAGGGAAGAAGCCCTGCTGTTTACTTTGTGAATTAAACTACACCTGTGGAAAGGAAAGCTGGACGGAACCTCTCGGCTTGTGGGGATAAGCAGAAAATAATTCTCATTTAGGGGGTCACCGGGGAGAGACAAGACTTTGTGTTGTCAAAGAGAGACGTGAATTTTTCAAAGTTAGGAAGGGGACTTCACTGGTGATTGAGTGGTGAGGACTCCGTGCTCCCAATGCAGGGAGCCTGGGTTCGATCTGATCGGGGAACTAAATCCCACGTGCCACAACTGAGAGTTTGCCTGCAGCAGCTAAAGATGCCGCAGGCCACCCACAACTAAGACCTGGTACAGCCAAGTAAATAATAAAAATTTTTAGAAAGTTAGAAAGAACTGCCCTTCTGTGTGGGGAGTACATTGTTGAGAGTTTGTTATCCTCTGAGAGAGGCTTAGAAGAGTGAGGGCAGAGCATGGTGGGTTCCCTTTGGGAAAAGTTTCTTCCTTTAAAAAAAAAAAAAAAACGCCCTAAAAAAGAAGGACCTTAGAAAATCTGAAGCCATTCCCCACTCCACTGGAACTCCAGTTCAGAGGTGGGAAAACTGCCTGGGAGCACACAGCTAGGTAATAGCAAAGCCAAGACTAGAACTGGGCAGAGACCAAGCAGGCCCCCTTCAACAGCACAGAGTATAGTTTATAGGAGTATGAAAAAGAAATAGTGAAAGTCAGTCGCACAGTCTTGTCTCACTCTTTGTGATCCCATGGACTCTAGTCCACCAGGCTCCTCTGTCCTTAGAATTCTCCAGGCAAGAGTCCTGGAGAGGGTTGCCATTTATAGGGATATAAACCTATATAATCAGATATGTGGTGGGTTAATCAGATATGTGGTGGCTGCGGAGGATGGTGAAGATTTTTTCTACTTGTTATTTACTGTAGGAAGTCTAGGATTTCTTGAGATATTGGAAGGACTCTGGAATTGATTTTTTTAATTTTTTTTTAATGCGGACCATTTTTAAAGTCTTTATTGAATTTGTTACAATACTGTTTCTGTTTTTTTATGTCTTGGCGGTTTTTTTGTTTTTGTTTTTTGGCCTCAAGACATGTGGGATCTTAACTCCTATTGTAGCACAGCACAGGCTTTGTTGCCCCACAGCATGTCCCCTGCATTGGAAATAGGATTCTTAACCACTGGACCACCAGGAAAGTCCTACAATTGATTCTTAATCCAGGATTGCTTCTCTACTTGGTAACTTTATGGCCTTGGACAAGTTACTTAATTGTATCTCAGTTTCCACTTCTGTAAAAGGATACCTATCTCAGGTGGTTCTTGTAAGGAGAAAATAAAACATCCACTGTAAAACACCTGATGTACACAGTATTGGTTCCCTTTCTTGATGAATAATATCTCTTCTTTGTCTTGCCTTCGAACTTTGGCAGCATTTTCACTCTCTTTGTAGAAAGTATCCCTTTATTCTCCATTATAAACTACTTGAGATCAAGATACTGCATTTTTCTTTTTTCCAGCAAATCAGCAGATGGTTATGAGATGTTTATTATGTGCCTACACTATTTGTATTACAGTGAAAGTAAGGGATATAGTCCTTGATCCTAAGGAACTTAAAGTCTTAGCTGGTAAAACAAAGCATGATATTTTAAAGATTAATTAATATTTCAATGCTCTGCCCCTTTCCAGAAGAATTTGAGATAGCTAAATAAGACTAAAAATAATCAGTAGTACAGTAAATGTCCCCAAGTAGTAGGTTCCTCTGTCCATGGGATTCTCAGGCAAGGATACTGGAGTGGATTGCTATTCCTTTCTCCGGGGGATCTTCCCTGAGCCAGGGATCAAACCCAGGTCTCCTGCATTGCAGACAGATTCTTTACTGTCTGAGCTACAGGGAAGCCCTTCAGTTCAGTTCAGTTGAGTCGCTCAGTCGTGTCTGACTCTTGGCGACCCCATGAATTGCAGCACACCAGGCCTCCCTGTCCATCACCAACTCCCAGAGTTCACTCAGACTCATGTCCATTGAGTCAGTGATGCCATCTAGCCATCTCACCCTCTGTCATCCCCTTCTCCTCCTGCCCCCAATCCCTCCCAGCATCAGAGTCTTTTCCAATGAGTCAACTCTTCGCATGAGGTGGCCAAAGTATTGGAATTTCAGCTTCAACATCAGTCCTTCCAATGAACACCCAGGACTGATCTCCTTTAGAATGGACTGGTTGGATCTCCTTGCAGCCCAAGGGACTCTCAAGAGTCTCCTCCAACACCACAGTTCAAAAGCATCAATTCTTCGGCACTCAGCTTTCTTCATAGTCCAACTCTCACATCCATACATGACCACTGGAAAAACCATAGCCTTGACTAGATGGACCTTTGTTGGCAAAGTAATGTCTCTGATTTTTAATATGCTATCTAGGTTGGTCATAACTTTCCTCCAAGGAGTAAGCATCTTTTAATTTCATGGTCGCAGTCACCTTCTGCAGTGATTTTGGAGCCCCCAAAAATAAAGTCTGACACTGTTTCCACTGTTTCCCCATCCATTTCCCATAAAGTGATGGGACCAGATGCCATGATCTTAGTTTTCTGAACGTTGAGCTTTAAGCCAACTTTTTCACTCTCCTCTTTCACTTTCATCAAGAGGCTTTTTAGTTCCTCTTCACTTTCTGCCATAAGGGTGGTGTCATCTGCATATCTGAGGTGATTGATATTTCTCTCAGCAATCTTGATTCCAGCTTGTGCTTCTTCCAGCCCAGCGTTTCTCATGATGTACTCTGCATAGAAGTTAAATAAGCAGGGTGACAATATACAACCTTGACGTACTCCTTTTCCTATTTGGAACCAGTCTGTTGTTCCATGTCCAGTTCTAACTGTTGCTTCCTGACCTGCATATAGTCTTTAAATGTCCCCAAATAGACAAATATTAAATGATGGAGATGCATTTCTTTCAGAAGGGAGTGACAGAGTTGAAGAGGTTAGAGAAGGGTGTCTGGGACAAGTAGGGCTGGGGTTAGGCCTAAGAATGAGAATTTGGCGGAAAGGAAAGGAAAAGAGGATATTTCATTATGGAGTGAGATAGAATTCAGCAAGGACTCAGTGGTGAGTAGAACAGTAATCCAATTGCTTGAGTGGAGTGTATCTGAAGATAAAACAGGAGATTCAGCATCACAAAGGACCTTGAATTCTAGGCTAATGATGGGTAAGTAGAGTAGGAACATGCCTTGGAGCTTATTCTTGGTGGTTCTGGCATACTTCGCCATTGAAGATGAAGGAAGTGTTCTAGGGGAATGAAGCTACAGTGAGAGGAGCTTGAGATTGGTTCTTCCCTGTTTTGCTGTCACAGCCACTTGGCCAGGGTACTGTAGGCTCTAACACTTGCCTTTCCTTTCACTTCTATCTGCAGATGGCCGCCCTGCTCCTCCAATGAAAGGCCAGCTTCGAAGAAAAGCCCAAAGGGAAAAGTTTGCGGTGAGTGGCTAGATCTCCAGCCAGGACAAACTGTAACTGGCTGGAGAACATTTAAATTGTAATTTGTCCTGAGTTGGCACCTAAGCTGACACGTACCCCTCACTTGGAGGTTTTATGCACTGAAGGTTTTAACAGTACTGTGAGAAGGGAGACTAGACTGGGGCACTCTTAAGGCAGGAACCAATGGTAGACACCCACTTTGCTTCCTTCCTCCTGCTTGCCAGCGCAGGACCTGGTTCCACCCCTTCCCCAGTCAGTGGTGTCACTTTCCAGCCGAAACCTGACTTTGATCTGTGAATGAAAGGATATATGGTGCAGAGCTCAAGCCCCAGATGTTATCCACACTGTTTTCCTGTCTGTTTCAGAGACGAGTTGTACTGCTGTCACAGGAAATGGATGCTGGATTACAGGCATGGCAGCTCAGACAGCAGGAGAAGTTGCAGGAAGAAAAAAGGAAGCAGCAGAATGCTCTTAAACCCAAAGGGGCTCTACTACAAAACCCAGGACCAAGTCAATAAAAAAGCAACTCCTGTCTCCCTTCCCAAGCCTGTCTCTGGCTTTCTTTTCTAGTACCTGGATGTGTCTTCCCTGCCAGAAGAAAGCCTTATGTTCCCCATCAGGGCAAAAGGGTGGACACCAAGAAGAACAGGCTATAAAACCACTGCCTGGAAGGGTTGACTCAGTCCCCTCACCCCCAGCTCCATTCCAGTTCAGCAGAATCTTGCTCTAGAGTATTTACTCCCTCTTTTACAAGCCATACTGGCCCTACTATGAGCAGTAGTAGCTGCTCTGCAAACATGAAAAAGGGGGCAACAGTTTCCCTGGTTTTAGCCAGGCACTCAAGCCTTTAACAGCCCATACACAGTTGAGGCCACATGCAGTAATGCATTTAATAAATATTTTGATCAAAAGCTTTCTAGCTGAGATCTACTTTTTGGCAAGAAAATAGTATCAGTTTTCCTACACTTCAGATAGATGGCCCTAGAAGATACTCCCACTGGGAAGGCGGACATGGGAAGAGCCAACTTGGGTGTTGCACGTTCTGCTAAAGAGTTGGATCCTGAGGTTTCTGTGGTTCTGACTGAATTCCAGAGGTTGGTTGGTCCAGATTTCCCGACTTCCATTTGTGTAGGGGAGCCCTGAGGTGCTCAGTGCCCCAACAGTCACTGTGTAACGGGCACCTAGTAGCCAGCATGTACTTCCATAAGTCCCTTAGCTGCACAGGCCCCAGGAAACCTTTCATTTTATTGGTCATGGCTCCCATGGATTTCTGAGAGAAAAAGGACAGTACAGAGTACTGGACTTTTCCATTTTCCTGCTGCAAAATGTGATAGTTCCTGGATCTCTAGGATTTATGGAACTTTCTACCTGAAATAATTTATGTCCAGCCTCCTTTATTCCTTCCCTTGTTTTCCCTCCCCTCTTCTCCACCCCCACCCCCCACTACCTCCTTCCTCTCTGGCTGACCAGTGCAATTCTTGGATCTTAGATTTTGCTGATGGTCGACTTTTCTGTCTCCCACACTTTTCCTGCTTCTGTTGTGTTGCTTTTCCAGATCTAGCCCTCAACCTCTTATCTGTCTCCCTTTCCCACTGCCTGCTCTGGCCGGCCCAGCCCCCTTCTCTGCATACCTCCATCTTTTGTTCTCAGAGTCTAGGCCGCCCTTGAAGGAGGAGGGTATGCTCTCTAAGGGACCGTCTCCTTTTCCAGTGTAGAGGTGGAACCCCCATAGTCCTGACTCCCAGCCCCTCTTTTCTGCAGTCTTACCAAACTTCATTTGTCTTTCCCCAGATGCCATGGCCTTGCACTCCTTTCCCGCTGTAGTTTAAGGGGCAATAGATCACAAAGGGCAATAATAAAGGGAGCACATGTGTCTTTCTACAAAGACAGGACCTCCAGATCCAATGTGGTGGGATTTGTCAGTGGGTAGTTGCATTTTGTTATTGTTGCATTTCCCCACCCCCACCCCACCCCCCGCGACCCCCTGCAGGGGAGGGACAGGTGGTTGTCAAGAATAAGGGACAAAAAATTCGATATGGTCAAGCCACAGGTCCCAGCAGACAAACCCCCAAACCAGGTCTCTTGAACATGGAAGACCCCACCACCACCATCCCAGACTGAGCTCCTTGTTTGCCCCACCACTGAGCCTAGCACTTCCCACGGAAGTGAGACAAATGCTGAAAGCAGAGGAATCAAGCCACCCAAAATATGCTTAGAAGGAAAAAGTGTCCCACATCCCGTCCCGAGTGCCCCCAAGCCCCCCGCTCTCGGCCTCAACCCCTGCAGATGGCAGCCTCCACCACAGAAAGGCAACTTAGGAGTGTTTTTTTTTTTTTTTTTAACCCGACTTTTGGCTGTAATTGGATTCAGGCTGAAACAACCACGTCCGCACTGGGAAAGGAGGGCATAGGGGCGGGGGCGGAGGGAGGCTGTGGAAGGGAGGGACCAGAGAAGAGAGCAAGAGAGGGCTCGCAATCCAGTTCGCCGACTAAGCAGAAGAAAGATCAAAAAACGGGAAAGAGGGGACGAGCAAACAGGCGCCTTCAAGACCGATCCCCTCATCTCCACGTGGACAGCGCTCTGGGAATCCAAATTCAGTGCCTACGGAAGACAAAGGCGCCCGGAGGGAGTGGCGGCGCGACCCCAGGGCTTGGGCCCGGCCGCGGAGCCCGCTTGGCCCGGCTGCCCGGACAGTCGTGGACCATGTCTCCCGCCCCACGACCCGCCTGCAGTCTGCTGCTCCCCGTGCTCACGCTCGCCTCCGCGCTCGCCTCCCTCAGCTCTGCCCAGAGCAGCTTCAGCCCCGAAGTAAGTGAGCTCCTCCGGCCCTGTCCGGAGTCGCGCCCGGGGAGGCGAGCCCGGGGGTCTCCGAGAGAGCAGCCCCGGATCGGAGGGGCGAGCGCTCCGGATGCCGGCTCCTCCGGCCTGCAGGTTCCCCCTTCCTCTCCACTTCCTCTCCTTTCCGTCCTCATCTCCAAACTTTCAAGTCCATCGACTTTGCCTCCTCCAACCACCCCCCACCCCACTCACTGCGCGCTGCTGACTTTCTGTCCCGTTCCTTTCCTTGGAAGAGCCTTCCAGCCGGAGCCCCCTCCCGACCCCTCCCCAGCTCCCCTGGGCTCTAAGCTCAGTTCTGGAACGGGTCGGGAGCCTGATAAATATCTGGACTCTGCTCAGAGCCCGCGCTGTCCTGGTTTCTTGTCCTGTGCTAGTTTGTTGTTCCTTCAACTTTCCAGCTCGCAGGCGCTCGGCCGGCCGCGAGGCTCAGGGGATCGCGGCCCGGGCCCCCCACGCTGCGCCCTCCGCCGCCGCCTCCCGGGCGGTCCCGACCCTCTTCGGACACATCGGCTGCCAGGTGCGGTCGGGGGTGGACGGCGGAGCGGCCCCGGCCCCCAACCCACCCCCGCCTTCCCGAGAGGTCCCTCAGCGTCCCGGCCCGCAGCCTTGGCGTCGAGGGTCACGGCGCTGGCGCCCTGGCCCGCGTTTCCAGACACACAAAGCTCTCCTTGTGAGCTGGGGGCTCGACCCGGCCGCCGCCGCCTCGCCCCGCTCCCCCTTCGGCGCCTTTAGGCGTTTTGGTTAATTGCTTTTTTGTGTTAATTGCACGGAGACTTGGGGGCGTTGTTCGGGGAGCGGGGTGAGGGCCTGGTCCAGGGCGCCCGCACAGGTCTTCGCTGACTCGGTTGCCCCCCGCCTCTCCTCCCCGAAGCTGGCCCACCGGGCCCACCGGAAGCCGCGTGGGAGTTGTCTGAGGAAGTTTTTCCTCTCTCTTTTATTTTGGGGTGAAGGTGGGAGACGGATTTGATCAGTTTCTTATTTTGGGCCATCCCAACCCACTCAGCTCGGCCAGGGCCTGGGTGCGGTCGGGAGGGGCAGGGAAGGGCCCCTGAGCAGGGGGAGGGGATCTGGACTTGGCTTCCTCCCTCCTGGTCCCGGCCCTGGTCCCACCCCCGGAGGAAACCTCTCCAGAAAGAACACACTATGTCTGTCCTGAAGGGATCTGAGGCTGACAGAAGTGTGGCCCTCGGAAGGGGGGCGACCTGGGAGAGTGAAAATCTGCCCGGGCTAAGCCTGACTTGGTCCAGGAGGAGGCACACTGTTTCCAGGCCTGGAGTCTTCATCAGAGGCCTAAAGGGGAGGGCTCCTAACAAAAGGAGCCTGGGCATCTGGGGGTCTTCCCGCTGCCAACTTCACCAGCCCTGTCTTCATTCCCTCCCCTGCCCCACTAGGTCCCCTAGAGGAGGGGCGGCAGACCTGGCTCTGTTTTAAGTGGGTCATGGGCAGTTGCAATGCCAGATCCACCGTTTGCTTCTGAGCCATGGAGGGGTGGGAGGTAGAAGGAGGGAGGAGCAGGCCCAGAGGCTGGGATCCAGGGGCCTGCAGAAGAGCCAGAGATCCCCCAAACTCCTTTCCAGGATGCTTAGGCCAGAGAAGTGGGCCCAGGAGTGGAAAGGGGTTCCTTGTCCTTGACTTCCCCCTAGGGGAATACCTTGCACCTCTCAATTTTCAAGACAAAGCCAGCCAACTGAGTTCTCTGATCCTACCAAGTTGCTCTCTCTCCGGGCCTATCTGGAGGGAGAGAGAGTTGGGGTGGCCCAGGCCTCAGGCCGCCGGCTCCCTTCTAGCACCTCCGGAGTCCTGCACCAGCTCCCGGATGGACAGCCCTCTCCTCCCCTTGGCCAATCTGGCACTTGGCCCTTCCCCCACTCGGCCGCAGACACAAGAGTCCTCTCTTCTGTGGTTCAGACCTCATAGTCTCCTCTGTGGTTCTTGCTTTGCTCAGAGCCTAGGCCTGGGAGGAGGAGAGGAATGGGGGGCACTTCCTTTCCAGGACTTGCGGCTCACTCGACTCCAGAAAGTCCCTTTCTTGACTAAGTCCCCACCTTTCTCGACTGGCTATGGATAGGGTGGAGGTTGGTGGGTGTGAATATTCAGACCTGTCTGCCTCCTTGAAAGACTCTTCACGATGAGGGATTTATCCCAGAGCTCCCGGATGTGGGTTCCCCCCACCTCTCTGCTGCCCTCCCTTCTGTCATCCTGACCTAGGAGCTTTGCCCCCCTGAGGGTTTCAGGGCCTGACCTCCGTCTTCCTGCCGGCTCCAACAGTGGTGGGCCATTCCCATCTTTTCTCGAAGTTGAAGCAGCTGCTCCCCTAACAGAGGGCATAAGCCCAGGGGTGTGACTACCCTACAGGTGAGGCCAGGGGCAGAGGGAGTTTCCTGCATACTTGGGCACAGGGCCACAGCAGGTCTCTTGCAGGCACTAGCTGTGGCATCAGTCAGCACAGGTCAGGGCAGGTTTAGAGCTCCCCAGAGAGCAGCCCGGGATAAGAGCCTCCTGCTCTGCTCCCCAGAGGTTAAACTTTGCTCCCCCTCCCCCACCCCGAGGAGGGGCTCTCAGAGCGGGTGGTGCTGGGGTTGTTCTGGCCAGGCCTGTTGGCTGAGGAAAAGCTGGGTTGTTTACATCTTGATCCCTAACTCCCCGTCATCAGCCTTGGGGGATCACTTCCCAGAACCATGTTGCAATTCTTGCCCCTGCGGGCTCAGGTCCCGTCAGCTGCTCCTGAATCACCCCCAGCCCCAATGCAAGCGCACTGCTCCATCCCTAAGGCCTGGCCCTGGAGGCAAGGGCCACATGTAGAGCCATCCTAATGACCTGGAGTAGGGGATGCACCTCTGCTCCAAGTTCCCATCCCAGGAACCTGCAGCCCCTCACCCTGGACTCTTTCAAGAAGGCAAAGCTGGAGCAGGGACTAGAGTTAGGGTTAGGGTTAGAAGTATCTCCCCATCGAGGCTCTGAGCATGTTTATGTTCCATATATAACTTGACTCATTTTACTTTTCCAACCTTAAGCAAACACTCTGTTGTTCTTAGAATAAAGGCTGACTTTTTCCTCAACAGGGTTTTGCAGTGTGTGTACCTTTCAATCAAACACCAAAAATATAACGTTGTGTTAAGGCAATATGCCACCCTTTATATTATGAACAATTCAAACCATGCCTGAAATAAACTACAGTCACCAAAATACTAAATAAAATACTAACCCTAATGCTAACCACCACCTCAATCTCCCACTCCCTCTTTTGAGAACCTTAAATGGGATATTAGGTCCCAAGTCCTCAGTCTCATGCTACCTGGGTAGAGACAGTGGCAGGATCCTGGCTGTTTGTCTAGTCACATCCCCACCGCCTCCAAAGACCCCAGCTTCCTCTGTCAGCAGTCAGCCTGAGCCCTAGCTTCTTTTCTGCCCTCTTTCCAAAAAGATCTCAGAGCTGTGTATATCCTGGAGGGATGCCTGTCCCAGGAGAACCTCGTGCCAGGCCTCAAAGTGGAGCCCCCTCAAGCCTCTCCCTTCTCCATCTACCATGGGACATACCCCAGCCTCAGGTAGAACATGCAGTATTTACAAGAACACTGACACAGAGGAGGAAAGACCTGGAAGGGATCTCGGCTCTTAGAAGACATCCTAGAACTCAATTAAACCACCAGGGCTCCCATCAAAAGAGTTACAGCCAAAGCGTGGAGCTGTGGCTCCCCACCCCTCCAAGAGGATCAGCCATACTAGGACCTGGGCCAGAGTTTGGGTCCAGCCTGGGAGTTCTTCCAGACCCACTGCCAGAGCCAGGCTGGGAGCTCATGGCTCTTTCCACGCCAAGCCAGGCGTGTGTTCCAGGTGCCGTGAGAGGCAGGGGCTCCCCTTGGGCCAGGTGGGGATGCTCCAAGCCACACCCCTTTCCCCACAGGCCTGGCTGCAGCAGTATGGCTACCTGCCCCCTGGAGACCTGCGGACCCACACACAGCGCTCACCCCAGTCCCTCTCAGCTGCCATCGCTGCCATGCAGAGGTTCTATGGTCTGCGAGTGACAGGCAAGGCTGATGCAGACACCATGAAGTAAGTGCTAGAACCTGGCAGGAATTCTGCCCAGCACCCACCCACATGACACAGCAGAGAGGTTGCCACCTAAATGCCTAACCCTACCCCTGTACCTCATCCCCACAAGATGATCCTGACCCTCTCCTGTTCACCCGAACCTCATGATCTTAACTCTTCCCCACACGGACCCTGGGGCCAGACATTCCCCCCTCCTCTGAAGACCGATGTTGTTCTTTCATGTACTCTCCTGACCACAATCCCCACACCCCAAACCACCCCAGGGCCATGAGGCGCCCCCGCTGTGGTGTTCCAGACAAGTTTGGGGCTGAAATCAAGGCCAATGTTCGAAGGAAGCGCTATGCCATCCAGGGACTCAAATGGCAGCATAACGAGATCACTTTCTGGTGAGTCCAACAGGCAAGCGGCCTTTCTCACATCACGTTACCCTTCCCTATCAGAGATGCTTAGAGACTCAGAGGCCCCCTTCCGTACTCACCCCTGTTCCTGCAAAGCATCCCTGGGAGTAGGGAGGAAAATGGCTCCCATCCTGGAGAGAGGTGCAGTCCCTGGAGGGTATATTCCAGGGCCAGAAGGCCCTCGGTTCTTGGGGCAGAGGCATCGTGAGACGGCAGGAAGCGCCGGGTCAGACAAAGATGGCTGGGCGGCTCAGTCAGACCTGGGAGAGTACAGGGAAGGAGAGTTTTGCCCCTAACACACTCCCATCCTCTCCCCACGTGGCTGGACCTCAGCATCCAGAACTACACCCCCAAGGTGGGCGAGTATGCCACATTCGAGGCCATCCGGAAGGCATTCCGAGTGTGGGAGAGTGCCACGCCACTGCGCTTCCGAGAGGTACCCTATGCCTACATCCGTGAGGGCCACGAGAAGCAGGCCGACATCATGATCTTCTTTGCTGAGGGCTTCCACGGTGACAGCACGCCTTTCGATGGCGAGGGCGGCTTCCTGGCCCATGCCTACTTCCCAGGCCCCAACATTGGAGGGGACACCCACTTTGACTCTGCCGAGCCCTGGACTGTCCGGAATGAGGATCTAAATGGTGAGCGAGGTAGCCCTGGGTCTCTTATCCCTCGGAGAGTCAAGAGTCGTTGCATGCGGGTTCTCTGGCCTCCCCAAACCTCAGACACCCCCCCCCCTCAAATCACAGGGCTTGTTGGGAACCACAAAGATCTCCTGGTCTGACTTCCAAGGAAGGCAGGAATCCTGTTTTGACCTATTTACATCTGGTCCCTTCTCTCACCCAATAATTAAAGACTTTGAAGCATCTGCATCAGCCACTTTTCCAGGCAAATGTCGTGTCTGGCTCCTGGGAGAAACTGAGGCCCAGATAGGACCTCAGCTTCTCTTAACACAACCCTCGCTGGAACTGGGATCTGGCCAGTCTGTCCTCTACCCAGAAGAGTTGCTGACTGGCTTTGTGCCTCATTTGCCAGACATGAGGCTGGAAATCAGGGATTGGTCACTTCGGGTAGAAAATTTGGCAGGCAGGCTTCACTGTGAAACTTCTGATGGGGAAGCACAAGTCTGAGGGGAGGGACCCGGCTGCCATCATAACCAGCCCCATCCCTCCAGGGAATGACATCTTTCTGGTGGCTGTGCACGAGCTGGGCCATGCCCTGGGCCTTGAGCATTCCAACGATCCCTCGGCCATCATGGCACCCTTTTACCAGTGGATGGACACAGAGAACTTTGTGCTGCCTGATGACGACCGCCGGGGCATCCAGCAACTTTATGGTAACTAACCTATGCCCACATCTGCTCCTTTCTCTCTGTTGCTTGTCTCCTCCAGCTCTCTCTGGCCTGGGCATTTCCCCCTCCCTCATGCCCTACAGTCTTCTCGTTCCCCCACCCCCACCCCATGACTCCACCTCCATCGCCCCCACTTTTGACCCCACCCTTTCTGTCCTTTCCCAGCTGATTGCTTCAGTCTCTCCCCAGGGTGTTTTCTGCCCATGAGTCTGTCCTTTCCTCCTTCTCTGCCAAAGTCTGAAGTGCCCCTCATGTTCCAGGGAGTAAGTCAGGATCCCCGACTAAGATGCCCCCTCAACCCAGGACCACCTCCAGGCCTTCCGTCCCCGATAAGCCCAAAAATCCCACCTATGGGCCCAACATCTGTGACGGGAACTTTGACACCGTGGCCATGCTTCGAGGGGAGATGTTTGTCTTCAAGGTAAGAGGAAGAAGTGGGCTGGTGTGGGGGACAAAAGGGCTCTGGTGTGGGGGACAAAAGGGTGGCAGGGTGGACACAGAAGCAGGAGGACCAAACATGGTGAAAGTGAAGTCGCTTAGTCGTGTCCGACTCTTTGTGACCCTGTGGACTGTAGCCCACCAGGCTCCTCCATCCTTGGGATTTTCCAGGCAAGAATACTGGAGTGGGTTGCCATTGCCTTCTCCAGGAGATCTTCCCAACCCAGGGTTTGAACCCAGGTCTCCCGCATTGTAGGCAGACGCTTTACCGTCTGAGCCACCAGGGAAGTCAACCTATAAAACTGAGGCAGTGGGGGAGCTTTGGGGACTGAGCTGGAGGACAAAGCTAAAGACTGAATGAACTGCCTCCCAGGAGCGTTGGTTCTGGCGTGTGAGGAAAAACCAGGTGATGGATGGATACCCCATGCCCATCGGCCAGTTCTGGCGGGGCCTGCCTGCATCCATCAACACTGCCTATGAGAGGAAGGATGGCAAGTTTGTCTTCTTCAAAGGTAACCAGACATTCTGCCGTAGTCTTTGGGTGTGGGCGGGGCTCCCTGGAGGAGCATGTTCCACTTGGCTCCTCCAAAGACCCCAGGTGGAATGAGATCCTGCCCTCCCCTCCCCGCCCCAGGAGACAAGCACTGGGTGTTTGACGAAGCTTCCCTGGAGCCTGGCTACCCCAAGCACATTAAGGAGCTGGGCCGAGGACTGCCTACTGACAGGATTGATGCTGCTCTCTTCTGGATGCCCAATGGAAAGACCTATTTCTTCCGAGGAAACAAGTAAGACTTCGCCTTCCTCCACACACCACCCACCAGATTCCCTCAATTCTAGTGGAAGACCCACTTGCCCCCCGAGATGTCTCCCTGAAGAAGGCACTGGCTGAGCCTCTGCTGTTGCCTAGCAACAGGCAGCCTCCATTGGGTGCTGAGTGACTGGGATATGACCCGGTCACCATCATTTTAGACCTGGTCATTTGACGCCTCCTGCCCCCAACACCATGCCTCCGCCCCAGCTGCCAGGCACTGTCATTAAGGGCTGCTGGTGGCTCCTTGCAGCTTGGGCCCTCCCTTCCACCCCCAGCTTCCGCTGCTTTCAGCTGCAGGCCCTCATTAGTCAAAACCCCTGTCCCCCACCCTTTGCTCACTGGTGAATTCAGTCCCAGGTCACTCCCCTTGGAGGATGTGCCCAGTGTCAAGCCGCTTCCTTTCCCCGCCTCTCCCCTAGGTACTACCGTTTCAACGAGGAGCTCAGGATAGTGGAAAGCGAATACCCCAAAAACATCAAGGTCTGGGAAGGAATCCCTGAGTCTCCCAGAGGGTCATTCATGGGCAGCGACGAAGGTGAGAGGGGCACGGGAGGTATCGGTGAAGGGAGGACAGGAACAGGGAGTTAAGGAAGAGCGGGACGAAAGACCGAGAGTGTCGGGTAGAAAATGGATGATGCTGAGAACCAGGGAGCCCTGTGCCAGGCCCTAAGTGCTTTCTGCGCTTCAGACTCTTCAATCTGCCCCACTCTCTCAGCCTGGTGCTATAGTTACCCGGCTTCACAGCTGAGGAGACGGGCACTCAGAAAGATGAGGAGATGAACTCAGCGAGCTTGCACACTTAACAGTTTTCTTCCGCTCTGCTTCTCTCTTTGGCTCTTCTCCGGACACCACGTCTACCTCGTGGCTTCTGTGCCACCCTCTTGCTGAACCCTGCAGTCTTCACTTACTTCTACAAGGGGAACAAGTACTGGAAATTCAACAACCAGAAGCTGAAGGTTGAGCCGGGCTACCCCAAGTCAGCCCTGCGGGACTGGATGGGCTGCCCATCATCGGGGGGCCAGCCGGATGAGGGGACTGAGGAGGAGACGGAGGTGATCATCATTGAGGTGGACGAGGAAGGCAGCGGGGCAGTGAGCGCGGCCGCCGTGGTGCTCCCTGTGCTGCTGCTGCTCCTGGTGCTGGCGGTGGGCCTCGCCGTCTTCTTCTTCAGACGTCACGGGACCCCCAAGCGACTGCTCTATTGCCAGCGCTCCCTGCTGGACAAGGTCTGACCCCCACTGCCGCCCGCCCACTCCTACCACGAGGACTTTGCCTCTGAAGGCCAGTGGCAGCAGGTGGTGGTGGGTGGGCTGCTCCCGCCCGGCCCCGGCCCCATCCCCAGCCCTCCCCCTGTCCCTTTTTCTCTGTCCCATGACTGGCCTCTCCCACCTTCCACGCTGGCATTGCTTCTTCCCTAGATGGGTCCCCCCAGGGGCTGAGCAGGGGCCGCCCTCCCAGCTCCTGCCCCTCAGGGGCCCCCATGGCTTGGTGTGTGTTCAGCCCCATCTGAATGTCTGGGCTCTGCACTTGAAGGCAGGACCCTCAGACCTCGCTGGTAAAGGTCACATGGGGTCATCTGCTCCTTTTCCATTCCCTGATATACCTTTAACCTCTGAACTCTGACCTCAAGAGGCTCTGGGCACTTCAGCCCCGCAATCCCCTAGGTGTACCCAGTTGGCAGCCTCCCACCACTCTCTCTGGCTAAAAGAAATCTAATCCTATTGTGGTGGGAGGAGACCCTGAGTGAGAGAGTGTGGGTTACACAGCCACCCTAAGACCTTGGGAGGAAAGCTAAGCGAGGGCCAGTCCTCTCCTCAAACATCTGCCTCTGCCCCACCGGCCCCTAGAACTTCCACAGAAGGAGCCTGAGCCATTAGGACTAAACTGGGGCTGCATAAACCCTTGACAGCCCTACCCTCCCAAACCTTAGCCTCGGATGGGGATGTCAAGGTTGGAAGAGCTTAGACTAGGGGTGCAGCCACCAGGGTGGGGCCCACGAGCCCCAGGGGGTAAGCCTGGGGGCCACAGAGAAAGAACCTCGCTCATAATGCAGGCAGCTGAGGTAGGAACCCAGGGGCAGAGTAGTCAGAGGGGACAGGGCAGGACCAAAAGGCGAACCAGGGAGGCACAACAGGAGTGGATGGCTGAGGGCCAGGCAGGGCCGCCACAGGGTGGGCTGTGGTACCCGGGAGAGGGCACTTTTCATTGGCGCTCTCAGGAAGGGCTCGAGAGAGGCACACCTGCTCCTGTTTGGGTGCCCTGGCTTCAATCAGACAGCGTGGAGGGCAAGGCAGGCAGCCAGAGAAAGGGGCAGAGAGGGTGCCCGTCAGGGATCGGCGACTCGGGACTTTTATGAGAGCAGCCACCTCGTTAGGGAGCCGAGGATCAGCCTGCCTCAGCCATCTTCTGCAAAGGGGCACCTGCCTGGGCATCTCCGTCAGGTTAGCCCCTCGCTTCCCAATGCCCCCCGCCACTCGGCCCTTCCTACAGGTGCACTGCCCCCACTCCCACCCAGCCCACCTGTTTGAAGTCTCCTTCAGCCACCGAGGGTGGTCATGGTACCAGAGACTCGGGAGCATGAGAGGCCCTGTGGGGCAGTGAGAGGAAAGGGATGTCAGGGGTAGGGGGGCAGGGGGGTGGGAGAAATGGGGTGAACGGTGCTGGCAGTTCGGCTAAAGTTGTCTTGTTTGGGGTTTTTGTTTTGTTTAATGTATATTTTTATTATAATTATTATATATGAATTCCCTTCAAATCGTTCCTTTTTGTTAACAAGGGGCATGGGGTGGGGTGGGGGTGGGGGGCAGAGGCATCCGACCCCAGGAACCTGCAGGGCGGGGCTGGGTCATTGCCCTCTAAGGACATTTTTGACCTTGTTCAACCTTTCCACGAAGAATAAACAGTGTTTCACATTCTTTGTGTGGCTGCAGTTTGTGTGCCTGGGATGTGGCTGCGAGGGGAATGGAAAGCAGGGGGGGCCCTGCAGTGTTTTCTGTGAGGCGGGGTTTTGGTATTTTTCATAAAGGAATATGTTTATTCTCAGTGGACAAAAGGGATGCAAGGTCCAGAGCCGGGGGGGAGGCAGGCATGCTTTTGGGGGGCAGGGGAGTGGTCCACAGAGGCCAGCTAAAGCTACTGTACCCCAACGTGGCCTCTGAGGCCCAGGACTACAAAGGCAAGAGGAAGTGGCCAAGCTGAGGCTACTCGGAAAATCTTCCTAAATTGCGTTACCCTGTCGTGTGACCCAGCCGCAGACCCTCTGTTTCCTCAGGCCTCGTGCTGGCTGCTGGGGGATCCCCCGTCACAGTCAGCCTAAGGCTCGGGGGCAGGCCCTTCTCCCCAGCCCTCAGGACCTCAGCCTCTACCAGGCCCGAGGCTCCCCTGCAGGGGCAGAAGAGACAAGAAGGGAGAAGGTTACCGCATGGCCAGTTAGGAGCAGCCTATCTGGCCAAATGAGAATCTCACCCCAGTTGCCCAGGAGAGGCAGGATGGTCAGATAGGAACGGCAGAATGACAAGGCTTTGTTTCCTCTTTCCCTAGAAACTGATGCCCTAGACAGGGTTCCCAGGCTGTTGACCCACCCTTCCACCAAAGCAGCCTGGAGGGAAGAATCAGCTGCTGAGTCAGCTCAGCTGAAGGGGAGCAGCGCTCATTCTTCCCTCCTTCCCTTCCTGCCTCAGCCCGGCCCTCCCCGGGCTCCAGCCCAGGCCCCCTCCACGGCCTGCCTCCAAGAGCCCGGGCCCCACCTAGGCCAGGCGTTCTATCCAGCTGCTATTCAGGGCTGGCGGGTGTGATTGCTTTGGCAGAAGGGGTACCCCACCTTCCTGCCAGCCAGGAACCCTGACCCTACGCCTGGCCTCCTGCACCTCTCCTGCCAACAGCTGTTTGGCACGGCCTGTGCATCTCTGGAGTTGGATACCACCTCCCCACCACCCTCACCAGAGGGGATGGGGACCCTGAGAAGTCAGGGGCGTCTGGGGGCAGTGGGGCCCATGCGTGTGGCAAGGAGCTCAAAGATGAGCTCATGGCCCCTTTGTGTTTTTGTGGCTCACATCTGGAGGCAATTACAGATGTTATCCAGTGGGAGTTCTGCAAAACACAGCTGGAGCCAGCAGAGGAGCACGGGGAGTGGGGGACTGCCAGAGGGAAGAGCGGGGGGAGCCTGGGGCTCCCGTGGCTGGACTGTGGTTTCCCCATCACGAGGAAATTGTTTGGCCCTGATTCTGGAATCACAAGATGCTCTCTGAAGCCAAGGGGGAGAGATGGAATGGAGGACCAGAGACAAAGGGGGAAGAGGTGGAAGAGGCTTCGCAAGCAGGGAGAATTGCAGGGTGGAGGCCGCAAGTCCCGTGCTTCTGACGTGCCTTGGGTCTGAGGGATCCAGCCCAGTGAGGCAGCTGGGGGACCCCACCCGGCCCCAGCTGAGTGAACCATCAGGTCAGGCTGGTGAGGGGAGACCAGAGGCCCCGTGGCTCCCGAGAGACCTGCAAACACTGCATTCACTGGCCCTACCCTGCTTTGTCCATTGGGCCTGACCCAGTTTCTATGGTTCCAAGTTCCTTTATTCGAAAGCAGCACATGTGAGTTAGAGCAGCCAGGAGGGAGCCAAGGGGAATCTGCAAGGAGGTTTGGGCAAAACCCAGGGAAGCGGGCTCTCGGGAGACTGGACTGGGGGCAAACACAGAACACAGGCTATATACTCTGCCCACCACAGCACCCCACACATTTCCGGGGGAGCCACGGACACCCCTGGCATTGCCTCCCTCCTGGGGGTTCCTGCTACCATCTGGGCCTATGCCTCCAAGGCTGCCAGCCAGGCAGGCGCTGGGTCCATGGGATGGAAAAGAGAGGGGAAGCCCTAAGCGGAGCTGAGCTCTCTAGAGGAGAGGGGACTGAGCAGAGTGACCCCCACACACAATCTGGCAGCTGTGCTGGTCCTTCCCCGTCCTTCTCCGCCAGCCCTCATCTCCCCACAGTCTGAAGGACTTCCCAGTCCTCTCTCTACTTTGCACCCCCACTTCCTTTTCCAGCTAAAGGGAGGTGGTGGGAAACTAATACTTGCTGAGGTCCTCACACAACACTCAAGGACACAGGCACTGACATTGCCCCCATTTTACAGATGTGGAAACTGAGGCCCAGATAAGATTTGCTCAAGCTCCCAGCTTGGTAGTCCAAAATTAAAACCCAGTCCTGTCTGACTTTTTTTCCTATACAAGCAGATTCTGACCATGTCTCTTTGGTGTCCCTTCCAGTGTGAATCCCCACATAGCTGGGCATGGGCATGGCAGTGTGCATTCTGTGGAATCTGTCAGCATATGTGTGCTTGTCTGCTGTGCTATGTCACAGGAGCACAGGGGAGAAGGGCTGTTCCTCAGGAATCTGCTTGGCCAGGAGTCATCTTCCTGCTTAGGGGCAAGAACAGGTATTCTGACGGAATGGAAGAGGCATAGCATTGAGAAGCCAGAAGAACTGAATGGGACAAAGGCAGCAGCTAGGGGAGGGATGTGTGTGTGTACTAAGTCACTTCAGTCTTGTCTGACTCACTGTGACCCCATGAACTGCAGCCCTCCTCGGTCCATGGGATTCTTTATGTAAGAATACTGGAGCAGGTTGCCATTTCCTCCTCCAGGGAATCTATCTGACCCAGAGATAGATCGAACCTACATTTCCCGAAGCTCCTGTGCTGCAGGTGGGGGAGGGATGAGGGAGGTCAGAGTCTGAGGCAGGAGCCTAGGGGAGGAGGAGGCCTTCAGGGTGGTTCCCATACCCTGAGGCTCCAGGGAAACCCCAGGTGAGGTTGCTCCATTGTTCCGTGGTCCCCATACCCCCACTAACCCACCCCACAAGTCTCTGCTTGCCTCCCTCAAACAGTCTTGGGAAACTGGGGAGACCCAGAGGCAGCCTTCTTCGAGGAGGCTGAGCAGCCAGGGCTTGGAAAGGAGGCAGGCCTGACTGGCCAGAAGCCACCTTCCAAATGAGCTCACACACATATTTTCCACCCTGGCCCAGGGCCGTGGCTGGGTGCCTTCCAGGCCAGCCTTCCCCAGCCAGGCCCAGCCCCCTCTGTCCTCCCCTATCCCTCACCAGACCTGGACCCTGCGGTTCCACAACAGTACTGGGCACCCCAGGCCCGGGGCTGTCACCACACCCCAAGGGAGCAGATTTTCTGCCTCCAGACTAAGGCCAGGTCTCCCCAGATTCCCTAACTCCAATGGGACTTTGTGGCTTAGGGAGGAAAAGACCAGTTTCCTGCTCCCAAAGACTCACACCTGGATAGGCATGAGGATAGTCTGGAGGGGCCGTAGAGGGGAAAGAAGAGGTGACCACACTGTAGTGACTTGAAGGAACCACGTCCTTAGCCTCAAGTAGCTCACTGACTCAGGGACTGGGCCAGATCTGGAAGCTGCCTCACCATGGATCACTTCCTGCACCCTCACTTGATTTCCCGCTAGGGCCACTTCCCTGCTCTGGGGCAGGATGGGGTCTGGGCAGCGCAAGGCCAGGCTGACCACAAAGCAGGGGAAGGACGGGGGCCTCAGAAGAGCCCAGCAGATTCACACACACGCGACAGGCTCCAGCTCATTTCGATCCAGCCTGTGGTCAAAGACGTCACCCTGCGCCCAGCTTCCAGAGACATGTAGCCCCAGGCCAGCAAGCAAGATCAGGCCAGCAAGCAAGATCAATGCCTCAAAACACTCTCCTGGGCTGCTCAGTGCCTGGCTCTGTGCTAGGAGCGTGGCTGCCCTGACCCAATACTCTGGGTCCCACAATGTCTTCCTGAGGTTCCATGAGTTTGTATATTCAGACACAGCAGATATTTCATCCCATTTTGGATTCCAAGAATATGGGCACTGCGGGTAGATCATACAGCCAGCCATTGCCCTTTCTGTGGAGGAATGACCAAGATTCGTTAACACCACTGATCCCATCACAGCCACCGGACAAACCTTCTGTTCTCACTTCCTTAGAGAAGAGTAGGATGGTGCTAGGTACACAAGAGCCCCTCTTGATAAAAGTTTGCTGACTTGAATTGCCAGTGAGAGCTGTGATGTACATACATAAACAGCTGTAGTTACAGACTTCCCTGGTGGTCCCAAGGCTAAGACTACTACGTGGTCCCAGTACAGGGGCCAAGGTTTGATCCCTGGTCAGTGAACTATACCCTGCATGCCACAACTCAAGATCCCATGTGCCGAAACAAAGATCCAGCACAGTCAAATAAATAAATATTGTATATGTGTGGCTGAGTCCCTTTGCTGTGCCCTTGAAACTATCACAACACTGTTAAGTGGCTCTACCCCAATACAAAATGGCTTCCCAGGGCAAACAATCTGTCTGCAATGCAGGAGACCCAGGTTTGATCCCCGAGTCAGGAAGATTCCCTGGAAAAGGGAATGGCAACCCACTTCAGCATTCTTGCCTGGAGAATTCTATGGACAGAGGAGCCTGATGGGCTACAGTCCATAGGGTTGCAGAGTTGGACAAGACTGAGCAACTAACGTGCGCATGCAATACAAAATAAAAAGTTTTCAATAAATATTTTTTAAAAAACAGCTGTAGTTGTGAATACATAAGTATTCTATACATGTGCAAGAAGTATGTGACATAGTAAATATATAGGTTACAAAACCTATATGAGCTATATGCACTTACGTTTATTACACTTTTAGAAATTTTACTGTATATTTCACCTCAATCTTTAAAAGGTTCAAAAAAGAAAGAAACTGTATTGAGGGAAGAGATTCATATCTCCAGAACAGCTGCTCTGTCCCTACAAACCTCCTCCTTATGTGCCAACCCTACCCACTGCTGTGCTTAGTCACTCAGTTGTGTCCGACTCTTTGCAACCCATAAACTGCAGCCGGCCAGGCTCTTCTGTCCATAGGCAAGAACACTGCAGTGGGTTGCCATGCCCTCCTGCAGGGGATCTTCCCAATCCAGGGATCGAACCCAGGTCCTCCCGCATTGCGGGCAGATTCTTTACCATCTGAGCCACCAGGGAAGCCCTAACCCCACAGCCTGCCCTTAATCGGAGGATGATTGGTATTGGGTTGTGTCAGCCCAGCTCTTCTGGAAATACCAATCCTCTAGGCTGCACACTCAGGACAGCCGGCACCAGGACCCTGGAGCACTGGCAGGAATCCGGTCGCTCTTCCCTTCATCCCTCTAAGCTTCATCCCAGGTGTCCTCAGAGTGTCTTCTCCACTCTACTGACCTGTGCGCCAGAGGTCCTCCCAATTACCTCACGCCTGCACAAAACTGCCCATAAATTCTGGAGGGAAGAAAGCTGGAGAAGGGGACCAGAGGATCCCACCCCATCCTCTCAGGCTAGGAGCAGCCCAAACTGCAGCAGAGACCGGCTAGGCAAGGTTTGCAGGGTGGTAGCGCCCCCTCGTGCCAGGTGTTGGCACTGCAAACCAAGCCCGGAGAACTGAGAGGCGGAGGCAAAGCCTGCCACGCTCAGGGCCAAGGATACCTCCGGCCTGTCCCTTCCCCCTTCGCACTTTTCACACTTCCACCCAGGCCACCTGTACTTAAACGGGTGGGACTATGGGCGCGACAGGATGACAAGCCTTAGTCTTCCAGCTGCAGAGAGGAAAAAGTCAAGAGCTTCCGTCGTCTGCCCCTTTATGGGGGTTGGTGAACAGCCCTGGAATAACTCCAGGAAGGAAGAGGGGAGGAGAGGGGTTGCAGGAGAAGGGTTCTGATAGAGAAAGTAAGGGGGTACTGGAGTCCTGGCCTCTGAGTTGCCACACTGCCCTCCTGTGGACGCCGCAGGCACTGACCCCTCCAGGATGCCTGGACCCTGGCCTCTTCAGGTCAGCGGCAGGTGGAGCTGCACTCCTGGATCTCAGGATGCTAGGGCAGAACCGCCTATGGCCAAGGCAGGCAGGCCTCTGCGACTCCTGTAAGAGTGGGACATTTCTGTGCCACTTCTCTGAGGCTTTTAGAGGTCATGCCCAAGCCTTCTAGGGGGGTTTCTGACCTGCACCCATCCTTCCAAAGTCATCCACACTCTGGGGCCAGGACTCCTTTACTTCCTGTCTTACATTGATAAAAGTCTTAAATTTTGTAGTTCAAAAAAATGCCTGGAGGTATATTGTGAATATCACTCTATTCTTGTCTGTTTATGCTAAAAATTTTCATTTGTTAAACATAAGCATTTAAAATACACCAAATATTTTCAAAACAATCTTAGTTTTTAAATTTTTTAATATGCTACAGGCAGTCTAAATGGACATGATTGAGGTTTCTCTCAAACCTCCAAGGGGTGTCCCCAACCCTGCATCTCATTCTTTCCAAAGCACAAGGAAACTTACTCCTGACACCATATGGTAGAGTCTTTAATCCCTACTCCCTTCCAACACAGAGGTTTCCCCATCTTGAAAAGCTCTCCTGGATTCTGCTGCGGTCTTGAATGATTTTTCTCATTTTCCCCTTTTCTCTCAAGCCAAAGTTTTCCAAAAGCTATCTGCATTCCTTCCCCAGTCATTTCTTTCTTTTCTTCTTTAATTTTTTGGCTGTGTGGCATGTGACATCTTAGTGGCTCGTGAGATCTTAGTCCCCCGAACCAGGATCAAACCTACACCCCCTGCATTGGAAGCATTGAGTCTTAACCACTGGACCACCAGGGAAGTCCCCCTTGTCATTTCTTTTTAATCCAACCTCTGCATCTGCATCCCAGTCAGGAATATACTGAAACTTCTCCCGAAAAGGCCCTCATGATGACCCCTTTCTTCTAACCCCAAGCCTATTCTCTGCTTTCATTTCTTCGGCCTTGTATCAGCTTTGGACTTGCTTCAGGAAGCTCCAATGCCCCTGTCTTCTGAGAAGTTCTGCCATCCTATAGTCCATGAATCACACTGTTGTCAAGGAGTCCTGAAAGCCCAGGACTTGTGTCCCTCTGCCTCAACCCTACCTGCGCCCTCAGCTTCTGTACTTTGCTCAGGGACTGTCTTTATTTGTTCTGTTAATTCTAGTTTCTGCCCTTCAGACTGTACAGAATAAACAAATTCTTGTTCCACGCTACAGCTCTTCAAATATTTGGGTGTAGTTTCCATATATACAAACGTTCACTGAAGTTAAGCTTTTTATGGGTGAAAAGCCTTTCTCGTCCCATAAACAGCTTTCACATGAAGTAGCTTAGAGACCCCCCCCCCCCATTCCTATCACCAATCAGTCTTTAAAAGCGTAGCTTCATAGAGAAGTAGTACCACACAGCGGTTAGGACAAGGACTCTAGAGTTACATAATCCAGGTTAGGATCCAACCTTTATGACTTATCGGTCGGGTGACCCTCAGCACGTTATGTATCGTCCCTGAGCGTCAATTTCCTCATCTTTAAAATGGGGTTAATAACTCAAAAGGTAGTTGAGTGGGTTAAAAGACATAATCTATGTGATGCCTACGATTGGCAGTCATGACTCACTTATTCATTCATTCATTCAACAAACATTTATTGAGTATTTGTTTTATGCCAGACATCGCTTTTGGCACGGGGGATTCACCAGTAAATGAATAGGCCCTTGCCCCCTGTGGAACTTACTTCTTTTTTTTTTTTTTTTTTTTAAGAATTCTTTCTTTTTAAAACATATTTATTTGGTTGTATCCAGGATTTTTGTGGCATCATGAAGGATCTTTCATTTTGGCACATGGAGGATTCTCTAGCTGTGGCACGGGCTTAATTGCTTTGTGGCACATGGGATCTTAGCTCCCTGACCAAGGATCAAACCTGTGTCCCCTGCATTGCAAAGCAGATTCTTAACCACTGGACCACCAGGGAAGTCTCCCCTATGGAACTTATATTCTTGTGAGCGTGCAGGGAACAAACATGATAAATGAGTAAAATATAGTATGTTAGATAATGATAAGAATTTTCCAAATTTTTAAGTTCTGAATCCTATTTGATAAACAACTGCACCTTTAAATCATTTTTGTCTTTTACTATAAGCATCCAAGAGAAACCAGGATGCTTCTTCAACACTTTGCTTAGAAATTTCTTCAGCCAAATATCTAATTTCATTCCTCACAAGTTCTATTAATACCTTTCACCAAACACTAGGACACAGCACAATTCAACCAAGCTCTTTGCCTGTTTATTAAAGATCGTCTTTCCTCCGGTTTCCAACATGTGTTTCTAATCTCCATCTGAGACCCATCAGAACAACCTTTAACATCCATATTTCCACCAACATCCTGTTCACTTAGGTATTCTCTGAGAGATTGAGGCTCTCTCAATAGCTTTTCTTTTCTGAGCCCTCATAAGAATCACCTTTAACAGTCCATTTATGGCAATATAGGCTTTCTCTAGCATGCACCTCCAGTCTTCCATTCTCTGCCCATCACTCAGTTCTAAAGCTGCTTCCATATTCTTATGAACTTGTTACAGCAGCATCCCAGCTTTGTAGTACCAAGTTTTGGTCTTAGGCCACTATAACAAAATACAACCAACTGAGTAGCTTATAAGTAACAGAAATTTATTGCTCACAGTTCTGGAGACTGAGAAGACCAAGATCAAGGTGCTAGCATAGTCACCTTCTGGTGAGGGCTCTCTTCCTGGTTCACAGCCAGTGCTTTCTGGACATTCCGTCACAGCCAGAACTTCATCACATGATGGAAAGGGCTAATGATCTCTCTAGAGCCTTTCTTACTAGTTCCACTCTGAGGGCTCCACCTTCAGAAGGAAGCATCCCCCAAAGCCCGACCCCTAATACTATCATCTTTCAGTTCAGTTCAATTCAGTTGCTCGGTCGTGTATGACTCTTTGCAACCCCATGGACTGCAGCACGCCAGGCTTCCCTGTCCATCACCATCTCCCGGAGCTTGCTCACACTCATGTCCATTGAGTCGGTGATACCATCCAACCATCTCATCCTCTATCGTCCCCTTCTCCTCCTTCTTCAATCTTTCCCAGCATCGAGGTCTTTTCCAATGAGTCAATTCTTTGCATCAGGTGGCCAAAGTACTGGAGCTTCAGCTTCAGCATCAGTCCTTCCTATGAATATTCAGGACTGATTTCCTTTAGGATGGACTGGTTTGATCTCCAAGATGTCCACTATCACCTTTGGAGGGTAGGAAATCAACATGTGAACATCAGACCCAAGCGTCTTGGCTGCTGCACATGCTAATAGTTTGATCTTGAGCAAGTTATCTAATGACTTGCTTAGTTTATGACTATCTATTACTCAGTTTCCTCAATTATAAAATGAGGACAAAAGTAATACCTACTTCCTGGAGATTTGGTGAAGATTAAATGAGGTGATACATGTGCAGTGATGAAAACAGTGCCAAGCGTATGGTGAGTACTCTTTCAAAGTTAGATATTGTCATCTTTAAAACCAGAAATCTGCCCATTTTTCAGTACTTCCACTATTTTTCACAATTTCTGAAAGTATTCCAGGAACATCTTCAAAGATCCATTTCTTTTTTTTTTTTTGTATTTTTTTCTCATTTCTTAAATTAATTTATTTATTTTAATTGGAGGCTAATTACTTTACAATATTGTAGTGGTTTTTGCCATACATTGACATGAATCAGCCATGGGTGTACATGTGTTCCCCCATCCTGAACCCCCCTCCCACTTCCCTCCCCACAAAGATCCATTTCTAAAAGTACTTGATGATCTATGGGGATTTATATGGGCCTGAACACTTCAACTCACTAATCAAATTAAAGCTTAAACTCGTTATAAGCACCTAGGTTCTCTTTGATTTCTTCTCATCTTCTTTTGGCTCAAATTCACTCTTAAATATTAATCCTCATGGCTAGCACAGGGCCTTGCACTTTGAAGGCACTCTAATAAATATTTACAGAGTGAAAGTTTGTTCTAACTTGGTGCCATTTCTTTCTTTCTGATGATGACTGCTCCCAACAGCCTAGATCTTGATTTTTTTTTCTAACTCTTAGTTTATTCAGTATCGCAGACCATGGTCTCTCTTCCTCCTTCTCCTGCCCCTTAAAACTCTACCCATCTCACCATCACTTTTCCTGTTTCACTTTTAAATTAACTTCTAAACTTCCTACAAGTATACCTCCATGGGTACTTACCATGGCTGTCTGACTTTAAATTTATGTGTCTGACCTCTCTTTTTTCAACTAGACTGTAAGCTCCCTGACATTAAAGTCTTACAAGTTTCAGGCATCTGCCAAGTACCCAGCATAGAGAACATAGCCAGCATTTAACTAAAACTTCTATGATCACTTTCAGAACTTAAATATTTTTAATTTCCCCAGCCTCTTTGCCCTGCTTCTGGTAGTTCAACACCATCCTCCCACATTTAGGATTCAATTTCACCTATCATAATCCCAAGGGTTGCAGTAGGGAGTATAGAGGGACTAAGGAACCAAGTTCTTTGGCATGGGACCAAGATCCAAGTGGAAGAAGGGCCTTTTTATGCCCAAATTTATGGCTTCAGGCCCTGCTGAGGTCTCAGTTTTGAATACATCAAAACTGATGTCAACAACAAATGTCACAAATAGAAAATTGTTTGTACCATTTGTAGAGAGGTTCTGAATGTACACTAGGTTCAAACCCTTGTTTCAGCATTTACTAGATCCATGGTCTTGGGCAATACCAAACCTGTCTGTGCCAGAGTTTCCTTACTTGTAACATGGGAGTAACAATAATAAGTACCTCACAAGACTATGCATATGTTCTAAATTGCTTCAGTTGTGTCAGACTCGGTGCGACTCTATGAACCGTAGCCCACCAGGCTCCTCTGTCCAAGGGATTCTCCAGGAAAGAATATTGGAGTGGGGTTGTCATGCCCTCCTCCAGGCGATCTTCCCAACCTAGGGATCGAATCCACATTTCTTATGGCTCCTGAACTGGCAGGAGGGTTTTTTTTTTACCACTCTGGCCACCTGAATTAAAAGAGGAAATACTCGAAAAGTGCTTAGATCTGTGCTGAAATGTACAAAAAAGCTCAAAAACTATCTGCTATTCTTATAGTTTACTATTATTACCTGTAAGTGCTATAGGAAATCAGCAATCCCAAGCCCACATAAATTAGAAATCTCTCTTGTGACTAATAATTGCTAGCAGGTATGAAGCACTTCCTAGATGTTCAAGTTCCATTACCTCCCTAAATGTTGACAATAACCTTAAGAGGGAATTGTACATTATTAACCCCATTTTGAGAAGCACAGAGAAGTTAAACAATTTTCTCAAGGTCACAGAGACAGCAAGTAGAGAAGGCACCATTTATTCGTTTGTTGAATTACTGTGTCTCAGCAGGCGAGAAGCATTGTGGGTACAAAGGTAAACAGTCTAGGCCCCAACCTACAGGAAGTTTCAGTTTCCACAGAAGGGGCGGGGCGGGGCGGGGGCGGGGTCAGGAAAGAGTAAACAAATAGTTATAACACGGTGTGGTAATTGATGTAATAGAGGCGCACGAAAAAAAAATGCTACCGGATCCCAGACATTGGGCCGAGAGAAGCACCAAGAGCTTAAGGACCCAAAGGAAAGACATGACAGTTACAGAATAAGCAGTGGTCCTCTGACAAACGTGTACTGTAACGTTACACGGAAAGGACTAAACAAAGCAGAGTTAAAAGTAGGGGTGAGCGCCTTAAAAGCCAGCGTGACAAGACTCGGCAGAACCGAAAAAGGGTTAAGACGGGTAGGTGGGTGGGCGGGGCGCGCGTTGATTGGCAGGGGTGTGGCCAGGCTCGTCACCCGCCCCCTCCTCCGCCCGGGCTTCTCCAACCCTAGGGCCGGCGGGGGTACCGTCTGGGCAAGGGACTGGGCGCTGGACGGAGTCGCCTGACCCCTCCCCCACTCCTCTGCCGCGTTCCGCGGGCTGGACGCGCTGGAGAAGTTGAGCAGCGCCCGGGCCGGCGCTGGGGGCTGATAGTCGGTAAAGTTTGGCCCGAAGAGGAAGTGGCCTCAAGCCCCGGCAGGTGGCGGCCAGGCCTGGACCTGAGCGCTCGCGGCCTGCGGGCGGGCTCTAGGCGAGGGCGCGCCCCAGCGTCAGGCTTTGAGCCGATTTCCGGGGCTTCGGGGACTGGCCTCGGAGAGAGCGCGGCGGCGGCCGGGAAAAACAACTCAGAAGTTGGCTAGAGGCACCGCCCCTGCACCCGGGCCGCTGCCTCCCCCAACCCGTCCCCAGCCCTGGCAACTAGAGCATCGGTCGGGGAGCCTGGGCCATGGAGCCCTCTCGGGGAGGCGGCACCGGGGAGCCAGGACGCCCGGAGCGGCGCCGCCTCCCCACTGAATAAACGACGGAAGCTCCGGGACTGTTCCTGCACCTCCGGACGGCTCACGATGCTGCCGGCCATCCTTCTCCTCTTCCTGGGTAAGAAACCGAAACAAGACTACTCGCCCAGCACCCCGCTCCCAGGGCTCTCACCCGGCCCAGAGAGCTCTAGCTCCCTTCCTGCTACGCGGCTCCTCACCTGAACCTGCCCGGTCGTGCCCTCCACCCCCTGCCGCCGCCCTGGCACTGCCTGCCCCAGCCTCGGGGAAATCTCCAGCCGTTCCCCCAGTCTCCCTCTGACTTCCGTAAATCACTGTACCCACTCCATAGGCCGTGCTGCCCTACCTTCTTTCGAGGTCACACACCGCTGTCTTCCTCTGCTCCACCACCCTTTCCTGTAAACTACCCGGAAGCCGCAAATGGCTCTTTTTCCTCCTAGAGTTGCTCAGGTGAAGGAAACTCGGAAGCATGACTCTTGCCCTTTCTTGCTCTTCCTCTAGGAGGCACTGTGGCCCACCCAGATAGGATCATTTTCCCGAATCCTGGTGAGTAGAGGATGCCCCAGGGGTCCCATGGCCTTGGTAGGTAATAAGAACTCAAGACTTTCTCTTCCTTGAATTCCTCTAGTACCTACCATAGTTTTAGAGTGGACGTCATCCACCCTTTTTTTTACAGATGGGGAAACTGAGACCCAGCGTAAGCCCTCAGCTGGTAGTTATGTACTTTTTTCTTTTTCCCCAAATATCCATCCTTGATCTGCCTAGCCAAAATGTAGTTTCTCTGAAGATAGAAACAGTATTTCCTGTTCCTCTGGCCCAGTGGCTGGCACAAAGCGGACCTCATGTTGTTTGTGGTGTTGATATGTAAAGTGGAATTATGATGAGGGAAGAGAGGGGGCTGCCTGAAGACTAGGCCTGTAGTGTGTGTGTGGCTAGGGCGGGGGAG
This sequence comes from Bubalus bubalis, assembly GCF_019923935.1. Classification (NCBI taxonomy): domain Eukaryota; kingdom Metazoa; phylum Chordata; class Mammalia; order Artiodactyla; family Bovidae; genus Bubalus; species Bubalus bubalis. The sequence continues at coordinate 81,059,909 of NC_059167.1, forward strand.
TGTCTGTGATCCTTGCGAAGAGCCCAGGCCCTCAAAGACCTCAAGCCTGGGCAGGGGTGTGATGGTAAGGGGCTCTCGATTGATGCCCCTACATTCCTCTCTTCTCTAGCCTGTGAGGACCCACCAGCGGTGCTCTTGGAAGTGCAAGGCACCTTACAGAGGCCTGTGGGCCGGGACAGCCGCAGCTCCCCTGCCAACTGTACCTGGCTCATCCTGGGCAGGAAGGAGCAGACGGTAACGGTCAGGTGAGTGCAGGCACAACCCTATACCTTTCCCCTATGCTATGCTATGCTAAGTCACTTCAGTCGTGTCCGACTCCGTGCGACCCCATAGATGGCAGCCACCAGGCTCCCCCGTCCCTGGGATTCTCCAGGCAAGAACACTGGAGTGGGTTGCCATTTCCTTCTCCAATGCATGAAAGTGAAAAGTGAAAGCGAAGTCACTCAGTCGTGTCTGACTCTTAGCGACCCCATGGATTGCAGCCTACCAGGCTCCTCCATCCATGGGATTTTCCAGGCAAAAGTACTGGAGTGAGGTGCCATTGCCTTCTCCGACCTTTCCCCTACTCCCGCGCCTTTACCAGGGAGAAGCCTCCGGGGAGCACTTCTCCATGGAGCTTCCATCCTGTCCACGGGAAAGAGGAGAGTTAGATTTGGCATCATCTGCCCTAAAAGCCTGGCTTGTTTGGGGCCAGACACAATGAATTGCAGGTGGACTGGAGTGGACATCTAGCTTGGGTCCTGTCATCTCTGAAGGACAACAGTCACTCCAGAACCTTCCTCAGCCTCCTCAGATCTTTTAAACAGTCCAGGTCTCCCTGGGCTCCTCCAACCTTGGGCTGTGGGGTTGGGGCCCACATTAAGTACTTGGCTGTTTGCTTCACACAGTTCACTTCCCATAAGTTTACCCAGAAAAGAATAGGGGAAAAGAGAGGCCATCTGGGGAGAGCTTGTTGGAGCAGAGGGATCAGAATGCTACAGCGATCTCAGGTCTCACCACTGGGCACTGGGAGGGATGGTGAGTTCTGGTTAAGTAAGCTTACGGTAGCCGCCGGCACCATGCTTGGGTGACAGTGCTGCAACAGCAGGAAGCAATGACTCTAACTCGGTCCAGAGCACAAGGCAGTTTTTCCAAGAGGCTCTAAGATGTACTCATGGTCTCAGGTACCATGGGCCTGTTAGGGCTGTTGCCTTGATTACAAAGGAATTTGGCCAACTCCATTTTCATCTGACCGTTTGGATTGCGGGTAAGCAGGTGTTTGTGCTGCTTGGGGTAGAAGAGGCTTGACAACTGTCGGGGGAGGACGAAGCCAGCAGCGGTCAGGAATACCTTACGTCCTGCTCTCCTTCACCCCTGTAGGTTCCAAAAACTGCATCTGGCCTGTGGCTCAGAGCGCTTAACCCTGCGCTCCCCCATCCAGCCGCAGATCTCCCTGTGCGAGGCACCTGCCAGCCCTCTGCAACTGCCTGGAGGCAACGTCACCATCACCTACAGCTATGTCGGGGCCAGAGCTCCCATGGGCCAGGGCTTCCTGCTCTCTTACAGCCAAGGTGGGCTGGACAGGGCTGATGTGGCACTTAGAACAGGCAATGGAAGCCCCAGGGAGGAGGGGAGGATCCGGCCTGCCCCAGTGCTTCACAGCCCCTCTCCGTGGTGCCTCTGCAGATTGGCTGATGTGCCTGCAGGAGGAGTTCCAGTGCCTGAACCACCGCTGCGTGCCCCTGCTCCAGCGCTGTGATGGGGTCGACGCCTGTGGCGACGGCTCTGACGAGGCAGGTTGCAGCTCAGACCCCTTCCCTGACTTGGCCCTAGCCCCTGTCCTCACCCCACCCTGCAATCACACCTTAGAAGACTTCTATGGGGTCTTCTCCTCCTTCGGATACTCACACCTGGCCTCAGTCTCCCACCCCCAGTCTTGCCGCTGGCTGCTGGACCCACGTGATGGCCGGCGCCTGGCAGTGCGCTTCACGGCCTTGGATCTAGGCTATGACGATGCAGTGCGTGTATATGACGGCGCGGGGCCCCTCGAGACCCTCCGACTGCTGCGCAGCCTCACCCGCTTCAGTAATGGCAAGGCTGTCACTGTGGAGACGCTGTCTGGCCAGGCCACAGTGGACTACCGCACAGTCCCTTGGAGCACTGGTCGGGGCTTCAATGCCACCTACCATGTGCGGGGCTACTGCTTGCCTTGGGACCGACCGTGCGGCTTAAGCTCTGGCTTGGGGGCTAGCGAAGGCCTCGGCGAGCGCTGCTACAGCGAGGCACAGCGCTGCGACGGCTCATGGGACTGTGCAGATGGCACGGACGAGGAGAACTGCCCCAGCTGCCCACCTGGACACTACCCCTGTGGGGCCGCCGGCACCCCTGGGGCCACAGCCTGCTACCTGCCCGCTGACCGCTGTAACTACCAGACCTTCTGTGCCGATGGAGCAGACGAGAGACGCTGTCGCCACTGCCAGCCAGGCAACTTCCGGTGCCGGGATGAGAAGTGCGTGTATGAGACGTGGGTGTGCGACGGGCAGCCGGACTGTGCTGATGGCAGTGACGAGTGGGACTGCTCCTACGCCCTGCCCCGCAAGGTCATTACCGCCGCCGTCATTGGCAGCCTCGTGTGCGGCTTGCTGCTGGTCATCGCCCTGGGCTGCACCTGCAAGCTCTATGCCATTCGCACCCAGGAGTACAGGTCAGTGGGAGTGCAGCTGGCGGTAGAGAAGTGGGCCCTGAGGGTGGGGCAGGGCCCGTGTGGCCACAGGAGGCCTGAGGATGCGCACGTGGGGGACAGGCTCTGTGGCCAGCTGCTGGCTGCACTCCTGGGGCTCTCACTTGGGGGCAGGTGTGCTCCTCTGAGGGAGGGACAGATCTAGATCTCGAAAGCCACCTCAAGGAAGGAGGGAGACCTCAGATGACTTTGGAGAGCCAGGGCATAATGCCGGGTATCCTGGCCTGGGTGTGGAGTAAAGAGGCCTGTCTGGGCTGAGATAGGCAGCTCTGGTCACCGGCACCTGTGACTGAGCAGCCGTCATGCCTTCCAGCATCTTCGCCCCCCTCTCCCGGATGGAGGCCGAGATTGTGCAGCAGCAGGCGCCTCCCTCCTATGGGCAGCTCATTGCCCAGGGCGCCATCCCCCCTGTAGAGGACTTCCCTACAGAGAACCCTAATGATGTAAGTCACCCTCCCCAACCAGAACACCTGCCGCTCCAGACGCCTGTGGCTGTTCCCACCCCTTCCAACTCTGATGTCTTCCTCCTCTCCTTGCAGAACTCTGTTCTGGGCAATCTGCGTTCTCTGCTACAGATCCTGCGCCAGGACATGACTCCAGGGAGCACCTCTGGTGCCCGCCGCCGCCAGCGGGGCCGCTCTATGCGCCGCCTGGTGCGCCGTCTTCGCCGCTGGGGCTTGCTTCCCCGAACCAACCCTCCAGCCCGGACCCCTGAAACCAGATCCCAGGTCACACCATCCACTGCTCCTCCTGAGACCTTAGATGGCAGCACAGGTCCAGCCCAAGAGGGCGGGGCAGTGGGTGGGCAAGATGGGGAACAGGCACCCCCGCTGCCTGTCAAGGCTCCACTGCCACCTGCCAGCACATCCCCAGCCTGCCCTACTGTCCCTGAAGCCCCAGGGCCACTGCCTGCGGTGCCCTTGGAGCCATCACTGCTGTCTGGAGTGGTACAGGCCCTGCGAGGCCGCCTCCTGCCCAGCCTGCGGCCCCCTGGACCAACCCGGGCGTCACCTGGACCCCACACAACAGTCCTGTCCCCAGAGGATGAGGACGATGTGCTGCTGGTGCCACTGGCTGAACCTGGGGTCTGGGTGGTCGAAGCGGAGGATGAGCCACTGCTGGCCTGAGGTGACCTAGCTCCCTTGGGCATTCTGTTCACAGGGACAGCAACCCTACAGAGGGCAGCTCAGCTTCCCATCCACTACTTCCCTCCCTGTCCCTCAGTCTGAGGGGACTTGATGGGCCTCCTGTTGATCCCAGGTAGCTGCTATCAAGTTAGGTGTCCCTCAGACAGGGAGAGGGCCCTCACAGAGCCCCCCCTGCGCGTGGCCAGAGACCACAGTCCACCACCACCCTCTCCCCACACTGCCACTGGTTGGTGGCTGTTTTTAAAAAGTAAAGTTCTTAAAGGGTCATGGGCCTGGACACTCCATCCTTGCCAAACCCATCCAAAAGTGGCCTTAAGCACCAGAATGCCAACTAGCTGGAGACCTCCAGCCCCCAAGGGAGGATTTGGGCAGGGCCTGAGGTTTTGCCAACAGTGATCCCTCCTACAAGGCCTGGCTCATAAAAAGAGCACAACAAATGCTTCTGTCCCATAGCTAGGTTGTTGCCCAGGAAGCCAAGGTTGAAAAATAAAGGAATCAGAAATTTCAGACTGTAAGTGAGCTGTGCTCCTGGGCCCCGCCTCTCTACCTAGCTCAGCTTATGCTCCCCTCACCTTGCTCCTCACTATGAAGGCCTTTTCTCTGCCCTTTTCCTGTTTATCTTCAGATCACCCATCCTTAGTTTTTATACCACTCAGAGGGTAAGAAAACTCTAGGAACCCCAAGAGTAAGCCTCTCCATCTCCACTTACTGCCAGGGGCCCATCTGTATAGTGCCTGACACCAGCAGTGAGCACCAAGCCTCCTTACTGCCAGGCTCTCAGAAGTCGTGAGCCAGCGGGGCCTTGCAGCTGGGAAACTTCCCATTTATGGAGAACTCTCAGATCACTTATCACAGAAGCAGACTGTCCCTGGTGAAGCACTCTGCCCCCCATCCTCCACCCCACCAAGCATTTCAGTCTGTCCTAAGCAAGACAGATGAACTCTCGTCCAGCATGCCCCAAAGCAGACAAAGATGCGTCCTGAGAAAAATCATCATTCAGGGTATGAGGATGCTAGCATCACCTTGGCCAAATCCAAGAGGTCTTTCTGGAAGAGGGTCCAAACTAGATCCTAAAGAATGCTGTCAGTAGTTGGAATAGAGTTGTGGATTTTAGGCAAGGTGAGAGGCCACAGGATAAGCAAACTAAGCAGACAGTGAGGGCTAGGGCTGTAGGAGGGCCCCAAAGAGCTGGAGAGGGTAATGGAGGGAATGACCGTGAGAACTTCTGGGATATACACTTGCTTACCAGTCTGTGGTAGGCAAGGTGACAGAGCTGTCCCAGAGTTTAAAAGGAAAATTAATGGGGACAAAGGATTTAGAAAGAGCCTATGAAAGTTGGTGTGATGCCTACAGAAGCAGAGCTGAGGCATTCCCTAACAGAATCAGTCCCCAGAGAAATGGGCTCCCCCTTAGGTTCATTTTCCCCTTCCTGCCTGGCCTGGCCTATCCCCACCCCTCTGCTGGAGGGGCCCTGTTGCCTACACCCTGTTAATGTCCTCACACCCAGCACTAATTGTTCAGCATTTCCTTCCAGCAAGCAGGAGCCTAGGGAAGCCCCAGTGGCAGGGAGACGGGGTTGACCTTGTACTGGCATAATGGGATATGACGACAGAGGCTCATATCCAGGTAAGGGTGAGACACTGGGGGGCTGTCACCCAAGTTTATTTTCACCATGGCCCAAGGAAAAAGAAATGAGGTGACTCCAAATCCTGTCAAGATAAGATACCCTGTACCAGGGCATGGGACTCAAGCAAAGGCCCTTGGTGGGAAGGAGGGAGGTGATCTCAGTTATGAGATGGGAATCAGCCTGAGAATCAGACAATCTGAGCAGATACCAGAATTTGGTTCTTAAGGAGCAGAATCTGGGCCTAAAGCAAGCTCCAGGCCGTGCTGGGAGGGGAGAGGGATACCCAGCCACACAGCCTGAGGCTGTGGAGCACCAAATGGCAGGGGAACCTGCTGCTAGACCCTTTATCGGGTGTAGCTAACCCTCACAACAAAGCTGTGCCATGGATACCACAGCCCCAATTCACAGGCTCACAGCAGCTTCCGAAGAATTACAAGACTGGTCCAGTCTCTATTGAGAGGCAGAGTTAAACCTGGATCCGCTCAGTTTCAAATCTTAGTCTGTCCCATTATTATACAGAACCTCCAATTCCTGAGGGAGCATCAAGCCGGGCAAGTGCACAGCCACTTACCAGTGGGATGAGAGAGATGATGGTTCAAGGTGAAACCCAGCCTGCATCTGTGGCCTGAGGCTAGATTGAGAGCCAGCAGAAGTCATGGTCAAGAGTCCTCGCTGGGCTCTGCAGACACTGGCACTCTTATCTAGTATCATAGAAATGAATTCTACCATCTAAATGAGCTTTCCAGATATATAAAGCTCACCCCTTTATAATTTAAAACTTTAAAAAAACTCATTTTGGAAGGAAGTCATTCTAAAACATTACACTCATCTTCAGCACATCTGCAATATAACATAAATCCTTCTGGATAGCTGAGGATCACTCAGAAACCAAAGAACTCTGCAGCAATGTCTTCAGAAGCTGTGAACAGTGTCAGAAAAGCTATTCGCCTTAATGCTAGATGACCTTAGACCACTTTTTAAAAGGACTGCTTTAAAAGTTTTCTGTGATGTTGTTTCTCTTACTATTAGCTACTGTAGGGGTCACTAGCTGCTATAGATGTACTTCTAATCTTCAAGTACAGGAACACAGGTGGAACATTAAAATTGTGAATAAAGTTAAGGACAAATAGGCTGTGATTGAGGACTGTAAGTCTATCCTGTGAAGTACACGAGGATTGTAGCTGCTTAATAGTTCTGCTTCCGCTAGACCCTACACTGTTGCCTGTAATTGACCTCCATCCACATACTGCACTAGTAATCCCCATATCACTATTTGCTTCAATCGGAAAAATCCACTGAAGATGGCAATAAAGATTGTTCCCAGTAATAGGAGACAGCTGGAATATTTAAGACAAAGACAGAGATGAAAGATAGTCTCTGGCACTGGAAGGATCTGGGTGGGAATCATGGTGTCCCCATTTTCCAGCTGCATGATTGATTTGGAGGACAGGCTACTCACCTATCACTCTGAGCCTCAGGGTCATGAGGATGAAAGATAATTCAGGAAGGTGCTTAGCACAGCATCTGACAAAAATGGGGTGAGAAGGGGCCAGTAAATTGAAATGCGTGCTTGGGTCCTTGAGGATGTCAGGAAGACAAGAATGGGAGCCTAAAGTGAAAGGGCCCTGGCAGAAAAGGCACAGTAGAGCGGTGCCTCTATCTTGGCTTCCCCCAGAGAGGTGGGTGTCACTGTGTCCGCCCGGTATAGCCCAGAAGGCCTGGGGCTGTTCCAGAGAGCACTGAGGGGGCTTGCCCACCTCTGGACTGGGAACTTCCAGATGGCTAGCTGCCCCTCCCCTTTTTCCTGCTCTGATTAACAGGAGCAGGTGGGCCTGGCACGGAGGGACAGGTGGGAAGTCTCCACAGTGGTTTGTACCCACTGGAACCAAGTAAAAAACCAAAGCTGCCCAAACAAAGCGCCATGTCCCCCTCCTCAAAGCCCCCATCTGCCTAGCGGCCAGGCTGGGAAATGGGTACTTTTGTGGGTCTTAGCCCAGAAGGGGCGACAGGTGGAAGGAGGGGGCAACAGGAAAGCTTGGTGGCAGGGTGGCTGTCCTGTCCCTGTCTTTTTGGTTTCTTCCTTTAGCCCCTCCATCTAGCTACTGGGCACCCACTCTGGGCTGAACGTTGGGCTAAGGGGTTGGGATATGCAGACAATGACACATAGTCCTAGCTCCTGGAGAAAGACCACCCAGGTCCTGGATCCTTGCTTCCTCCCATCCTCAGCTCCTTTACCCATAACCCCTCTCCCCACTTCTCTGAACCTGTCTCTTCTGCCCCTCTGACTTTGTTCTGTTCACATGTTAACCAGACTCCGCTGTGGGTGTGCTCCCAGAAGGAAGCTACACAAAGGAAGGGGGGGCAGAAAGGAGGGAATCCCGCTGACATCACGGTTTATTAGCATATGTGACCTCATCAGGGGGCGGGGCTATCTCCCCAGGTGTGGGGGGTGGTGAGCATGGTGGGGGGGGTGGTATTTAAAGGGAAAAGCTGACAGTGCTGCTGAGTGAGCGAGCGGGTGCTGCAAGCTGCCGGGCTGCACACGCACAACGATGCATATGGACTTCGACACCGACATGGACACCGACACGGAAACCACAGCACTCTGCCCCTCCAGCAGCCACCGGGCCTCCCCTCCAGAGACACCCACACCAGGTGAGAGCTAAGCTGCAGGTTCTGGCTGAAACCATGCAGGTGGGAGCTGAAGCTTTGGTGGGGAGGTCAGAACTAGGGGTTGAAGGAGCTTGAACCCAACAAGAGGGGAAGAGCCACTGGAGAAATGAGGGAGCCACCTGCCCACACTAGGGCTGGGCTAAGTAGCGGGGGTAGAGAGGGGCTGCCTAAATGTCCCTTCACCCATCACCCAGGGCTTTGCTGGAGAAACTGGTACTTAGCCCCTAGGTCTGCCTCATTACTGAGAGGTTGGGATGGGCAGGAGGGAAAGGGGAAAGACAAGGGGCAGCCAGCCCACAAGCCTGGGAATCACGGGCAGGGGGACCCTGCCCTGGGGGACCTGTTGTAAGGGTTTCTCTGGCTCCTGGACGCCCTGGCTGCCAGTCAAGTATTGATCCTGGGCTATTTCCAGCCTCTCTGCATCCCCCTTTGTTGTGTCTCCTTCCTCCAGTTACCCTGACCCGTGCACTGTCACTCTCCCTGCTCCCGCTCTCTCGCTTTCTCTCCCTTCCTCCCTCCCTCCCTCCACCTAGCCATGAACAGAATATTGTCTGGGACTCACAGGGACAGCCAGGGGTGCAGTAAGACTCACACACAGCCATGCACCGGGGCACATCCCTACAGGGCCATGGGAAGAGGCAGCCCCTCCCACACACCCATGGAGACCCAGCACACACATATCAGAGAAAAGGCCCTTCCCTGGGAAGCGGTTCCCCACAAAGTTTTTGACTCTTGTCAGTACCCACCCCCAGAACCAGGGCAGTAGCTCGTTTCCCATGCCCTGGGCCCCTCCCCAGTGTGGAGATCAGCCGGTGCAGGAAGCGGGAGAGGGCAGGGCCTCTCAGTGGAAGGAGTGGCAGCCCCTCTCCCCAACACGGCCAGAGGCCTAGTCTGGGGGTGTGACTGTGTGTCAGTGTGAAGTGTGAGTGGGTGTGTGAGCCTGTGCACAGGTGCCTCCCCTGCATGAGGCATGTTTTGAACAGGTTGTGGCTGGAACCACACTGGGCAAGCCTTCAGGTCAGCTCCTGGGAGCCCCACCAGTTCAGGCTTCTGGTGTTCTATGGAAGAGGTCAGACAAAAATTATCAGCTCCTTCTGGGTCATGGTCATCGATGGGGCCTCTGAGGCTGGAACAGCCAGAACTGAGCCTGCTGCAGATGGCTAGGCCTACCCCACTCACAGCTTCCTTCTCTTTGCCCCCCCAGAAGCAGATGCCACACTGCTGAAGAAGCCAGAGAAACTGTTGGCAGGGTTGGACCGGGGCGGGCTACCCCTTGCCCTAGGGGCCCCCAGACGAAGAGGCAGTATGCCTGTCCCCTACAAGCACCAGCTGCGGCGGGCCCAGGCTGTAGATGAACTTGACTGGCCACCTCAAGCCTCATCTTCTGGCTCTTCTGACTCCCTGGGCTCAGGGGAGGCAGCCCCCACCCAAAAGGATGGCATCTTCAAGGTCATGCTGGTGGGGGAGAGCGGCGTGGGCAAGAGCACCCTAGCAGGCACTTTCGGTGGTCTCCAGGGAGACAGTGCTCACGAGCTGGAGAACCCAGGTATTTGGGGGAGCCCTGCAAGGGTTGAGGGCACCTCTGGAGCCCTAGTCAGGGATGGAAGAGCTCAAAGCATGTGCAGTCCTGGAGCCCAGAACCTAGAAACTGTTCCAGTGCTTTCTGTGGCAACCTCTCTGGAGGGGGTCCCTGTTTACCAGGTCTTACAGGTGTTGGGGAGCCTCCTAATGGGCTCTCTTCCTTGTCTCTATTTCCCAACAGAGGACACCTATGAGAGACGCATCATGGTGGATAAGGAGGAAGTGACTCTAGTTGTTTATGACATCTGGGAACAGGTAAGAACTAAGATGTGGCTGCAAGCAGATGATGAAACCTGGAAGAACTGAGGAGGGGCAAAGTCTTGGCTGAAGGCTGGTACCCTGGTTTTAACAGTAATGGAACCTGACCCTTCATATATATGGTCTCAGAGAGCAAAGGCTGACACCCATGTACACTCCATAGCATTGAGAACTGCTGTTTGGTTTCCAGGATCTTCTGACCCAGAGGGAATGTTAGGATCTGAATTTGACAAACTCTGCAGCTGGAAGCCAGGCTGGAAACCCTGAAATAGACCCACTCTGTACATTTTTTAGCCTAGAAGAGACTGATCTGACAGGACAGGAGCTCGGGGCTTTGTAATGTCAGGGAAGGAAAAAAAAGTGAGGCCCTGTGACTATATGGACATAAATGATTACTATGCAGAAATGAGGGGCCAGATTGCATACACTTGAATAGCATTCACTTTTGAAGAGCTTAGGCATAAGAAAGTAGGATGGACTACCCTAGTCTAGGATCCTATGTCCCCCATTTGCCCATGTGGGGCTCACATTACAAACTTCTCCCCCCTCCACAAACACACTCAGTACTGGATGTGTTTGGCAGAATGCTCTGTGTCCTAAGCAGATGGCTTTGCCCTCACATCCTGGTGCCTCATCCCTGAGGTGCAGGTGCTGGGCAGGTTCTTCTGTGCCCCCAGCCCTGACATCCCACAACTCTCTGCCCATCTGCAGGGGGATGCAGGGGGGTGGCTGCGGGACCACTGCCTTCAGACGGGGGATGCCTTTCTCATCGTCTTCTCAGTCACCGACCGACGAAGCTTCTCCAAAGTTCCAGAGACCCTACTTCGGCTCAGGGCTGGGAGGCCCCACCACGACCTGCCTGTCATCCTTGTTGGAAACAAGAGTGACCTGGCCCGCTCCCGGGAGGTCTCCCTGGAGGGTGAGTACCCTGAACCTCATCCATATTTGCGATCTCAGAGGGGTCTCTCCTTTCCAGGTCATCTCTTCTCCATAAGGCCCTTTTACCCTCCAAGGTGCACAAAATTGCAGTTGGCCCCAGGTTAAGGGCAGACTTTCAATGCCCACCCACGCCTAGGGCTTGAGACCCTCTCTTCACTCCCCCTCACCTCTTCTGAAGGCCCTTTACTCCCTCCCCTTCCGCATTACCATCGCCCTCCAATTGATCCTTGCGTGTTCCCTCAGTGCAAGAGACTTGCCCCAATCCCTTTTCACTGCATGCCCTGGAGCCCCCAGGTCCAGCCTCGCCCCCATCCCGGGCCCAGCGCAGCCCAGTGGGCGGGCGGGCGCCTGAAGAGGTCCCTTCCTGTAGAGGGCCGCCATCTGGCAGGGACACTGAGCTGCAAGCACATCGAGACGTCGGCCGCGCTGCACCACAACACGAGGGAGCTCTTCGAAGGAGCGGTGCGCCAGATCCGGCTGCGGCGGGGCCGGAATGGCGCCGGGGGCCCGCGGCCCGAGTGGGGCAGCCCCGAGGGCCTCGCTCCGCCTGCGCGTCGCGAGAGCCTCACCAAGAAGGCCAAGCGCTTCCTTGCCAACCTGGTGCCGCGCAACGCCAAGTTCTTTAAGCAGCGCTCCAGATCGTGCCACGACCTCTCCGTGCTCTGAGCCGTGGTCGCCATGGTCACCGCGCTCTCTACCCGCCCCCTAGCCCCGCCCCGCCGTCGCCCGGCTTCCTCCATGAAGACCGTCTAGGAAACCAAAAACTGCCGGGACACCTGGCTGTGACCGCGGGAGGCGGGCCCCCCGCCCCCAGACCCCGGCGGGCGTCGCCCCACCCGCTCCACGCGCTCTTCGTTTACCTCCCGGCTTCCAGGCTCCTGGAAAGAGAAGACGCGGACCCGGGGAGGGCTAGCCGCGGCCAGTGGGCGGGGCGGCTTCCGGCGGGCGGGGGGAAAGTAGTTTTGCAAGGGATTTTCTTTTTTATTAATTCGCGCTTGACCACCTCTCCTGTAAAGAGATGCTAAAAGCAAAAACTGGAAGAGAGCTTACTAGACTTCTTTAGTTTCCCACCTTTGTACTCAGCGCGAACATGCCTCATCGTAAGAGATTCTTAAAGTCACAGAGCCTCTTTGAGACTTTCCTACAGCGTCCCATCTCTGATCTGCTGCACTTGTCCACTTTGCCCTTAATAAGTTCTTAAAGGCAAGGGCCTGGAACCTGTGTTCTTCAGATTCTGGGACTTAACGTGGCACCACGGCACTTCCCCTTTAAGGTTATTAAAGGTAAGGCGCGCAGAGACTTTTGCCTGAAGATTTGAGGGGTGGCAACCTGCCTTTGGCCAGGACCCAGGAGGCACCACCAAGGGGACCACCTTTCTCTTTTCAATAAAGAATTTTTCTACTGCACTTGCTCACTTTGACTCTCTGTTCTCAAAGCTCCTAAGAAAGGGATGAATGGATATAGGTTCCCTGCACCTATGAGCCTAAGTTTTCTTGTCTAACAGTTCTAGGGAGGCTCCGGAACTTAGTCTGAGTAGTCCATGACAAGGCGAAAAAGGTCCCTAGAGAACAGAGTCCAACTTGTCCGTTTGCCAGTGAAAAAACAGGCCTGGAGAGGAGTAGGGACCTGCTAGAATAATTCGGTAACTCAGTGATCAAGTCCCCATTTCCTTACCCTTAATCCTGCAAGGAGCAGGCTGGAGGCTACATTTTGTGCCAAGAACTACTCTCAGCTGTGACCTGGGATGGTTCAAGGTGGGGCCCACCTCCAACAGGGAGGCCCATCAGCTGGGGTTTAATGGGGTCGTCCTGCACCTTCCCTGGCAGGGCCCCACCACCCCAGCTGTCACCTGCAAGGCCCGTGTGAGTACTGAAGCTGTCAGTGCCTCTCCTGGGGACGCCCACGCCTGCTGCTGCCTGAGCCTTGAGTTTGAACAAAGAGCAGAGGCAGCAACTCCCTTCACGCCTACACAGAGGATACAGCTACCTGAGCATCTGGGGGCCAGGCCTCCACTCCACCCTACCCAGGTTCCCAAGGCTCGATGGAAAGAAGGATGTCTCCTGAGTCCTTGCAGCTGAGGAGGAGCCAAGGGGAACCAGCCCAGCACGGATGGTGAGATGATGATCTTAGGACTTTATTCACTTTATCTCAATTCTTGAATGACTATAAGGTGTTACTACCTCTTTTACTTGCCTGAGGTTAATAAGCAATAGAACTGGGATTCCACTCATGTCTGCTTGATATTTAATGGTGATTGTATCTAACTTTGCACTTGAGGTTCATGAATTTCATCAGATTTCCAAAGGGGTCTGTGACAGAACAAATCACCAGCCAGGATGGTACTGATTACTACTGAGAAGGGGAAACGGGTAGGGGGAGGACAGGTTCGGAGGTTTACTTTTCATTGTAAGCTCTTTTCTCTGCCTTTTGAGTTTTTACCTATGGCTAAATAAACTAAATAATTTTAAACAAAACAAAGCTTCATTGTTCCAAAAAAGAGGGACCAAAGAGAGTGTCCTGAGCACAGGCAGATGAAGCACAGTAGGGATGTAGCTGCCAAAGAAGTGGTGGCCACTGCCCAGGGAGGAGGGTTACCAGTGGTCAAATGTCACTGGAGGAGAGGGTGAGGAACTGAAAGGCCGAGTGTCTTTCATGTGGTAGAATTCTAAAGATGATGATGGCAGGACCTCCCCCATAAGGGAGCCACACACGCTACAAGCTTCCCTCCCCCCAACTCAGCCAGTTCCATCAGCCCGACCCATCTGTGTGTTCCCTCCAAACGCCTACAGAAGAGCTCAGAACAGACGGAAACTGAAGCCCTGCTCCTGCCAGACTTCGGAGAGATGGGGTCTTCTCTGAGAGCCTGGCCAGCTCTTCATCCTCTCTATGATCAAGGCGAAGTAAGAGCAGGCTGTTGACCTGGGCTACCGTTAAGAGACCAGCAAAGGGGCCTGGAGCCGAGCTGCCTGAACCAGGTAAGTTCCTCTCTGCCCTCATATCCTCTTAACCACTGTAATTTTATCTTGGGGTCTTTGCTCCCTTAGCCCAGCCCCTGCCCAATCTCTATGAACCCCACCCACCCTGGCCCACAAGGCCTCCTCATTGGCCAAGAGCACTCTGCTCTAGGCCTGTGCTTACAGTTCTGCCCTGCAACATCTAACTTTCCTCTAGAGACTGGAGCAAGGTCTACTGAAAGGCCACCAGAGCCCTGGAAGGACGCTCCACAAGTCTTCTGGGTTAAATCCTCACTCCCAGAAAGTCCATCCACACATACATCTTTTAATTTATCTAACATTACTCCAATCTGCATCAGTCTAAGTAAAATTTTCCTGGACTTTTTAATCTTTAATCTACAAATGCTTGTTCCACTCAAGTACTGTATATGCAAGTCATTGCGGTGGGCCTTACGGAGAAAACAAGACGCTATCCCTGCCCGCAGGCAGCTTACAATCGTGCTGGAGAGCAGAGACCAGGTGGAGGAAGCACTGACACGGCCGGAGCAGCAGCAAACTACACCACATTCTAACTGCAGGCTGTAACAAGCACTCTAAGAAGTCTGAATGAAAGAAAAAGAACATTTGGAACACATATATTAGGAACTGGGCCTTGAAGGTTATACATAGGCTGTAGATAGAAGGGGGAAAGAAGGAAAAGAAACACCTTGTGGCAAAACCACATGAGAAAATGTACAAAAGAAATGGTGGGCAGCCTGCCACATGATGAGGCAGAGACCCTCATTGTATAGAACAGAGCACAATTTGGGGGGGATGGTGCATCCAAGTTGTAAAAGGGCCCCAAAGCCAGATTAAGAGCATCCTGCTTCTTAGTCCTCTATCATCCGGGGGCTCTCAGATGGATATACTCAAGGAATTTGAGTCTTGATGTCATGCCTTTACAACCTAGAGACCATGTAAACTCCAGGTGTGAATACAAATTTGATGGAGCTATGCAAGCCTTTTTAGCTGGCACTCAGAAGTCTATGGAGAAAGTCACTATTAACCTCTCCTGTCTTTCTGAACCTCAGCTCTCCCAATTTAAAATGAGGATAACGGTGGTTCAGTGGTTAAAACTCCACTCTCACTGCAGGGTGCATGGGTTCAATCCCTGGCCAGGGAACTAAGATCCCACATCCTACAAGATGTGATGAAGGCTAGATAAAATGCAAATATCTTCGTAAGTAAACAAGTGAGCAGTGAAAATTATGCTTTTTAAAAAAAAAATTATTTAAAATTTTTATTGGAGTATAGGGAAGTAATGTTTTTTGGCAACCTGTGTCCGGCCCCTTATTCAGGCACCATGTAATGTTCGAATCTCTCAAAGCATAGCCTGCTCTGGGCATACACGTTTAAGTTGCGGTCCACAGAGTCCAACATACCTCCCACAGGACTCACGAGACCCATTATTGGATTTCTTTATTGGGGAGTATTGAGGGGAAGATTGGCAACTTTAGCCTAAGGATGGTCTTATACTAGTTTCCCATTTTTTTGTTCCAATTATAACCTTAGGCAGAGGACCAATGCTGATTTAAAATACTTACTCTGAACTGCCAGAGCAGGTAGAGTTAGGCTCTGGAAACCAAGAAAGACAGGTGCTATAGGAATGCTTGGGGGAGATTAGGAGGGCAGTTTACAAAGGACGGTAACAGAGAATGCTCTGGGATTTTTCCAACCCAGACCAAGCAGAGGGTGCTAGGTATCCTGAAGGTACCTGAGGGACTCACCTTGATTTTCCAAAGCCATCTGGTTGTAATCCCATTGTAGAGTATTCAAGTATAAAAGGAGATTGGACCAGTGGGATGACTGGTTTTCCTGAAAGCTAGCCTGACTGTGGGTGACCCGGGGCCTTGTGAGCCTGGTACTTAAACCCAGAACAGTTCAGGTTTATTTTCATCACTGCCCTGTCATCGGTAGGGCCCTATCACCCCCTGTAAATCTCGAGCATTCTCTGAGGCTGAAGCAGGTAGAAAGCCAAGTGTGGAGACATTCCCAGGAATGGGAATGAGGACAAACCAGCCAGTTCTAAGCCCTCTCCATGCATCATTTCAATGAATCCTCAGGACATGCCTGCAACAGGAACTTTTGTAATCATTTCCTTTCTACAGGTGAGGAGTCTGAGTTGCAGAAGTGAAGTAACACCCAAGCTGACTCAGCTGGTTTGTGGCAGGAGAGAGATCTGAACCACATGGTGGTGTTCCACGGTATGATATTTCTGCTGCAGGGTGGAGGTACCCTGTCTTGGTCAGGTCTAGGAAGTGGGAGGAGGAGGCAGATTCTCAGCACCACTCATTTTAAACAAGCAGGTTTCAAGATGCTTGAAAGCTGATTGAAGTTCCCATCCTTTCTGGAATACTGGCAAATCTGACAAGTTCTCTGATTGCCAAGGTCATTGTTTCCCTTCTTTTGCAATCCAGCACTGACTAGCTCCTTTACAATCTTCATGCACCTCATCCACCCAATGCCCTCAAAAATAACTGCTTAATGGGTCTCCAGTAACTCCAGCCAATTCCTTAAGGGCTCTTGAGAGCAGATCATCTGGGAAAGCCAAGAAAATTCATCCAACTTTTAAAAGTGATCTTTGATCAGATCTTTTCTTGCCTCCATCTCCTCACATGACCTGAGTTAATTGGTCTACTTCACCTCACACAGAGCTCTTTCAATCAAGAACACATATTGAGAGCAATCAATTCTGGATATAGTGTATAAAAGTTGGGAGGGAAGAGGGGATAATTGAAGCCAGAAAATTCAGATACACAGCTTCTCAGACCAGAGTTCCTTTCCTGCATTCAGCTCATGCCTACTGACTTCACCTGGTTGCCAAGGAAACATCAGTCTCTGATGGTGGTAGCAGCACTTTAGACAGAAAGCATCATAGGCTACCATGGTAACCCCAAAAAGAGTAAAGCTGCCTTCTCTTTTAGAAGGGTGAGGAAGAAATGGAAGAGGCTGCTGAGCTAAGCAGGCTACAGGGGATAGCTTTTGGGAAGCCTAGGTCTGACTTGAACTGAGAGGGGATTAATTTAACTCAACAGATATAAAATATGTGCAAAGACAACAATAATGAAAATAACACATCTATGGTTGACTTCATCAAGATATAACCACCGAGTAACAGTTTACAAAGAACTGTAAATAAAGTCAGAATAAGAACTATAATAGGACCAAGAATACTGAAAGGAAAATAAACTTCAACTAGGAAAACATCAGAATCTTAAAGAGCAGGATTTTTGACCAGCAGAAAGAATAAGACAGTGTAAGACAAGAAAGAACAAGACAGTAGACATGGAGTGGAAAAAGTCAAGACATACTGAGAAGTATGGATATAGAGACAGAAAAAGTGACACTTCCCCATGACTCCGAGGCTTTGGCTTTCACAGTGATGCTGAGAAGCAGGTTAAGATCAAGGGATCTGAAGCTCGACTGTCTGGACTGGGATCCCAGACTTGTTAATTACATAATCGAGGGACAAGTTAGTTAACCTTTTGGGTGTCAGTTTCCTCAGTGACAAAGTGAAGATGATAGAAGAATACTTCAGAGAGTCCTTGTGAGGATTAAATGACTAAAATGATTAGAGCAATGCCTAACCCACAATAAATGCTGCATAAATATAAATTCTCATTATTGTTAACTACCTCCCACCACTCACTTTTCACAGCCAGGATAGCCTCTTCTCACTGTCCAAGTAACACTTCCTGATTCACACCAGATTTGAAGAGAAAAGAGGGGCTATGACAGAGTATCTTCCTTTAAGTTTTTATTAGTTCATTTCCCTTTTTCGTAAGTGCAAAACGCAAAGACTTAAGGTTCGTAAGTCACAGCACTGCTTCCATGGTAGCTCACATCTAGGAGTGGTTAGAGTCTAAGAAGGAAATAGGATGAATCCCAATGTCAAGAATACAGCAGTTTAAAGAACAGGGCTGCCTCAGAGAAGACAAAAGTGGAAGCTGTAAGCCAAAAGTCAGATGAAAATCCCCTTTAGAGCTGAGGATTGGTGGGGAAATCGTAACTGCACTGGGAAAGGATTTGAACAGTCTCATCTCTCCTCTCACCTTAGCCACCATGCTCAGGCAGGAGGTTGAGGGAGGCTTCTTTACATTAGGCTGAGCTAAGGGGTTATCTACTGCCCCCTTCTCTACACTCCAACCACCCCCTATAGTTATGAATAATAAGAAGGCCTTGAGTCACAGGCAGTGACACTGTCACCCATTAGATGTTGTCACCTTACATGGGTTAACACTAGAACAGAAGTTGTCTTAGACATCCCCTTACTTTCATCCTTGTCTTTCTCCTGCAAAATGTTACATGAGGATCTGAGAGCAAGGAAGAACTGAGGTGGAAGGACCCACAGTGCAGGAAGGCAACACAGCCAGGCATGGAAATATAAGGAAACTGAGTAGTGATTGGGCCACCTGAGGCAGGAGGCAAGGCCTGTGGGTACTTGTAGTCTGAAGGCATTTGAGACTGCCATGAGGAGACCTGGTCCACAACCTTAGGATGATGTATACAAATAGTCTGTACTGAGCTCAGGATGCATTAGCATCCCAATCAATAACTACATGGGGACTGGGCCACAGCCAGCTGCTCCTACCTAAAAATAATGCAGCCTCCTTCCCTTCTTCAGGTCCAGAGAGCAAACAAGGATAAGGAGGGGGTAGGGGTGACAGTGGGTGAGGTTGCAGCAGTCTAGAAATCCCTCCGGAGTCCCAGTGGCATTCTGTGCCACAAGTAGGTTTCATGTACTTAACACTTCAGTGTCAAGAGCAACCTCAGAAGCTCACCACCAAAAAACCAGCACTCTGTTTAGAAGCCTTAACTGACAAATTAAAAAACCTAGCAGCAATTATCCATATTTTTAGCATGACAATAAAGCCTTAACATTGTTGCCATAGAGACCAGTAAAGAATGGAGGAGGCCCACAGGAGGAAGACAGGTCTGAGGTTCAGCTCTGTCCCTGGAACCTCAGACCTTCTTCTCTTGGCTGGTCCGCAGTTGGTGACCCAGGCTCTGGGCTTGCCCCCTGTCCTAAGCCTTACAAAGCAGGCAGAGGAAGGTGTGCCTCACCTTTGGTAAGGCCATGCCTAGAACACTCAGCTCCCTGGAATGCATGGATCAGCCCAGGCCTGTGTTGTCCCAGGCTGAGCCATACGGGAAACAAGAGTTGAGGGGACTGAAAGGACGAACAATTACAGACCTAAGGCCTAGGGGAGCCCTGATGTATAATGCCCAAACCCCTTTGGATACTAGATTGGATTTCTACACAAAGAGGTCCAAAGGCAGGCCACAGAGATCAAGAGGATAAGAATGGTGAGCTGAGGAGGCTTCTTTAGTACTTACGCTTCTCAGGATCACAACCCCCCCACCCCCACCCCCCCCCGCCCTCAGAAGAAGGGCAGAATGTGCTACTGTCACACTGCCATCTGGTAGAAAGGCAAGATCTGTCCCCAGGTAGAGCCAGAGCTGGAGAGTCTGTCCAATGGGCAGGTATGTTTAGAGATAATTAAGATAAAGACAGAGGTGGAGACCACAGGGCATGAAGACCATGGGAGTATAAAGCAGATACAGACAGGGTGTGTGTCTTGTCTGTTTTTCTTCCAAAAGATCAGATTTTTTAAAAATTAAGGAAAGAAAACACAATGACATTACAAATGTTTTATATCCCAAGAACCATTTGTGGCGTTGGCTCAGAAGTTAACATCAGACAGACACACTAACGGACTGAGACCACACACATATGGGCAGCAGCCGCCACAACAGTGGGACATGCCTTTTGTACAAAGTTTATATATATATATATATTATTTATATTTATGTACACAGACACAGGGTATAAAATCCAGTGAGAAGGGCTCATGTGTGTCCAGCGAGGGGACAAGAGTGGCTTTAACAGCTGGGCCTGAGCCCAGTCTCCAGAGGCCCAGGGAAGTGGTGGAGAGAAGCAGTCTCCCCTCCATACTCCCACCCTGGGCCAAAGGAAAAGACAACTACACAAAGCTGGATGGTACCAGAAAGGTACCCGATCTTTCATTAAACTCCTGAATGCCCCCAAAGACATCCAAAATGGCTGGCAGATTATTCCTGCACCTCCCAGCAAGATCCTGAGCCCACAGAAGCAGTTCTGGCCCCAAGGTGAGGTCTAAGGCAGGCTTCCCAACGCACACGTCCGCACTACCTTCCAGGGCCCTGTAGCAGCAAGGTTCAACCCCTCACACTCCAAAGTCCTCACAAACCAGAGGTTTCAGGGGATTTCTGTGACAGATTGCAGGATAAAGGTACAGAAGAAGAGCAGTTAGTTTCCTCAGTTAATGCCCTATGGCCTTCCCAAAGGGGTAGGACTCGAAGAATCAGTAAGAGGTGGTTGGGAAGGACAATGAAGGTCATCCCAGGAGATGATGAACACAGAGAAACAGATGTTCAATGCAAATGAAGATGCTGTTCTCTTCGATCAGCAGCTTTGATCAGCAGAGTCTATTCCCACCAGGGCTGTGGTGGGTAGGAGCCCTTCTTGGTGCCTAAGGGGGGCCCCAGTTCCCCCACCGTCAGTGTTCATGCCCTCAGAATGGCTTGGTCCACAAAACGGAGAGAAGGGGCCATGGAAGGGTAGATGTGGAGCAGGGAGTGGCAGGACCCAGAGGCACAGGGAGGCAGTGGACCGAGCCACTAATTTACCTGTGGCAAGGAGAAGATGTAAATAGAAGCTGAAGGAAAGAAAATAACTATAAACACTGATGCGAGTTGGGCCTTGTGACTCACATGGTTTGGGGGGTAAAGAGGCTGGAAAGCTGGAAGCACTGGGAGGCAATTGCCTGGGAGGCGAGGTTCAGGGCCGGACTCAGAGCTGGAACAGAGAGGCACGGAGAGTTAGCAGAGTATTCCTGCCTTCCAGGCCTAACCCTTCTCTCCCTTCCCCAAGTTCAAGTCTACCAGTCAGGGCCGCTGGGTTCAGGGCACCCAGGGGAACTGCTCCATTCAATTGCAGGGCAGCAGCTTGAGCAGCAGCAGCTTGGGCCACAGCAGCGGCAGCAGCAGTAGTGGTTGGCAGCTGGATTCCAGAGCCTCAGAGGGAAAGAAGAGACGGGGTTAAGTCCTAACCCTAAATGTAAAACTCAACCCCACGTTCTTCACTCCACAAAGAAACCTACCTTCTGCCAACCTGGCCATGAGCTGCAAATGTCCACCCACTGATCCCAGGTCTAGCTCCTGGTCTCCATCAGGAAAAGTGATATCTGTGCCACCATCCGGTCGCTCGGTCACGTGGCCAATCCTCATAGGTCGACCAGCAAGCTCAAAGCCATTCAACTGTTCCAAGGCCCGTCGGGCACACTCTGAGTCAGAGAACTACAAGAAATCCAGGCCGTATCAGGTACCTCCTGGCCACAGACATGCTCTCAAAGCCCCACGAACACTCCCTAGTCCTAATGTCCCAAGAAAATCACATGCTTATTGTGGCTCAAACTTTTCTTTCCCAAGGAATGTCACCTAGGATCCCATCCTCCCAAATGGTTCTCTGACAAGAACCCTTTCCAGCTGACTCAAGGGCAATCACTTTTCAATCTTCCAGCTCCACTAAGAACCTAACAGTGTGTTATCTGTAGGGAACTTCGCCTGACTGGCTGTTTCACAAATGGGTATATATCAGATGGAAGTAATACAGGCTGAGATCCAAGGCTCCTGAGTTTCACTTCAGCCCTCAGGACTAGTAAGTTTCAGTCCTTAGTCAAGAACTAGGAAAGGCACGGCCTCAAGAGGGCACACAGCCTGGTACTGAAAGCAAGATTGCATTCCCACTCCCACCCCACTTCTCTGGCCTACTGGCCACAGGGCCTCTAACTCTCTAGTCCCTTTCAGCAGCAGCCTGACATAATGAGGATTCCTAATCTGCTGTTTATGTGTCAAGGGTGTTGACCTAAAAGGCAGTAACACAAGGGCAGAAAGATGCCAGAGGAACCTTTCTGAATCTGAGTCACGTGTGGAGCTAAAAAAGGTACTTGCCACCGTGAACCTCACAGCTGGCTTTATTTACTCTGGTATTACCTGCCCTAGGGCCTGGCACGTGGTAATGACAGTTCCTAGGCAGGTGGTGTATGTAGGTGGCTTGCTTTTACTGGATACTTCTGTGATGAGCAATTCCCATGGTAGAACATAACCTACCTCCCCTCTGCCCTGCAGGCAACTGTGGGGGTGTAGGCTGCCTGGATTGAGCCCAGAACATAGCAGCTTCTATCAGACTTTGTGGCTGGCAACCAGTCCTCAGCCTGGAGTCACATGGAAGAACCAGTTATGGGAGACAGTTTTGTTGGAGTGTCAGGAAAAGGTGAGACTTGCCCACTATTAGGTGGCCTCACTATTTTCCCTACGATAGTATTTAAATATGAAAGTATTTTTCAGTGGAGAAACTGCTTCAATCAGGGTAGCAACAGAGGGAAGTATATAACTTCTTATTCCCACCTCATCATGAAAATATACCAAATCTATAACACACATCTACAATAAAGCCCATACCTGACCTCCCTCATCCCCCAACCTCAGCTGCAGCCTGGAATTATTACTATTACCCAAAGAGCAAGTTGTAGCACCAGGGAAGCTGGTTGAACTCCTGGACACCCCATACCAGTGCCACTGACAGAGTGTGGGAGCAAAGCCAAGATCTCAAGCAATGCATTCATCTCAAAGGGCAGAAGGCTAGTCCAAGCTTCAGGCAGCAGGGTTTATGGGTCATTAAGACCGTTCCTACGGGAGGAGGATGAAGCTGAGCTACAAAATCAGACAAGTGGACAAACCTAAACTAAAATTAAAAGTTAAAGACTAGAGACTCACCGTAATAAAACCATAACCTTTGGAACGGCCTGTTTCTGAGTCCTTCATCAAGACAATATTATCAATCTGCAAAATAAAGAGAAATAACAATCTTCTAGCTAAGCCACACCTTTGATCTTTCCTACCCAGACTTTTTTTCGGCTGTGCTATGCATAGCATGTGTAACATAGGACCTTAGTTTCTCCACCAGGGATGGAATCTGTGATCTGTGCCCTGTGCAGTGGAAGCACAGAGTCTTAGCAACTGAACCACCAGGAAAGTCCCCTATTTAGATTGTTCTAAACACCTCTATCTTTCTAACCAACCTATTATATCTCTCCAAATCATTTTAAAAAGAGAGACAAAAGCCATTTCTTTCTAAAACACTTTTGCTGACTCATCTTACTTAATCTGGACCCCACTATTTGATTTCACAGTGCCTAATTTATCTCCTGAGCAGTAAGAATACAGAGATGGAGCCAACTTTCCCAGGAGGGACCCACATGGCCCTTATGAAACATGCAGTGGGTTAACCATGATCAGACAGATGAGGAGGTACACTCACCCTCCCCACTTTTCCCAACTCTCTTCAGAGGTTCCCCTCTCTTTCTACTCACTTTGCCAAAGGGCTCAAAGATGCCCCGGAGCATGTCCTCGGTGATATTGAAGTGTAGGGAGCCCACATAAAGGCGCATTGGTCCACCACTGCCCTTCTGCAGATTATTGGCCATGGCTGCCAGGCGGTTTTTCTCAGCCTGTGGAAGGAGGAAATGATAGGTTACGCTCACACCTACCACATTCAACTCCATCTTCTCAAGTCCATTTCTCAGGCTGCTCACCTGTGAGGCCTGTACAATGATAGGCACTCCTAGCAGCCGCTGCCCAGTCAGCCCAATGGCCAGCGGCACAGACTGTATCTCACAGAATTCTACATAGGCAATGCCTTTAGACCGACGTGAGTTCCGATCTGAGATGATACGGACATCTCGAACCTATCCAGGGCAGAACGGAAATCCTGAGTTGGGCATAAAGGGGGATGGATAGAAGACAGGCTACCCCAAGCTAACTAAGAGGGAGAAGAGGGTTACCTTGCCAACAGCAGAGAAAAAGTCCTCCAGGTCTCGAGGCCGAATGCGGGCAGCTAACTGCATGCAGAACACCGTGCGGGCGTCCCGCTCCTCTGGACTCAGGTTGTCAACGGGCTCCCTGCAGAGCACAACTGCTGAGACCGTCCCTCCCAATACTTGGTCATCTTTCTTCAGCTGCCCTCAAGATCTACACATTCCTGTGGTTTGCCTCAAACCACTTTTTATTCATAATTCACAGTCCCTGAAAGAGTGCTCATTATCAACTCACCTGACTGGGCTCTTCTCTCTGAAATGAGGACTCTTACTGTGTCCATACCTATGCCTACAGAACAGAGAACAACAAAACTGAAAACCACCTCTATTCACATTGGCCCAGTGCTGAGTCTTCCACCACGAGAAAAAAAGATTACAGTACCTCATCACACATGCAAGTTCTGAGTATCACCCCTCCAGTAACTGGGTCTCCTGCCCATCCCAACAACAGGATACAGGCACCCTTAAGCAGGGACCACGGTGCACTTGGTTTTACCCAGAATACAAAGGTGATCTTATTAGCAAAGGTGATACCCAGCGGCAAGCGGTGGACTCCTGTAGTGTACACGATCCTCACGACGCCAGTCTCGACTTCGTGACTCACTACTATGTCGACGATCCCAGCTACGGCTGCGGTGGCGACGCTGCCGATCTCGACTTCGGCTCCGACTATTTTTCCGCCTGTGACGATCCTGGTCTCGACTACGACTATGGATAAAAATGAATATTAAGTTCCTTAAAAAACCAACCAACCTCCTCTGGCCTTTCATGTATAGCTTTCCCTGGTATCTTTCCATTTATAACTCTCAAAACCCAAGTGTCCCCAGAATGACTGACCTGCGTTTTCTCTCCCTGCTTTTACTATGGCTCTGACTCCTCTTCTTCCTGTGAGAAAGTATCAACTCTTATTACAGAGGTTTCATTATCTCTCCCAAGGAAACCAAATGACAGTGAGGCTAGGGTGGAAAAAAAACCAGCAAAAGACCAAAATCTAGAAGACAGTATGGCAGGAGTTCATGACAATGGTATGACATCAGTTTACAAACAGCCCTGAACACTGTCAGGTATATGAAATGGCCATTTCCCCTCCATGGAACAGAACAGTATCTGGTGTTTTCAAATCAGAGATCCTTTTGTTATTTTATTCAAATGAAATACATCAAAACTGGGACTGATCCACAAGTCTACACTGGAAGATCATTACACCAAATCACCATTATTCCCATAACCCAGTGGAGCCATTACTCAAGTAGAAAGTCTTATGAACAACCACCTCTCTGTTCCAGCTGTTTCTATAATGGACAAAGCTGTTTTCCCTCCCCAAGTGGCCAACCCACTTTCCCCATGCCACACTTACTTGCTTGCCTCCCCACTCGTGCCATTCCCATTGGTGGCACTGGTCCCATCAGTGACGCTGCTCCCGTCGGTACCACAGCCACTGGTGTCAATGCTGCTGGTGCTGTTGGTCGTGTTGCTGGGACTGTCCTTTTTAGCCTCTTTCCTTTGCTGCCCATCCTAAGGGGTTCACCAGGAAAATGCCACAAGGCATCAGGTGGCAGACACACAGATTCCATTGGGCAAGGAAAGAACAAAAGTGGACAAGAAAGCTCATGAAATTAAAACTCTCAATTATCTTAACAGTTTCTGAGCACCTAGATCTCCTAACAAAGAGAGTAAGAGAAGGATGGAAACTACCCAAAAAGAAGAGATGAGATTTTAATGTCAAACATTAGTTATCCAACATGTGTTCATTCCACCAACACCTATTTCCCAGGAGAGTGAGAAATGAGTTACGTCTGAGATGTAGCAACTTTCTTCTGCGTCACTGACAGCTGTGAGCAAAGGGTTCCCATCCCAACTTTATGTTGCCCCCTCACCCCCAGTTTTCGGGGCCCTTTCTGCAAGTATGGCCTTTGAGTACTGGTCTCTAGCAGTGACTACTGAAAGATTATACCTTTCATGAATAGCCACTGTACATAATAAATGAACAGAGAAAGAAAATTCCTAAAACATTGAAACTGATGAGCCACAACTGCTTTTTCTTACTAACCCAATTCCAAGAGTGAGATAGGGAATATTACCTCCTCTTTTTTATAGGGAGCCTCCAGCATGGCCTCAATCACTATATCAAAGTCATCGGATGCCATTGTAGCAGATCTGGGGAAAAGATATCGATACATAAGAACCTCATTTATATTTTTCCTTCCCTTCCGGCACCCCACATTCCCTCCCCCTTTGAAGAAACAGACATCAGAATATACAGTTTTGTTTCTCGAACTCCAAAGCAAACATCTTACCAGCTGTTGTTTACCCTACATTTATTTTTGCATCTTACAGATCTGAACTAGTTCTGCTTTGTGGCTCATAAACGGTCAGGGTCTAGAAGAAAATTAGATGTCTAGGGAGAGACAAAATATAATATGGTCCTTCCTTTTCCTGTTAAAAGAAAATGCAGGTACTCATACTTACTATTTATAGTGGGCACTTGGCCTCCATTCCACTATTCAAAATTCTGAAAAAATAATTGCTTTAAACTTAAATTGGCACATATTCCATTAAAAAGGTAAGACTACAAGAATAAAAATTAAAAGCAAGACAAAGTAATACCAGAATAATGCAGATTTGTCCTAAGCTTTTCCCCACATGCCTGACCCAAACACACAAAAATGAGGGGATTCATCATTAAGCATTTTCTGTACAACACCAACTAGAGTTTGGGTACTTCAAAAAGACTGTGATTAAGATGGCTTAACCAGTCCCACTCTGAAGCATTTCTGTCTCGACACATACAGTAGGACTTCTCGCCTACCCCAAGCTCTGATATTTAGCAATGGTCTTTCTCAAGTCTGTTTGTCACAGGTCTGTCAAATAAAAACAGAAGATACCAAACGAAATCAACAGGATAAATTATTAAAAGATTACTGCTCCAAAATTATCAAAATATGTAACACAGATAAATCTCAAAATAATTACACCACCAAAGTGTACACCTTAACATGTATAGTTTTATTCTATGTCACTGATATCTTAATAAAACTGAAAAAAAAAAAAAAAAAAAACTAATCTGAAGAATTTCTATGCAGAGGCTAATTATAATTAAGACTTTCCATATACACAAGATATGTAAAAGCAGCTTTTTAAAGCAGCTAATGCATCATCCAATCATGCTGTCTTGACTGGAGACAGAGTCCACAGCCTATTTTGATGATTTAATAAAAGTAATCATATTTATCAGTTGTAGTACCTGACATTGCTGGGCACTATGCTAAACATGTTACAAAGGTAAGATTCTTGGAAGCGGCCAACATTAAACTTAGTTGGACCCAAATTTAAGGCTTAAAATAGAAACCAAACCAAAATCAAATAGGTGTCTAAAAACCAGTGAACTCAATCTCTTATCTTACATTTATTTAGTAATCAATGGTAACATATGCTACAGGCAATACTGGATCTAATGCACAGATGAAAAAATGGAGGTTCTGTGAACAGCCCAAAGTCACAAAGCTCAAATGGAGGAGCTGATCCTTGATCAGAAGTCTTCTGACTCTAATGTTCAGGTTACCACTCTCTCATGTGGCTTGTAACTTAAACTTAAAAGGAAATTTCTTAAAAAAGAAAAGTACACAGCATGCCAAGATGTCTATTTTTAAATATACACTCATCTGGAGAATTAATGTCCTTATAGGTATATGAAAAGAATCAGTCTCATTAGTCACATCTTATTGTGTGGCTTATATAGATAACCAATTCACAATAGTATATGCTTCAAAAAAAAAAAAAAATACAGTATATGCTTCAAAATATTAGGAACCAGGCTGATTTTAATATATGCTATCTGACCTATGGTGGGGGAAAAAATGGCTCTATAAATAAGTTTTTGATCTACAAACTCTGTTCTTTTCAGTCATTTGACTGCCAAGTCTATACAAATTTTCTAAGTGTCATAACACTCCTCTTTGTTTTTTATAGCCTGCCTTTCTAGTTTCAAGCACTGCTCTTTGTTGAGTGCTAGTACTGTGCAAGGATAACTTAAGATATGCAACAACTTTCGCATAAGTTGACAAAGGAACCCCTACGTGT
Source organism: Bubalus bubalis (assembly GCF_019923935.1). Lineage (NCBI taxonomy): Eukaryota > Metazoa > Chordata > Mammalia > Artiodactyla > Bovidae > Bubalus > Bubalus bubalis. The sequence continues at coordinate 81,087,844 of NC_059167.1, forward strand.
GGAATAAAGTTTTCAGACCTAAGAAACAAATGAATGGATATATTTAGAAACACACATATATAAAACACTAGCACACTTTGAAACTTGGAATCTTGCTGGGTTTAGTCTATCTTTCTGCTGCTGCTGCTGCTGCTAAATCGCTTCAGTCGTGTCCGACTCTGTGCGACCCCATAGACGGCAGCCCACCAGGCTCCCCCGTCCCTGGGATTCTCCAGGCAAGAACACTAGAGTAGGCTGCCATAAAGTACCAAACACTTGTGCGCTTTCAGGTCCAGAGTTTTCGAACTCTTCAAGTTCTAACTTATGGGTCAAAGTCCATTCAATACCATATCTTAAAACATTATACTGCTTTCTTCCAACCCTGCTCCAAAAATTGCATTAGGGACACACCATCATGATATTGCGTGGACCTTGTCACAGCACAGACTAGACCCAAGGCAGCACTTAGGCCCCAATGCAGCCGGGCCACAGGAGAGCGAAAATATAGTCAGTCCCAATGAGACAGAATTCATTCACCAAACGCTGGAGTCCCAGGGGTGAGGGGCAGCGCCACCTCCTGGGTCTGGTCACTGAGCTGGGCACAAACATCTCCAAACTGAAGACAGCTTAATTAAGCACAAGAACAGTGAGAAAGACAAAAACATTCCCATGTGTAACAAACCAAGGCCACGCTTCAAAAAACGGTCCTACAAGTAAGTAACTGGCAGCATCTCTGTGAGGGCCAGCGTCCCGATGCTAAAACCTCCTCTGTGGCCCCCCTATGCTCCTCTACCGCCACGGAGTATGTGGGCAGAGCCGCCAACATAGTGAACGTAAGTCTTTCACATAAGGAAGACTGAGGAAGAAAGCTCAATTCCCTCATCTCTCTCTGGCGCCACTAGGGGTTGAAAACGGATCCCACGAGTCCTCTGAGACCGCGGTAGGTCGATGCTCCCTCCACAGTGTGGAACACCCTGAACGTCAGGGCTACGGGGACCAAGAGACCAGTCATTCGGATCCTTGAAACATCTTCATCGCTTAAGGATACAGCCACGAGGGTGCCGATTCCTAAAATCGTGCCAGTGACTAGTTAGGCAGCGAACAGTTCCAGGTCAAAATAAACAAAAACTTTTTTTTTTTTTTAATTTTTTTTTTATTTTAAAAGTCTACCTGACTCTGCTCTCGACTCCATTTTCTGCCTGTGACGTCAAGGGGAGGGGCCGCGCGGCAACGTCACGCACAGGTGACGTTGCGGGGGGAACCCGGTTTCGGGGTTTCTTACCAGTTCCGGGTCCCCGCAGCGGGGGTCCCGGTTCCCCCTGTTCCTTTGGGTGTGGCGGGGTACACGAAGCACCGCTATCTTCCAGAGACTCGGCAGTAAAAGCAGCACTAGAGCCGGAGCCGCTCCTCTTCCCGCAAAATGGCGGCAGCCCCACTATCTTCCAGAACCTTCCCCAATCTGCGCAGGCGCCGAGACAGTCGGCCGCTGGAATTTATCTCGCTGGTTTCGCGGCAACAGTCCAAAGTACAGATTTTCATTGGCTAAAATCCTAAGTGTGGGTGGAGCCAAACTCAAAGGTCTCTTAGCAACAGTCAAGTTCCCATTGATTGGTTAACCTTGCCGGGACTCAAGGAAAGCAGAAACGTCCTTAGGTACCCGCCTATTGCTCTCATTGGTTAAACGATTTGCGGAAGGCGGGGAAACCGGTCAGAGAACTGAGACAGAACCGTCCTTCCCAGCTCCCAGCACAGTGGTAGTCTGGGCGAACACCGCGAGGTAATGAGGTGCAGTTGAGGTCCTTGCCCATCCTTACTGATTTGCCAAGGAGCTCAAGTCGGGCTTATCCAGAACAGCATTGTGGAGAGCAACTGCACTTGCTTCCCTAGGGGAGGGGTGTTGAGCTCCACATCCCCCATTCTGTCTGTACAACCTTCCCAACCGCTGCCTCCTGCCCTCAGCGCTTGGACCTCAAGTCTGTGACAGGTTTATCTTCCACATCTCATATACTTTTCAGTTGAAATCAGTGCCCCCAACAGCTCCCACTGCAAGGGTAAACTTCAGGCAGTTTCTCAGGTGACTGGGTGCAGCTGTACTCAGCCGTCTATCTGACGTCCACCCTCACATTCCAGGAGCCTCCAGAACTCCCAGAGACAACTGCCTAATACAGCTGCCAAAAACGTAGCTGATTAAAACATGGGAGACGGCCATGAACTCACAGGAACCGTTTGAGTACTGATTTGAATATTAACTTTTTATCATTATACCAATTCCTTTTCTGTAAAAATGTAGACTTGAACTAGATTACCTCTTAGGACTTCAAACTCTAATCCTGTGTTTTTATCCAAACAAAATAAATGGCTTCTTGCTGGAGAAGTGTGGATGACTTCCAGTTAACACTCCCAAGAGGTAACAGAGGAGCTGGTAGTGCAGCAGCTCAGGAAGGTGGAAGGGAAGCTGGCTTCACTCACTACCCCATCTCTCTCCGTGGCAGCAAACTCCATGCCTCCTCCCCAGAAAAGAACCTAACCAGGTCCTAAAGGACAAGACCTCTCTGTAGCTGGTCAGAAAGGCTTGTACCTGGGAGTCCAAGAGTCACCACTAAGCTTCTTAAATAGGAAATAAATCTAGGCCCCTTCAAGTACTGGATAAGAGCAAAGATCTGAATATGCGTAAGTAACAGTTGAAGCAGCAGAGGCAGGGGGCAGCAGAGTTGGAGCAGGAAAGACCATAACCTCATTTTATTTGTATTTCCTCCTTACACAAAACCATCAAAATAGGAACATAGATGGACAGGGAAGACGGCTGAAAATTTGTTCAATACACATGTTCTCAGAGCTATCCCAGGGAGCCCTTGAGGCTGAATGCCTGTTGGAGTAGCCACAGATCCAACATGAATTCCTCATGCTCAGGCCTGAAGTCTTCACAGATAGGTGGCGTGAGCCCCACAATTCTCCTCCTTTGCCATCTTGACGTAAGGTAGGAAAGCAGACTGAAATGTTCCTCTCTGATGGGCACGGCAAATCAGAGCCCATGGTGTACTGCACCTTCTGTGCTACAGGAACAGAATCTGCAGCTGCTTCCAAGGCTCCAGACACTTGCAGGCAGGGCTAGAGGCCAATGGTGTAAGAGCGGCCTGTGGGGTTGTGAATAGCAGAGCAGACCGGTGCCGTCACAGCCCACTCATACCACACCTTCTTAGAGTTGCTGCATCGCCAGAAACGTACACAGATGGTCTGGCCTTCACGCACAGTAATGGGCTGCTATAAGAAGAAAGATAGGGAGGTTCAGGGTGGAGCTAATAAATTTTACATGGCAAGGTACTAAGCTAAGTGTGGAGATAATGATCAAACATAACATTCCAACCCTCATGAGGTTTGAAATCTATCAGAACAAATAATCAGAACTGAACAATCTGACACTGAACAAATAATCAAAAGTAGGATGAATGCTGTGAACAGGGACAGTACCTATGAAAAGTAATGCTAACCTAGTCTATGAGGTCAGGGAAAATTATCTGACAATAAGAATGTCTAATAAGACCTGGAAGATAAAGTCACCTGGGTCAGAAAATGAGTCAAGAACTTTATAGGCAGAGGACAAAGATGTGAAACCCTGAGGCAGGAAAGAACATGGGGTATTAGAGGAACCAAAAGAAGGTCCAAGGACTGAAGCAATGTAAACAAAGGACAGCAGCTGCAAAGGCAGGTGAAAACTAGATCACACCAAGTCTAAGGAAGATTTAAGACTTTATCCTGGGACTTCTCTGGCGGTCCAGTGGTTAAGACTCTGCACTTCCACTGTGTGGAGCGTGGGTTCAAGCCCTGGTCAGGGAACTAAGATCCCACATGCCATGTGCCAAAACAGACTTTATCCTAAGGGAACTGGAAAGATATTGAAGGGTTTTAAAAGCAGGAGAGAGAGACAGGATCACATTTGTGCTTTTAAAAGAAGACTCTTGCTCCAGGTACAGAATGGACAGAAGAACAGCCTAAGTAGGTGTGGGAAGCCAGGTGGAAGGCCACTGCAAATATCCCAACATCTACAACTGCACGTGAGAGCCACAGAACAAGGGTCACAGCCAAGCGTTATCCTGGGAGGAGGAAAGGGGCAGAACATCAATGCCGTAAGTTACTTTTTAACCCGAGGAGCCTTAAGGTGAGACCTACCTTAATGGGGAAGAGGATGGGAAACCATGAAAACATCCCAGGAGAGTGAGTCTCTGGACGGATACCTAAGTGGACAAAATAATGATAAAAATTGAGAATAACTGATTGCTGTACACCTGAAACTAACACAACATTGTTTTAACTATATTCCAATAAAAATTAACAACAACAACAAAATGAGGTCTCCGTGACAGTTTTTTGCCTAGGTTGAGGACAGTCTCATCTGTAAACGTGGAAACAAGTCATCAAAGATCTCCATTCACTGATTGCTCAGTACCTTGTGACTCTAAATGCAACATGTATTAAATACATAAGCTGCCCAGGTAGCATACTCTTAAACCCCCATCCACTGCCCCAGACACTCACTCAGAGTGATGTCCTGATAAAGCACAGTCTCAAAGTAGCCTGCAAAACCATGCAGCACTGTGTTCACCTCCACAGGAAACTCCAAGGTACAGTAGCGATTGTTGTCAATCATAGGATCTGTCAGGGAAGAGCTGTGTGGGTGATGAGGAACCAGAAACCGTAGACAACTTGGTAAAGCATAAGCAGGAACCAGGAAAGGAAGCCTAGATAAGAGGCCAGATAGACCCAGGAGAGCAAGGGAAGAAACCAGGGAGGTGAGCTCCCCATTCAGTCAGAGGACAGCCATGCAGGAACCCACCTCTGTTAGGATGGCTGAAGGTAAAACAGGGCTGGGGTGCAGACAGCTGGTGGAAATTGTGCAGTCGTACCACATAAGGCATCTCAAACTGGGCCTGTCCCAAGAGAGAAAAAATGATATCTGAAGAAGACAGGCGAGCGCTACCTAATTCCTCAGGGAATGCAGCCCAAGCTCTAACGACATGGACAAAGATAAAAACGTAGTTTCACTTCAGTTACTTTCCCACATCCCCAACTCCTTCACCTCTTTATCTCCTCCAGTGGAAGAAAACAGTTATGCTGACAGAGAAAAAGAAAAGCATTAAAGAGAGAAGAGACCACCAGAAGAGAGTGGCTCTTTACCTCAGGGTCACGGTCCTTTTCCCGACAGGCTCGGACCTCATTGTATAGCTTGGAGGAGGAGATGGGAGCTAAAAAGGAGGTGTACTCCCCAGGAATGCTCACGCCATCATCTGCAGAGCAGAAGGGGCACATTACTTCCCAGGGGATGGAAATGGTGCATCTGTACTGAAGGCCCAGACCTCCCACATCAAAAGAGACCCAGGCAGCTCCATGTGTCACATTCCCAGGCCACCCTGCCCTGTGTTCATGCCCTAAAGCATTCTACTTGCAGGTTAATTTAGAGTCACATAAGAGTAAAACTGGAAGGAACCCAAAGTATTCTAATCTAATGGTCCTTAACTTTCTTTCCTTTGAGCTAGTGATGAAAGCTAAATCCAAGGTACATATCATGGCAGTTCAGGAAGTCCACAGATCTCAGACTAAGAATCTCTGCTCTGGGGGCTTTCCTGGTGGCTCAGTGGTAAAGAGTCCATCTGCCAATGCAGAAGACATGGGTTCGATCCCTGATCTGGAAAGATCCCACATGCAGAGGAGGAACTAAGCCCATGCACCACAACTACTGAGCCCACGCGCCCCAGAACCTGTGCACTGCAGCAGAAGCCACTGCAATGAGAAGCCCATGCATGGCAACTAGAGAGTAGCCCCCGCTCTCCCCGACTAGAGAAAAGTCCATGCAGCAACGGAGACCCAGCACAGCCATAAATGACTAAATAGTTTTTAAAAGTTTCTGCTCTGGTCCACTCCCCTCATTTTACAGATGTGAACACCCACACCTGAGGTTCAGGGAGATTGTGTCACTTGCTAAGGACACTGACCCAAGTCTGCCCTGCCTCCCCTAAACTCTGTAACCTCTTCTAAGCTGCTGCCACACCCACCCCTGCCCAACCCCAGAGCCTTCCCAGTTGATAATCCAATCCCCTTATTCAGTACACCCCAGCCTGGAGGCACCTTTTAGGAAGTGCTGGGCTCCATCCAGGCACTCAGGTGACAGTTCATTATCAGCAAAGGACCCCAGAAGCTCACTGACAATGATATCTGCTTTCTCTGGAGCCACCCACTCCCGCATGTCCGATGAGACTACTGTCACCTGGCTTCCCCATTCTTCAAACTGCCAGTTCTCCAGCCTGAAACAGATAAAACGAGTCAGGAGGAGAAAGAAAACTGGCACTGGGGCCAAACTTCCCAGCATCAAGGTTGCTACTCACGTCACCACAGCATTTGGGTTCTTCTCCACAGCGTACAGCTTTATCCGCCGGTCAGCCTGCTTGGCGGCCCGCAGGGAAGCATTCACCAGGGGCCCCCGGCCTGCTCCCAGCACCATCAGCACTCTAAGAAACAGAGGGAGCAGTCAAGCTGACTGTACATGTAGAAAGGCAGGCACACACATCTCTGGGAATCAGGCAGAGAGCACTCACTGGATGTTGGTGTCCTTCTCTTCCTCTGGCACTCGATCTAACAGACATTTATAGATGGCCTGGGGGGCAGGAGGGAAGACCCTGTGGCTATAATGCCATCTTCACCCAGGTCATCCCAGCCCTTTGCCTGATACTGAGACCCACACTGTACCTGCTGGTACTGAGAGTATTTGATGGGGTCCTTTTCAAACACTTCGTATGTCTGAGATTCCAGGTTATCCATCAGTGGCTGATGAATGAGACGAAAAAGACAGAGTAAGTTAGCCACTTTTTGGCAAGGACAGTGCACCAGAATACCAAAACCTTCCTACTGTCCCCTGAGCTCCAGTGAGATTTTATGGTACCTGCTCTCAAGATACATTTCCTCTCCCCACCTCCATCCTCTTAGTGCACTTCAGACCCACCTGGAGTGGGGACTGCAGGTAATCTTCATAGCCCTTGGCAAAGAGTTCATAGGCATTGGGTGGAGGTCGGTTCTGGCTCAGGTATTCCAAGTATTGGAGGTAGGAGCAGAACTCCTTCTCTGAGTGGTGGTTGGTGCCTGTGATGATGAACTGTACCTCCAACTGTGAGAATAAGTAAGACCATCAGACACAGTCCTTGAACCAAGAGGGTATTATTGAAGCTTATGGTCAAAGAGCTCCAGCATAAAATAAGGCCCAGATCACCAAATACCTCTGAATACCAACAAAAGCACCAAGAGCCCTCCTATACCACATAAGCATCACCTGGCACAAGGGACCCCATGAATCATTGCTGGAACTTCTTAGATCAAACTTTCTGCAAAGTTCTCATGATACCCGATTCCTTTTGAAATGTTTCTGGGGCTTCTACTGCTATTTGTTCTTTTGTTCTCAAGGCCCCCAACTTTGCTGAAACTGCACTCCAGAAATTAGAGAGGAAGAGTCAGCCCCACAAAGGAAAAAAAAACAAAAAAAAAAAAATCCCATCACACGTATATGAGTAAAACAAGATTAGCTGGAACACCTTTAGAACCCTTCCACTACACACCTTGAGAAGTCGGAAGATCAGCCTCTGGTGCATCTTAGAAAGAACAGGAAATCCCTTCTTATTGGTCAGGAAAATGCTAGTGGGGAGAATGGCTGCTTTGATGGGCTCCCCAAGCCAACGATCAATGACATGATTAGATGGGAGGTCAGCACCAATTTCAAGAGCTACAAAAGGGAAAACAAAGACCTGTCAATCACACAGGCCAGAATCAAGATCTGTCTCCTCCTTAAGAGCAAGTCAGACTAAAGCATGGAGAAAGTATGCTCCAGCAGCCAAGTATACATGAGACTCCTGATTTTTAGTCACAGGACTTCAGAGAAAGATAACCTATCCCAGGATCTTTGTGGACTTACCCACTGCAATCCTCTTGCTGTAATCACACAAGGTCCGGAAGTTGTGCCACCTGTGCAGAGTCAAAACACAGAAGTTAGTGGCTCAGTCATGTTCAACTCTTTATGACCCCATGGAGTGCAGCCCTCCAGGCTCCTCTGTCCATGGAATTTTCCAGACAAGAATACTAGAGTGGTTTGCCAATTCCTTTTCCAGGGGATCTTCCTGACCTAGGGATTGAACCCAGGTCTCCGGCATTGCAGGCAGACCATTTACTGTCTGAGCCACCAGGGAAGCCCATCAAATACATATGGCCCACCAATCACCACACCTCAGGGAGACCTTCCTACAGGTTCCACTCTGTACTTCCCTCCACCCTAGATATGGCGGCAAAAGGAAACATACCACATCCATGTCTTCTCCTCTCCACTGTACTCCTCTGTGTGTGAAGTTGGTGCGTTCTCAATTATATCATCTCTCAGGTCCTCTGGTGCCACCAATGGCACCCGCATCCAGAACTGCACATGAATAATAAATAGGTTCAACACCCTATTTACAACTGTTTTGAACCCATTGGGTCCAGAAAGCTTCCTTCAATTAAAAAGATCTTGATCCAGATTTCAAGCTAATCCCCTTATATCCTTTTCCCAAGTTGTGATTATATGTTGTCTTTTATCTCTGGAAGTTGCGGGAAATAACTGATATTCTGTACGTTTTATAATACTTTGCTTACCACTCTTATTGTGGGTAGGCAGTACTGACATTTCAATTCTCCCAAATGCACCCTTTACTGAATGGCTAGGAACCAGAAGATACTTAGCACAGCCTGACTATCATAATATGCAGCAGGAAAGGAAGCCCTCGCCATACCATGGAGGAGTGGTGGCCAGTATGGATGTGATTGGTCAAAACTCTCGCCAAGTTCGTGTTATCTTCCTGATTTAGGGGCAGCAGGAAAGCTGGAAGACCCAAATATGCCCCAAAATTCAGCTCCTGTAACATAGCCTGGAATAGAGATTAAAAGGATAAAGTTAAGAGCTAGCAGCTCAAATAGCTTTAATTGCATTATATCAAATTTACTAAGTTACAGAGTAGGGAAAAAGTGCTCTCCCCACCCAGCTTGTTTACAGATATTTAGAGTCAGTGAAGAGGTCAGTCTTACCGCCTCAGAGTTCCTGCGTATCTTCTCCACTTTTGAGTCTGGACGAATCCATGGAGAAAGCTTTCCCACAATTAGTGTATTCCAGTCTGCACTCCCCCACCCAAGAAAGACAAAGACTAAATAAGGTTCAGCACTTTACTCATTCAATTTCTAGTTCTTAACAGGGAATAGAGTTAGAGATGAAAGACAAAGTCTTTTTCTATCACAGATACAGGAGAGCCTGACAGAATAGGGAACTAAGGCTTTTAGTAGGTAGGTAAGCAGAGAACACGAGTTATCTATATCCGTGGGGTGAACCAATATATCCAAGTCAAGAAAGGAAGAGGAGGAAGGCACTGATAAAGCATAAGTTGTTACTGCCTCTAATAATTAAGGGGCATGTGGGATGCTCCCTACCCCTTCCTGACAGCAGTAGGTCTGATCGTGTCTGGGGGCCCGGCCGACTCTTAGCAGGTTCCTGAGTGAATTCCCTCTTGAAACGCGGGTGGAACACAGGCATGCAGAGGAAATCAAACCTACAACCGCGACAGACCCAGAATCGTCATGTAAAGACAGCAGCAGTGCCCAGAGATCCAAGTAATTGGACTGGCTCTCTTGATTCTGCACAACCCTTTCAGCTGCCACCAGCGACCCGACTAGACTGCTGAATTCAGCCAACCTTGGGGCATATCACTTCCGCTGCACTGTGCCTCAATTTCTCGCCAGGACACAGCCATGGAAAAGATGAGTTAAGAGAAAAGATGAATATCCACACCACGTGGACTTTCTACTCTGCTGTCACTGGTTTTCCGAGACTGTCACATCCAGATCGGCAGCAGTACTGCCCAAGTATCCCCCGTCAAGGTTTAGCTCTCCTCTCCCTAACCTCCTATGTCTCCCAATCTCATACGGTAATCTCGCTCTCCAGGGCCCTGGAGGTCTCTACGCCCCCTTTTTGAGTTTACCTGATAACTCCTCCGACTTTGGGGTTCAGTGACCACACGCCCCCAATAAGTTTCCCGCCCTCCTCTCAAGCTCCAGGGCCCGAGGCTTCTCCTCCCGAAGGACTAAATGGTTTCTCCCGCCCTGGTCTCATCCACTTCGACCCCCTCACCCCTGCCTCTCGGGGATGACTGGTCTGTCCCTCTCGGTCCCCGAGTTCGGACCCCGCATTCAGCTCGCAGAGGTCCAGGCCCTCACCCCTGCTTGGCCACAGCCCCCAGTGTGTCAGCTATTTCGGGGACGCAATTCAGGTCCCTCCCGCTGGACACGCGGCTTCCACCGGCACCACCGACCGCCATCGCCGCCATCTTTTCCCTCGCGCAATCCACGCCGAGATTCCCTGAAGCTAGCAGCCAATCACAAAGCCGGAAAAAAGCCCCCAGAAGGCGGGACGTTTCACCTTAACAACCAGAGCGTCTCCCACGGCTCTGGAGCTGGAGGAGGAGGGGTGGGGAGTGGCTCTTCTCGCCAATCCGCGGGCTGCACAGTGACGTACGGCGAGGCTTCGGAAAAATCACCAATCTCAGGGTCTGGTTCTTGACGAATTTAATCTCCCATAATGCTTCGGGTACTCGTAGAACTCCGTGCAGAGACTACACGTCCCATGAAGCCCTGCAGTATAAGCTTGAAGTGTCATCATTGGGGCCACCACAGCCGTCTCGGGGCCAGTGGCGCAATGGATAACGCGTCTGACTACGGATCAGAAGATTCCAGGTTCGACTCCTGGCTGGCTCGGTGGGACGCGTGCGTTTTTGTTGCATCCCATGCAATACTGTCATAAGCAGTATTTTGGAAGTCTCCCGTTCTTCCCTTTCTAAATTTCCTTATAATCTCCTCTTACCCTCATTTTTAGCTCATAATTTTATTGCTTTCTGCAGCCATTTTATGTCAGCTTTTTCCATTGCCTAATTCAAAGGTGGTTCCTGTGTCTCTACTTAGGTCCTTCAAAATCCTGAGAAAATTAAAGTAATGACTAAACTGGGCTTTGTGTGGGCCTTAGTATATTTTTAAATAGATTGTGGCAATTTAGCCACCAATTCCTTTCTATTCTATATTTCAAACAAACAAAAAGTAAATAAATATCTAAACACACACTAAGATAGGAAGGAAAAAAACAAACAAACAAACTCATGGTGAGGAATTACAGTGGAGAGGAGTTATGAACAGCCTGGCGAAGACCTGAGAGAATCTCAACATTTTCCTTTTGAGAGAATCTCTACATTTTCCTTTGTGAACAGCTGCTACAGGGATGGAAAAGAATGAAGCCAAGAAAGATATAGGGAGGAGAAAGAGAACCTGAAGGCAGGGGCCCAGCGGTGTTGAGGGCCTGGCAGCGAGGATGGATAGAGAACACAATACGAAAGGCCCGAGGCAGGAGATCACTTAGTGACCGACTGACAGGAAGCCTGATAAAGGGAAGTCTGTGGGTGAAGCCCAAGATTTTGGCCTCTTTGAGTGCTACAGGAAGTGAGAAGCTCTTTTAGGGAGAATCAGGGTTTCGGTTTGGAAATGCTGAATTTGACGCCTAGGGGGCGCTGTGTAATAGAGAGTTGGATGAATAGTGATCTGAACCAGACGAGATTTGGAAATCGCCAGACGAGAGGTAGTGACTAGCCACGAGACTGGATGAGATGACCGTAGCCCGTGGGGGATCAGAGTTCTGAGAAATACGGAATGGGTATGGATAGGATAAGCTATAAGGAGTCCTGGGTGCAATGTATTTAGTGCGTGCCCCCAAAAGATAAAGCTTAAAAAAAAAAAAAAAAGATAAAGCTTAGAAAACTAAAGAAATAAGAAAATGCCTATGAAGCTTAAGAATTGGAGGTACTTTTATCCTATCTTCTTCTTATTACTAGACGTTATTTCTTAAAACAGTTTTAGAATTATAGAAATATTGAGCAGGTAGTACAGCACAGCCAGCTCTCTCATGTCTTCCTACAGCTTTCTCTATTATTAACATCTTAACATTAGTGTGATACATTTATTACTATTGGTGGACCAGAATTGATGTATTATTATTATTATTAACTAAAGTCCGTATTTAGATTTTCTTAGTTTTTACCTAATGTCTTCTCTTTGTCCCGCCATCCCATCCAGGATACCATATTACATATAGTTCTCATGTCTGCTTAGGCTCCTCTTGGCGGTGACAGTTTCTCAGGTGCTCCTTATTTTTGATGACCTTGATAGTTTTGAGGAATACTGGTTAGGTATACTGAAGGACATCTCTCCACTGGAATTTGTCTGATGGGGTTTTTCATTAGACTGGGGTTATGGGTTTGGGGGAGGAAGATCACAGAGGTAGAGTGGCCATTTTCATCACATCATATCAAAAGTACATACCATCAACATAATTTTTGACTGTTAATATTGACCTTTATGACCTGGTAGAACTAGTGTTTATCAGGTTTCTCCACTGAAAAATTACACTCCTCCCCCCCACCCCTTCCATCCTGTACTCTGGAAGGAAGTCACTATGTGCATTCCACACTTAAGGAGAAGGGAGTTATTCTTTCCCTCCTTTAAGGTGAAGTGTCTACAGTATTTCTTTGAATTCTTCCCTGAAGATCTTAAGAGTAGGGAGTTGACGGGAAGTGGGTGATTCTCTGCCGACATTAGAAGAAGAAGAAGAGTTGTTGGGAAAGCCTGCTTGTTGTTCTCTGCCCCAGCTGTGCCCAACCAAACTCTATATTCACAGAAGACTTATGAGATGTTCGTCTTCAGAAAAAGTTAATTATCTGGGCTGTGGACCATCTGTGTTCCTAGCATCTTCCTCCTGATGTCAAGCTGGCTGGTGGCTGTTCTGTTGATTGTTAACTAACCCATCCATGGGTGAAAGGGAGAGAAGAAAATCTATGAAATCGTAATGTCAGTTTTGTCATCAGTGAAAATAATTTTCAAAAGGTTTTGTGTTAAAAAGAGCCTAGAATTTCTGACTGACCTTAAAGTAAGTTTAGATTGGCTGAATTTCATTCATCTGAGATGTTTTTGTTTTTTCATTCGAAATGATCTCTACTGTGTGGCAAGCATGATGCCAAAGGTTCCAGGTAATTCCACACCACATTGCTCTCCACCTCTTCTACAACACTTTGCTTTGTCTTAAAGAACAGCACGGACTGTGGGTCTGTCTATATGAGCTACAGAGGAACAAAAGGGAATGAATGAAAAAGAAATAGAGAACCTTTTAAAGGGCTTGGCCCTAGGCGTAAAGTCAGAGTTAATCAGTTCTGTCTTATCCTCTGCTTCCCTCTCCTCTGCTCTCCATGCTGAACTTTTGGGCTCAGAACTATGTGAGTCACTGTTACGCTATAGCATGTAGGCCTTTACTGGAATGAAGATAGGGATTTGGTGGGTGAGAAATAATGTTGCTTTCTCCAGGAGCCAGTGACTAACAGGTCAGAGCTCTGGAAATGTTTCTGGAAGGAAAGGAGTACCCACTTCCAGATAATCCTCCAGCATTCCTCATCTTCAGGCCCAGTCCTTCTACCTGCTCCTGTTTTTCTGTCCTTGTTTAAATACTGCCAGTGAATTGTAAACTCTCCTTTCACTTTCTCTTGGGCTCTCCTCCTCCCTCAACACTGGTCTCCCTCCCCAGGCCCACCTTCACTCACCTCTGTGCCTGCCCAGCCAGCCGCACTCTTCAACCCCAAAATAATGGCCCGTTTGACCCTCCTACTGCTCCAAATTGCTTCTTCACAATCAAGGCTGTCCTCCAGCTATGAAAGTGGCAGAGTTACTGAGGCAAAATAATCTGTGCCAATTTGCATTCTCTTCCTTGTCATCTCTATTATACAGTATTTATCTGTCAAAATGAATAGAAAGTAGAAACTGTTCTGGAACATAGAAAAAGATGGAAAACTACCCAATTGTTTAGGAGGCCAGAATATACCTAATATCAAAACCTGTCAGAAGGAGGACCTTCCAAAAGAGCAAACCTATAGACTTACCTAACTTAGGAATATAAATGTAAAAATCCTATAATATTTGAGATTAACAATAAATGTCAATAGTATATTAACATAATAATAATATACCAGAAACAGGGTTTATCCCAGGAATTAACACAGGTTAGGTATTAGGAAATTTATTTATATGATAAGTCAAAAGTAAAGCAAACAAGAAAAACATTTGATCATTTGTAATAGTCATCAAAGAGAACATGGTAAGTAAATCCATTTTCTAAAACATTCTTTTTTTAAAATTATTTTTATTGATTTATGTATTTGGATGGGCTGGGTCTTGGTTGCCACATGCAGGATCTAGTTCTCCGACTAGGGATTGAACCCCAGCCCTCTGCATTGGGAATGTGGAGTCAGGGAAGTCCCTCTAAAACATTTTTAATAGTCTTAATATTCTTTATATATAAACACATATATATGTGTATGAAGTCAACAATTCATGTAAATATAAAATAATACAAGAATGTCTTATCACTGTGTTATTTAATATTATTCTAAAAAAAATCCAATACAATAAGCCTGGAAATTTTCAAAAAGGAGTTATAACTTTTAGAAAGAGAGAGGCAAATTTATCATTGTTTGCAGATGATATGATTGTGTATATAGAAAATCCATGAGAACCAATTCAAAAATGATAAGAATTAATAATGGCATTCAGAGACACCACTTGATACAAGACAAATATAAAACATATCTTAGCCTTCTTATAAACTAAGAACAACCAGTTAAAAGACATAACTAATAAAAATATTCCAATAACATGGTAGTTAAGGTCATAGACAGTAGAGCCAGGTGACAAGAGGTTAAAGCCCTATTTATCCATTTACTAACCATTTGAACTAACCCCTCTGGCCTCAGTTTCTTCATCCACAAAATGAAAATGTAAATTATAGTTATCTCATAAAGCTATGATGAACATTAAATTAGTTAATACTGTAAAGCATTTAGAACCTTTCTGCACATAGGAAGCTTTCAATATACATTAGCTATTGTGATTAGTTTCTTAACCATTCACAGAGGTAACAATAATATCACCATAAAATACTTACCTATAACCTTAGTGGAAAATATGAAGAAACTATATATAGAAAACCTAAAATTTTGCTGACAGATATAAAGACTGAAAAAATGGAAAGACAAGCCATGTTCTTAGAAAAAAATGAATCTTATAAAGATGTCAATTCTTAATAGTTTCTCACTTTTTCTACATTTAATCACAAGTCTAATGGAATCTTTTGTTACTTTATTAAATGATTCTACCATTCACTGGTGAGTTTCCCAGGTGGCGCTACTGATAAAGAACCTGCCTGCTAATGCAGTAGATATAAGAGACGCAGGCTCAATCCTTGGTTTGGGAAGAAATAGCAACCTACTCCAGTATTCTTGCCTGGAGAATTCCATGGACAAAGGAGCCTGGAAGGCTATAGTCCATGGGGTTGCAAAGAGTCAAAACACGACTGAAGCGACTTAGCATACATACATTCATTTGTTTTTTTGTTTGTTTGTTTGTTTTTTAAAAAAAGCAGACAAGAAACCAAAGAAAAATTTTTATAAAGAAGAGGAAGGAGAGGGAATTTGGTTGACATTTTTAGTCCATTACTTCAAACCCTTTATGAGAGAAGCACTGTATAAATAAATAAAAGGCCACGATGTGCAGTGGGTACAAGAAGAGACAGAGTAAAAAGGCTAAACTAATAGTCTAGAAACAGACCAGTTGCTTGTGTATATATGTGTGATAAATATATGAATTCAATTTATGATAATAATAACAGCTAATATTTATTGAGCCCTTATTTTGTGTCAGATTCTATGAAAAGCACTTTACATTCACAAGAACCTGGTGATGTAGGAAATGTTAATCTATAGGTAAAGGAACTAAGTCTTAGAGAGGTTAAGTGACTTGCGCCTCTAAGAAGGGGTTTAAATGGGGTACAAACCTAGGTCAACTGACTCAGAGCCTTTGATCTTAACTTTAAGACATACCATCTCTAATTTTCCTTCTAGAATGCTATCCTAGACAATATTCACAAACTAGATCAAGGACAGACATGGTGTGGACCTCACAGAAGCAGAAGATATTAAGAAGTGGCAAGAATATGCAGAAGAACTGTACAAAAAAGATCTTCATGACCAAGATAATCACGATGGTGTGATCACTCACCGAGAGCCAGACATCCTGGAATGTGAAGTCAAGTGGGCCTTAGAAAGCATCACTACGAACAAAGCTAGTGGAGGTGGTGGAATTCCAGTTGAGCTATTTCAAATCCTGAAGGATGATGCTATGAAAGTGCTGCACTCAATATGCCAGCAAAAGCAGTGCCCACAGGACTGGAAAAGGTCAGTTTTCATTCCAATCCCAAAGAAAGGCAATGCCAAAGAATGCTCAAACTACCACACAATTGCACTCATCTCACGCGCTAGTAAACTAATGCTCAAAATTCTCCAAGCCAGGCTTCAGCAATACGTGAACTGTGAACTTCCAGATGTTCAAGCTGGTTTTCGAAAAGGCAGAGGAACCAGAGATCAAATTGCCAACATCCGCTGTATCATCGAAAAGGCAAGAGAGTTCCAGAAAAACATCTATTTCTGCTTTATTGACTATGCCGAAGCCTTTGACTGTGTGGATCACAATAAACTGTGGAAAATTCTGAAAGAGATGGGAATACCAGACAACCTGACCTGCCTCTTGAGAAATCTGTATGCAGGTCAGGGAGCAACAGTTAGAACCGGACATGGAACAACAGACTGGTTCCAAATAGGAAAAGGAGTACATCAAGGCTGTATATTGTCACCCTGCTTATTTAACTTATATGCAGAGTACATCATGAGAAACGCTGGGCTGGAAGAAGCACAAGCTGGAATCAAGATTGCCGGGAGAAATACCAATAACCTCAGATATGCAGATGACACTACCCTTATGGCAGAAACTGAAGAGGAACTAAAGAGCCTCTTGATGAAAGTGAAAGAGAAAAAAAAAAAAAAAGAAAGTGAAAGAGGAGAGTGAAAAAGTTGGCTTAAAGCTCAACGTTCAGAAAACTAAGATCATGGCATCTGGTCCCATCACTTTATGGGAAATAGATGGGGAAACAGTGGAAACTGTGTCAGACTATTTTTTTGAGCTCCAAAATCACTGCAGATGGTGATTGCAGCCATGAAATTAAAAGACACTTACTCCTTGAAAGGAAAGTTATGACCAACATAGATAACACATTAAAAAGCAAAGACATTACTTTGCCAACAAAGGTCCGTTTGGTCAAGGCTATGGTTTTTCCAGTGGTCATGTATGGATGTGAGAGTTGGACTGTGAAGAAAGCTGAGCGCCAAAGAATTGATGCTTTTGAACTGTGGTGTTGGAGAAGACTCTTGAGAGTCCTTGGACTGCAAGGAGATCCAACCAGTCCATTCTAAAGGTGTCCTGGTTGTTCATTGGAAGGACTGATGTCTAAGCTGAAACTTCAATACTTTGGCCACCTCATGCGAAGACTTGACTCATTGGAAAAGACTCTGATGCTGGGAGGGATTGGGGGCAGGAGGAGAAGGGGACAACAGAGGATGAGATGGCTAGATGGCATCACCGACTCGATGGACATGAGTTTGAGTGAACTCCGGGAGTTGGTGATGGACCGGGAGGCCTGACGTGCTGTGATTCATGGGGTCGCAAAGAGTAGGACACGACTGAGCAACTGAACTGAACTGAACTGAGGACAAAGAGTCATTAAGAGAAATGCTTAGTGCGACATTTTTCTGTGATTACAAAAAATGTAAAACAAGTTGGATATCTTATAGGGGTATGGTCAAATAAATCATCCATGCAATGAAATCTTAAGCAGCCATTGAAATCAGTGTTGTCAGAGAAAATTTAATAATATGGAGAAATGTTCATGATACAGAATAACTTCAGTATGTGCAGAGAAAATGTATTTTCCAAGTTTTCTATAGTAAGCATGTTTTTACTATATGGGAAACATTTTTTTCAAAATGTATAAAATCTGTGATCTTTCCTTGGTCTTTCTGCTTGTTTCTAGTCTTCTTTCTTTTGAAGACCTATGAAAGGTCTCTCTCCTCTGTAGGACCCTCTAGCTCTCCGATCTTCAGCAGTCACTCTCACTCATAGCAATGCCTTAACAGTCCTCCTCCACAAGCTACTATTTTTGGATTTGTTGTTTGTTTTTCATTTTTTTTCCAGTTTTATTGAGAAATAATTGACAACCTCACTGTATAAGTTTAAGGCATACAGCATGACGGTTTGATTTACATACATTGTGAAATGATTACCACAGCAGGTTGGGCTAACATCACTTTATATAGATACAGTAAAAAGAAAAGAAACAAGAAAGGAAAAAATGTTTCTCCTTCAGATGAGAACTCTTAGAATTTACTCCCTTAACTTTTCCTATGGACTGAGAAGCCTGTTAGGCTGCAATCCATGGGGTCGCTAAGAGTCAGACACGACTGAGCGACTTCACTTTCACTTTTCACTTTCATGCATTGGAGAAGGAAATGGCAGCCCACTCCAGTGTTCTTGCCTGGAGAATCCCAGGGATGGGGGAGCCTGGTGGGCTGCCGTCTATGGGGTCGCACAGAGTCGGACACGACTGAAGTGACTTAGCATAGCATAGCATATATCATACAGCAATGTTAACTATAGTCACCATGTTATACATTACATCCTTAGTAATAACTTATAACTGGAAGTTTGTACCTCTTTTTTTTTTCTCTTATTTAACATATAATCGTATTTATGTATTTTTGGGTGTGCTGGGTCTTCGTGACTGCGAAGGCTTTTTCCTAGTTGTGATAAGCAGGGGCCACTCTCTAGTTGTGGTGTGCAGGCTTCTCATTGGGGAGGCTTCTCTCCTTGCAGACCATGGGCTCTAGGGTGCCCAGTCTCAACAGTTGTTGCCCACAGGCTTAGTTGCTCCGAGGCATGTGGGATTTTCCCGGATTAGGGATTGAGTTCCTGTCTCTTGCATTGATAGCTGGATTCTTTACCACTGAGCCACCAGGGAAACCCCTAGAAGTTTGTACCTCTTGATCATCTTCCTCCAACTCAGCCTTCTCCCACTCTCCACCTCTGGCAACCACAAGTCTGATCTCTTTTCCTATGAGTTTGCTTTTTAGATTTCACCTATAAGTGAGATTATACAGTATTTGTCTTTCTCTGGACAGACTAATGTTTATTAAGCTCTACCACATGCAGGGTACTTTACATATTAATATATTATCTCACCTAATGCTCAGGACATACTAGAACTTATTAATATACCCATTTTGTAGATAGAAAACTGAGGTTAAGTGTTTTGAACAAAGTTATACTTCAGCTATATAGGAAGAGCCAGAATAAGAATCCATTTCTTCTGATTCTCAACCCATTGCTTTTTCTTTTACAATATGATGTTTCCCCAAATGTGGTATAAGGACCCTGGGGCTCTCTTAGACTCTTTTAGGAAGTATATGAGGATCTCCTCCATGTCTGTGTGAGACCAGATTTGACTTACTTTATTCAGTTAGAGCCACTTATTGTAACAGAAAGCAGATATGAGAATCCAGCTGTCTTCTATTAAGTCAGATACCAAGGAGATTTGCAAAAATATAAAACAATATCACTCTTCTCATACATTCTTTTTGATTTGGAAAATACAGTTTTTTAATTAAAATGTATTATTTAATGTTAACATGCAATGGACATTTTTTTAATGAATTAATATTTAAAATTTTTTCAGTTTTTATTTATTTACTTATTTTTAATTTTTAAAAAATTTTTTATTTGTACTGAGGTATAGCCAATTAACAAATAATGTTGTGATACTTCCAAGTGAACAGTGAAGGGACTCAGCCATATATACATGTATCCACTCTCCCCTGAACTCCCCTCCCATCCAGGCTGCTACATAACAATGAGCAGAGTTCCATGTGCTATACAGTAGGTCCTTGTTGGTCATCATTTTAAATATAGCAGTGTGTACACGTTCATCCCAAACTCCCTAACTATCCCTGCCCCTCATCCTCTCCCCCACCCCAACCCCTGCAACCATAAGCTCCTTCTGGAAGTCTGGAAGTCTGTTTCTGTTTTATAAGCAAATTCATTTGTGTAATTTCTTTTTAGATTCCACATGTAAGGGATGTCATAGGATAGTCTCCTTCCCTCTCTGGCTTACTTCACTCAGTATGACGCTCTCTAGGTCCACTGTTGCTGCAAATGGCATTATTGCATTCTTTTTAATGGCTGAGTAATAATTTCATTTATTTCATTCTTCTTAATGGCTGAGTAATATTTCCATTTAATATTACTGGATATTGGAAAGTACCACATCTTCTTTATCCATTACTCTGTTGATGGGCATTTAGGTTGCTTCCATGTAAACAGTACTGTTTACGTAAACAGTACTGTAATGAACACTGGGGTGCATGTTTTCTCAGTTTTTGAAACCTTTCGTAAACAGTACTGTAATGAACACTGGGGTGCATGTTTTCTCAGTTTTTGAAACCTTTTTTGATCAGGAAAATATTCAGCTTCTTAAATATTGTGAATGTCTGGACTGTCAGATACATCATCTCAACATGTAAATGTCAAACCATATTTCAAAGCCAAATGTAATTTACCTGGATTTTTTTCTTTGCTTTTCTCTAGGACAACTAAAACCATTCTATATTGTATTCATCTCTTCAGTCTTTAAATAGTTTTTAAAATAATGTTCAAGTAAACTTCCAGCAATTATCTTCAATGTTTTCTGAATAAAGAGTTCCCATTCTTAAGGCCTGGTGGTCCAGTGGCTAAGACTCACACTCTCAATGCAGCGGGCAAGGGTTTGATCTCTAGTCGGGGAACTAGATCGCACATGCCACAGCTAAGACCCAGTGCAGCCAAATAAATAAATATATATATTTTTAAAAGACAGGCTTTTAATTCATTTACTTGATATTACTCAGTGGCATTTTATCTGTAGTAGGAGGAGGAAAATAAAATTTCAAGGAATATTAGAAAACCATTTAAGCCTTCCTCTTTGCTGCCTCCTTACGTGTGACATGTTCATAAAGCTCTTTTGGAAAGACAAATATCATATGATATCATTTTATGTGGAATCTAAAAAAAAGATACAGATGAACTTACTTACAAAACAGAAATAGACCTACAGACATAGAAAATAAACTTATGGTGGGGAAGGGGGTTGGAGATAAATTAGGACTTTGGGATTAACATATATACACTACCATATATAAAACAGATAACAAGAACCTACTGTATAGTACAGAGAACTGTTTTGTAATATTACAAAATATTAGTATTTTGTAATAATCTATAAGGAAAAAGACTCTGAAAAAGAATGTGTATGTACATATATATACAATATATGAATGTATATATACATTCTTTTTATATATATACTCATATATTACATGAGTATATATATATTCATATATTATATATATATATATGAATCACTGTGGTATATCCCTGAAACTAATACAACATATACTTCAATAAAAAAATTTTTTTATAGAGCACTTTCAGTTCTATGTTTGCCACTAGGGATTGAGTTCTGCTTTTATAAAACCGAGATCTAATCAAGATCATATTTAAATATCAAAGCAGTTGTGACTAACTAGAGCTCAGATACTGCCTAACTCCATCTCGGCAAAGAATTATATTGAAAAAACCTCTGTGTTTAGTAAAACCGAATAATTTTTTTTCCCTGATATCCTTCAGGAAAAGACTGATGATAGTCTCTCAGTTTTAATTTTTAATATCATAAATATCTATACATAAGGCTTAACATAAATAAAATCTCTTTTGGTGTCCTTAAAAATCATAGAGAGTAAAGGAGTCCACAAAGACTGAGGACACATGCTTTACAACCAGCGGCCCTCTGATGTTGTAGATAAGATTAAACATGCTGCCCAATAGGTGATGAAATTCAAGGTCTGGACGACAGGCACCTTAAAGAAGTGGATGTAAAATGACACGGAGACCTTTTCTAGTTGGAATGATAATGGGGAAACAGAACTAGAGGTGGGCCTCCAAAATGATAGGATTTTTCCAGCAGAGCCAGCCAGGTAGGTAGAACCATAGCAAGCACAGAAAGGCATGGAAGGATGAGTAAGCCCACTGGGGAGGTGACTTAGGGTGAGCAGAAAACGTGTGTGGTGGGAAAAGTTTGCAAAGTCAAGCTGCATCGTGAGGGCTTGAATCCCCAGCTCAGCCATGTGTGCTATGTTTGGTACACAGTAGGGTGACCTGATATAGTTTCAAGAGAGAAATGACAACATGAAGTGCAAATCACAAACTACCTGTGAATAGCTAATCAGAATCATAAACATTAACTTGGCAGTGTTGTATGAGAGGAGGAAGAGTTAGAACAATTTGCAGGGACACAGAATGAGGACCTGAGTCGGGGCGGGAGGGCAGGGGCAGGGGAAGGGTGCCTGTTAGCATGCCGACAGGTCTCACAAGGTGGCAGGATTCTGGGGAGATCTTCTGGTTCAGGGCCTGGCTCCAGCTGGGTGGTCTGGAGTCTCTGGAGAGCCCTGATCTTGTTCTTTGGATAACCCTCTTCTAAACTCTGGGTTAATCATTTACGTTTGCTTTACATTCTCTCTTCAACAGGCATAGTACGTTTAGGTTTCTCTACATTTCACTTGTACTTTTCTGAGACCAGGCCTTAGCCACTTTGTGGCTGGACCTTGGCCACTTGAATATAAAAGATTCTTTAGGGTAAATTCTTTTTACAGGTTTGTAGGACCTGTTCTGTTAATATAGGATGTGCTTTAAAAATCTTTGTTGAGTAATTTGCATGTAAAATCGGAGAAGGCAATGGCACCCCACTCCAGTACTCTTGCCTGGAAAATCCCATGGATGGAGGAACCTGGTGGGCTGCAGTCCATGGGGTCGCTAAGAGTCGGACACAACTGAGCGACTTCACTTTCACTAACCTCATTCATGATAAGTTGACTCCTTGGTTCTTGATCAGATGGAAGAGAGACAAGTCAAGAGAGACAGAGGTGTGGGAGAATGAAGGAGAGACTGTAAAGGCAAATCTTTTCCGAAAAGTGTGAGGGGGAGAGGTGCAAAGAAGGTCCAAGATGCTAACCCTCAGCTCTCACTCAGCTCCTTTGCTTGCCCTCCCCTCTCACCTCCACAACAGAGAAGTTTCTGCCTACTAACCATCAGTCACTGTGAAGAAGGAAAGGGCCAAGACAAACCATAGAGGGCTCCCTTCAGGAGCACTGAACACTCTTTGTGCCCCTTTGCCACTTTGTGTCCCTTCAAATTGTGCAACTGTTTTGAAAGACTTTTTCTGCCAAATTACCTTCATAAGCTCAGGAATTAATTCACTTTTTCATGAAATAGCTAGAATTAATATACCAATTTACTATAATACCAAAAAAAGCAAAGGTGCTTGAGCAAGATACATATGCAATGATATCCAGTGAAACATTTTTGTAATAGAGCAAATTGGGAACAATCTAAATATCCATCATGAAGGGAAGTTAAATTATGATACAGCCATACTTTAACAGTAATATGAGCTGATAATTCTGTATGTTTGTTTGCATATTTTTAGAAAAAGTCTGGTGCTATATGCACCAAACTGGTTGCTCTAAGGAGGTGGATAGGAGTAATGGGGTGTGTGTGTGTTGGGGGGGGGTGTGGTTCAGTCTTTTACGCTGTACACTTCTTTTATTTGTTTGGCTGTGTAGGATCTTAGTTGCAGCACGTGAGATCCTTGAGGGCTCAATAGTTACAGTGCCCAGGTTTAGCTAAACCGGAGTCGGACACGACTGAAGCGACTTAGCAGCAGCAGCAGCAGCTCTGGGGCATGTGGGAATCTTGATTTCCAGACCAGAGATCAAACCCACAGCTCTCTGTTGCAAGGCAGATTCTTGACCACTGGACCACCAGGGAAGTCCCTATATACTTTTGTTTTGAATTTTTAAAAAAATTTTTTCAAAGCACAGTATTTTTGTTTTTCAGCCTATGAAGATTTTTTGTAAGTAGCTTATGCACCCCTGTGGCAGGCAAATGTTCAATTTTCATCAGGCTTTTAGAAACAGAAGAAACACCTGACTGTCCATCCCCATGCCATTTAGGGAGCTTAGGCTGGGAACAACTGCCTTAGAAGCCAGTTTGCTTTCTCAGGAGGTTGGGTATCTAAACATTTCTCCAACACCAGCTTTCCAGAGTTTTGATTGAAGCCATGGAACATGTTTCTAGAATTTTATTAACTTAAGATGACAAACAAGGCTTTCTTTGGTACGTGATTTGCTTCTTCCTAACTCCATACCTTCACATACTACTCCTTCCCTTTTCTTCATCTTTGTCAGTTTTTCCAAAATTCTATCCCAAACTTGCCTGTATAAATCCGAATCAAATCTGCCTTTCCCTACCACGGCTCTACCTTATGATTCCTGATTCAATTCTCTTGGTTTTTAGTGACATTTATTTGCACTTTCTGTTACTTGATATCCTTAGGTGTTTTTTGTGTGTCTACTATTGTCTATAGGTTATGAATATTGAGGACAGGGTCCATTTCTTTTTTCATTATTATCTTTATTATTTCAAATACCTAAATCTAGTATGGTTCAAGATGAACATCTAATTAAATGAGGAAATGCTGAATGCCATAGTAAATTATCATGAAGAACTGTCTTGAGATGATTGATATTCATTTCCAGATGCTAGCTACAAAAGGAAAATGTGCTTTTATTTATGAGATACAGCAGTTGCCACCTTAACCAAGAATCAAACTCAGCGTCAGTAATAGTGAGATATTCTGACCTGATGTGGCTCTAGGGTGATGTAATGTGAAGTACGTAATATCATCTATTAAGTATTCTTTGCAAGAATGTTTAAAGTGAATCTAATAAAGCCTGAAGACCTACTTCCAGTTTACAGGAAATGTAGGCTTATAGCGCTATGTCCAATAGAATTTTCTGCAATGATGTAAATGTTATCTGTCTGCACTAATATAGTAACCACCAACCTGCTGAAAGTTTCATTTTATTTCATTTTAATTAAATTTAAATAGCTACTTATGGCTAGTGGCTACTATATTGGACAGGAAAGGAACAACTTTGCCACCACAGGAAATAGACAATGGGACATTCTATAAGGTAACTGGCTTGGATTTTTCAGAAAGTTAATTTTATTAAAAAAAAAAAGTGGGAGGAATGATCTATTTTAAAAAAAAATTAAAGAAACCTAACATTGTACAAGAGACAGGGATCAAGACCATCCCCAAGAAAAAGAAATGCAAAAAAGCAAAATGGCTGTCTGAGGAGGACTTACAAATAGCTGTGAAAAGAAGAGAAGCGAAAAGCAAAGGAGAAAAGGAAAGATATACCCATTTGAGTGCAGAGTTTCAAAGAATAGCAAGGAGAGATAAGAAAAGCCTTCCTCAGTGATCAAAGCAAAGAAATAGAGGAAAACAATAGAATGGGAAAGACTGGAGATCTCTTCAAGAAAATTAGAGATACCAAGGGAACATTTCATGCAAAAATGAGCTCAATAAAGGACAGAAATGGTATGGACCTGACAGAAGCAGAAGATATTAAGAAGAGGTGGCAAGAATACACAGAAGAACTGTACAAAAAAGATCTTCATGACCAAGATAATCACGATGGTGTGATCACTGACCTAGAGCCAGACATCCTGGAATGTGAAGTCAAGTGGGCCTTAGGAAGCATCACTACGAACAAAGCAAGTGGAGGTGATGGAATTCCAGTTGAGCTATTTCAAATCCTGAAAGATGATGCTGTAAAAGTGCTGCACTCAATATGCCAGCAAATTTGGAAAACTCAGCTGTGCCCACAGGACTGGAAAAGATCAGTTTTCATTCCAATCCCAAAGAAAGGCAATGCCAAAGAATGCTCAAACTACTGCACAATTGCACTCATCTCACACGCTAGTAAAGTAATGCTCAAAATTCTCCAAGCCAGGCTTCAGCAATACTTGAACTGTGAACTTCCAGATGTTCAAGCTGGTTTTAGAAAAGGCAGAGGAACCAGAGATCAAATTGCCAACATCCGCTGGATCATGGAGAAAGCAAGAGAGTTCCAGAAAAGCATCTATTTCTGCTTTATTGGCTATGCCAAAGCCTTTGACTGTGTGGATCACAATAAACTGTGGAAAACTCTGAAAGAGATGGGAATACCAGACCACCTGACCTGCCTCCTGAGAAACCTATATGCGGGTCAAACAGTTAGAACTGGACATGGAACAACAAACTGGTTCCAAATAGGAAAAGGAGTACATCAAGACTGTATATTGTCACCCTGCATATTTAACTTATATGCAAAGTGCGTCATAAGAAACACTGGGCTGGAAGAAGCATAAGCTGGAATCAAGATTGCCGGGAGAAATATCAATAACCTCAGATATGCAGATGACACCACCCTTATGGCAGAAAGTAAAGAACTAAAGAGCCTCTTGATGAAAGTGAAAGAAGAGAGTGAAAAAGTTGGCTTAAAACTCAACATTCAGACAACGAAGATCATGGCATCTGGTCCCATCACTTCATGGGAAATAGATGGGGAAACAGTGGAAACAGTGGCTGACTTTATTTTTGGGGGCTCCAAAATCACTGCAGATGGTGACTGCAGCCATGAAATTAAAAGACGCTTACTTCTTGGAAGGAAAGTTATGGCCAACCTAGACAGCATATTAAAAAGCAGAGACATTACTTTGCCAACAAAGGTCTGTCTAGTCAAGGCTATGGTTTTTCCAGTGGTCCTGTATGGATGTGAGAGTTGGACTATAAAGAAAGCTGAGCACGGAAGAATTGATGCTTTGGAACTGTGGTATTGGAGAAGACTCTTGAGAGTCCCTTGGACTGCAAGGAGATCCAACCAGTCC
Source organism: Bubalus bubalis (assembly GCF_019923935.1). Taxonomy (NCBI): domain Eukaryota; kingdom Metazoa; phylum Chordata; class Mammalia; order Artiodactyla; family Bovidae; genus Bubalus; species Bubalus bubalis. The sequence continues at coordinate 81,114,706 of NC_059167.1, forward strand.
ATCCTAAAGGAGATCAGTCCTGGGTGTTCATTGGAAGGACTGATGTTGAAGCTGAAACTCCAATACTTTGGCCACCTGATGAGAAGAGCTGACTCATTTGAAAAGACCCTGATGCTGGGAAAGATTGAAGGCAGGAGGAGAAGGGGACGACAGAGGATGAGATGGTTGGATGGCATCACTGACTCAGTGGACATGAGTTTGGATAGGCTCAGGGAGCTGGTGATGGACAGTGAGGCCTGGCGTGCTGCAGTTCATGGGGTCTCAAAGAGTTGGACACGACTGAGCACCTGAACTGAACTGAATATCCAAATGTTATGTATGAATCTTTATTAGAACCTAGACCAAGAAAAAAACCTAGAGAAATCTGAATATGACTGAATAATAACTATTATGAAATTATTGATTTTTTTCCCTAGTTTTTGGCTGCAGTGCTCAAGATCTTAATTCCCAAACTAGGGATCGAACCCAAGCCCCCTATAGTGCAAGTGCAGCGTCTTAACCACTGGACCACCATTTTATTAGTTATACAGGGAGTCCCCTTATTTTTAGGAGTTGCCTGCTTAAGTGTTTACAGAATGAAATGTCAGGATGTCTTCAACTTATTACAAAATGGTTCAGGGAAAAAAAAAAAGTCTACATAACTCTATAAAGAGAGAGTGGGCTTCCCTGGTGGCTCAGTTGATAAAGAATCCTGCTTGAAATGCAGTTGACCCAGGTTCAGTCCCTGGGTGGGGAAGATCCCCTGGAGAAGGAACCCGCAACCTACTCCAGCACTCTTGCCTGGAGAATCCCATGGACAGAGGAGCCTGGTGGGCTACAGTCCATGGGGTTGCAAAAAGTCAGACACAACTTAGCAACTAAACCACCATAAAAAGAGAGGAGGGAGGAGACAAAAGAGGGAGAGAGAGAAAGAAAAGCAAAATGTTAGTCATTGTTGAATATAGATTAAGAGTATCCTGGTGCCATGAAAGATGCTCAATATTGCTAATTATTAGAGAAATACAAACCACAAGTACAATGAGGTATCATCTCACACGGTCAGAATGGCCACTATCAAAAAATCTACAAACAATAAATGCTGGAGAGGGTGTGGAGAAAAGGGAACCTTCTTGTGCTATTGGTAGGAACGTAGATTGATACCAGCCACTGTGGAGACGAGTATGGAAATTCCTTTAAAAACTAATAGAGTTACCATATGATCCATCAATCCCATTCCTGTGCATGTATCTGGAAAAGATGAAAACTCTAATTAAAAAAGATACATGTGGGACTTCCCTGGTGGTCCAGTGGCTAAGACTCCACACTCCCAATGCAGGGGGCCTGGGTTCAATCCCTGGTCAGGGAACTAGACCCCATGTGCCGCAACTAAGATCCAGTGCAGTCAAATAAATTAAAAAAAAAAAAAAGAAAAGATACATGTACCCCAATGTTCATAGGCGCTCTGTTTACAGTACCCAACATGTAGAAGCAAAGTAAATGTCTATCGACAGATGAATAAAGATGTGACATATATATATACATATAAATATCTCTCAGCCATAAAAAAAGAATGAAAAATGACATTTGTCGCAACATGGATGGACCTAGAGATTATCATGCTAAGTGAAGTAAGTTGGAAAGAGAAAGATAAATACCATGATATCACTTATTTGTGAAATCTAAAACAATGATCCAAATGAACTTATTTACAAAACAGAGACAGACTCAAAGATGTAGAAAACAGTCATATGGTTATCAAAGGGAAAGTGGGGGGAGATAAATTAGGAGTTTGGGATTAACAGATATGTGTAAAATAGATAAAAAACAAGGACCAACTGTATAGAACAGGAAGGCTGAATCACTTTTTGCTGTACACTTGAAACTAACACAACATTGTAAATCAACAATAACTTAAAAATTGAAGAAAGAAACTTCCTTGGTGGTCCAGGTAAGACCCTGTGTTTCCAATGGAGGGGGCACAGGTTCGAACTAAGATCCCACATGCCACGTGGAGCAACCAAAAAATAAAAACATTTTGAAAGTTAAAAATAAAAATTGAAGAATAAAAAGTATCCTGGTGCTTATCATACTATTCTTTCAACTTTTCTGTAGGTTTGAAAACATTTCCCTGAAATAGGTTAAAAATTATACATATAACTAAGCAATGTGGACTGTTTTAGAGTTTTTACATTAATCGATACTGGGCTGACCTCACAGGCCTGCAAGCCTCATAGTAGCTCAGCCTTGAAACCAAAGAAAGAGCCCAGAGACAGTGACAGAGACAGGCTTCTTGGACAGGGAATTTTACATATCCACAGCCAAGGGTGCCAGAGAAACACCCCCCACCCCTGCAACGGCAGAGGGCAGGCCGGACATGACAGCAGTCTTCACTAGGGGGAGGAGGAGGTTACCATTTATAGGGGGAATTAAGTCAGGCTGGCTCATCAGTTACCAGGGAAACCAGTAGCTGGGCCACATCCCTCCCAGCCCCTCAGGTTAACAACCTAGAAAGGCAGATGTTTTTCTTTAATAAGCTAGCAGGCGGAGCCCTTCTGATCTAAGGGGTAAGCAGGTTCATGTGAGTCGGGTGCCGGTGAAGCAGGGACTGGTCAAGCAGGGGAGGTACAGAAAGCAAGAGAACGGCTATCTTGAATGGCCTGACCATACAACCTAAATGCTTGTTCATTTTGTGTGGGCCAGCACTTACAGATAAATGGAAGCAAGCACAATGTACAGAAAAATTTAAAGCTGAGTCAAAGACCTTAATTTTACCTATGATCAATCCAAAACCATCATTATATGATCTTAGCAAAAGAGCATCTTGAGACAGTCTCCCTGGAAAGTGGTTTGAGAAGCTGAGTCGGGCCTTCTCAATGAGGGTGGTCTTGGGCTTCTGCTTGCAGCAACCCCCAACCTCAGCATTTTTTTAAAGCTGACATCTTTATTTCCTGTTCAGATTTTTTTTGAAGTGGGTTCCCCCACCAGGGATTGAACCCATGCCCCTTAGAGTGGAAGCATGGAGTCTTAACCACTGGACCACCAGGGAAGTCCCCTGTAGTCCCCACCAGTCAGGGCCCTGCCTTTTTCTAAGCTAAACAGACCAGGGAACTTGGTTCCTCAGGGTAATCTTCTCCCACCCTCTGCTCTCAGAGAAAGAAGTAACCCTCAAACCACGTCAGAGGGAAGAGAGAACACAAATGCCTTGTGTCCCTTCCTGTAACCTAGCTGGGTGCCCAGCAGCTTTATCATTCCTGCCCCACTTAGAGCCATAGTGACAGAATAGTTTCCTATCCATCTGAGTATCTAGTACTAGTCTGGAGACTAATTCTTCAAGAGCAAGCCCAGTTTTAGTCCACTTCTGCTATCTAAGAATGAAGCCTCTAAAACCCCACATGCCAGGCTGGCCCTTTTACCCCTCACCCTTCCAGTAAGCATTAGGGAGCCATCTCTGCATGCACTCAAGTCTCCCTCTTTATCCATATAGACTTTGATGTTCTTTTTCTATCTTTGTCCAAACAAAAATGACTTAAGTCCTAAGGTACAACATCACCACTTTATTTAGGAGATAATCAAATAGGATACAGGGCTGACACAAATCACTGTACATAAAATGATACAAATCTGTTACATTTTCTAGAAGAGACTCAGTCCTTATAAACAAGGAAGAAAAACCAGAAGAGTGCCTAAAGGACTCTGTTTTGGACAGAGTTTTGGATAGTGTTTTGGACAAGGGTCCCCACACGCCCTTGAGTGAAGGTGGCCTCTGGTGGAGGTGGTCCTTTCAACAGGAAGACAAGCAGATGGTTCCTCTGCAGAAGCCAAGCCTCCTGGCCCCACCCACCCTCAGCGGCAGGCCTTGTTGAACTCCTGGAGGGTCCAGCGCTTGTTCTCAGTCGCCTGCTTGAGTTGGGTGTACTCTTTCACCAGTTTGTCAAACTCCTCCCCGAGGACCTCATAGGTGTTCAGGACCTGTCGGGACTTCTCCATGTCCTGCTCTTGTAGGCGAATGGCTCCCTCCAAACGGTCCCTAAGAACCCAGGCACAAGAGATACAATAGAAGGATCTGGCTCCTCAGAAAATACACAAAAATGGGAAGGCACAAAAATGAATGAGTCTGGAGGGTGCGGGGTGTGTGGAAGAGCCGTATCAGGCTTTTGGGAGTTCTCACCTAATGAGACGATGAACTTCCACTTTCTCAGCAGTGTAAGTGTCAGACAAAATCTTTAGCTCTTCCATCCTGACCAGGGGAGGAAAGAAATGTCAAGCTGAGGATCCTGGACAGCAGCAGACTTAGGAATGGGACACAGGACCTGCCCATGGTCAACGTATGGGTTGAGCAGTGACAAGCAAAGTCATTCCAAATTCCTGAGCAATTTAGCTCACAGCAAAGCACCTATTTCAGAAGGCTTTAAAATGAAAGACCCAAGAATGCTGACAGCTTTAGAGTAATCCAAAGGCTAACAGGGCTATGTGACATTGACTGCAGCACACCCACAGGGTGTCAGGCACGGCAGGGAGGAAAGCGATGAGGGAGAGGGCTGGAGGGGTGGGGTGTAAGACGGAGTCTCTCAGATCCACAGGGGTCACAGCTCACCGCAGCTTAAGGATCATGGCACTGCACTTGATCTCCAGGTACTGGGCATTGATGCGGTCCAGCTCAGACTGAGTCTTCAGCCGGTGCTCCTGAAGAAGCCTCTGCAGCAAGGCCAGGCAGCGGAGTAGCACCTGAGCCCCCAGGAGGCAGGAGGAAGGGGGCAGCCACAAAAGACAGCAGAAAAGAAGGCAGATCAGAAATCCCTGGCTTAGGAATTCCCTGATGTCCAGTGATTAAGACTCTGTGCTCCCACTGCAGAGGACACGGGTTCGATGCCTGGTTGAGGAAGATCCATATGCCACTCGGCATGACCAAAAAAAATCCCTGGCTTCCCTAGAGGGGCCCCTGGGGTCAGGGTAAAAGAGAAGGGAGGCTACCCCACTGCCCTGCCAGACCTGGGAGTAGGTGGCACTCTTCTTCTCCAGCAGCACCATCTGCTCCTTCTGCTGGCTCTTGGCAGCCTGGCACTGCTGCTTCTCACCTGCCAGAACCTCAGCGAGGTTCCACACCTTTGCTGCTTTCAGGGTTTCACTGTCCAAATCTGGGCAAAGAAACAGAATGCTGGATGGGAAAACCCTAACTGCTCCTGCCTTTTGAAAGCCATGTCTCAGTACCCCTCTCCTACATCCAGCCCTACAGATACTGTCTTCCTTACAGATTTTCTTCTGATGGCCTGATAAAAACAGCCCAGTTCTCATAATTAAGTTCTCTCCATCTGTCTGCAATGCAGGAGACCGGGGTTCAATCCTTGGGTCAGGAAGATCCCCTGGAGAAGGGTATTCTTGCCTGAAGAATTCCATGGACAGAGGAGCCTGGCAGTCACAAAGAGCCGCACACAACTGAGTGACTTCACTTTCACTCTTACTCTGAATTCCAGATGTGGCCCTTGATTCTTAAATCACAGAAATAAAGACAAAACAAGAGGCTTCCCTGGTGGCTCAGTGGTAAAGAATCTGCCTGCCAATGCAGGAGATGTGGGTTCCACCCCTGGGTGGGGAAGGTCCCCTGGAGAAGGAAATGGCAACCCACTCCAGTATTCTTGCCTGAGAAGTGGACAGAGGAGCCTGGTGGGCAACAGTCCGTGGGGTTGCAAAGAGTCAGACACGACTTAGCAACTTAACAACAAAGACAAGGTGGACACCTATTAGCCTGAACTTTCCTCCCTGCTTCATTCTGATTCTCTAAAGAACTCATCCTTCTGTGTAGCAAGAGGACACTGCCACTCAGCACTGGCCAAACGAAGGGAATCCACACAAAATTCCTCACTCTTGCGGGGGCTGGGGGTGGGGATAAAAAAAATAAAAAAATAAAAAAATTCCTCACTCTTATTCTACCAGCAAGGGAACAAAAAAGTAAACATTTCCAATGCTTCCCAGCTTCTGTCCCAAATCTAGAACTCAAACACATTATTCTCAAAAGAGCAGCCCAGGAACCCTGAAGGCCAGCTGTGAACAGGACACAGCCGGCACGCACCTGAACTGGGATTGTGGTAGCAGAGCACAGTGAAGCATTTCTTCTTGAGCTGCTCCTCCACTTCCAGTGGGAGCCGGGCTCTCATACACACAAAATCCTGCAGCCACAGAAGAGAAGGGGGAGATGCAGACAGACAGCCGGAACTTGGAAGATCCAGTCAATGAATACGTGATGATAACAATCTCAGTGATAACCAAAGAAAATGCATCAAGGGACTTCCCTGGTGGTCCAGTGGCTAAGACTCCGTGCTCCCAGTGCAGGGGGTCTGGGTTCAATCCCTGGTCAGGGAACTAGATCCCACATGCTGCAACTAAAGATCTTGCATGCCTCAACTAAGAACGGGCATAGTCAAATAAATAAAATTAGCAAAAAAAAAAAAAAAAGAAAATGCATCGAGAGTCATCAGGGAAATTTAATTTCAAGTCACCAGGGAGATTAATGTTAGCAAAGACTACAGTGGCTGTCAAGATCCCATGCTGATGAAAATGTGGGGACCTAGGGCACTGGAAGTGCCTCTCGGCAAGTGTGCCAATATGTACCAGTGTGTACCATGTGTGTGGCCTGTGACCTGGTGATCCCACTTTAAGGACTAACACTTGAGAAATAATCATACAAAGACACGTATGAACTAGTACATTCCTATCATGGTGTTTCTACTAGCAAAAATGTGGAGACAACCTTAAATTAATATCCATCAATAAGGGTGAGCAAATTATGCTACATCTATACAATGAAATCCATCTGTGATTAAAACTGGTGATATATAATAAGGACACTGAGCACTAACTATATGCCTGGATACTGTGCAGAGAGTGCTTTAGGAAGGGGAGAGGAATAAATTAGGATCTTGGGACTATCATATACATACTACTATATATAAAATACATTACCAACAAGGACCTACATATGGCCCAGGGAACTCCAATATTTTATAATAACCCTTAAAGGAAAAGAATCTGAGAAAGAATTGATATATATGGCTTAACTGAATCACTTTTCTGCACATTATAAATCAACTATACTTCAATTAAAAAGAAAAAATAAGAGTGCCTTAGAGGATATCATCTTGTTTACAGTAATTTGAAAAGTAATATATATTTGAAAATAACCATATACTTGAAAATAAGTCCAAAATATATTGAGTGAAAACAGATTATATTCTATATATGCACAGGAGGTATAATACCACTTATTGGGTTAGCCAAAAAGTTTGTTCACGTTTTTCCGCAACATCTCATGGAGAAACCCAAATGAACTTTTTGGCCAACCCAATATTTCAAGTTATATATACTAATACTGCATTTATTTCTAGACTTAGTATTTCAGCTCTTACTTTCTTCCTTGTAATGTTTTTCTTTCTTATTTACTTAAGTTCTACCACCATGAACAAGTGTCGTTCTCACAGAAAGTTTAACCACGAAATGTTTCAATACATGGGAGAATTTAAGCCATTTCCCTTCTTTGGTGCCAACATCTGTCCCCCCAGCCCCTGACCTCTGAGGGTGGCATGAGCTCCAGAAGGTCCGCCTTCTCCAGCCCTAGCAGTGGGGGCACCTCCCTCTCCTGGCTGGGACCTAAGAGCCGTGTCAGCTCGGTCACGAGTAGCCGCTGTTCAAGGGTCTCGTGAAACTGGGAGAGAGAATAAAAAGTAAAAAAGAATTTACTATAAAACTTTCCCCATTCTACCTCCTCCATCCTCATGAGCAGTTCTTCACATCTTCAAAGTCCTCAAACATGTCATCCCTTTTGGCAACTTTCTAGCTGCCAGTGCTTTCTCCTGTCAATCCTCCTTTTCAAAACCCTGACAACACACTCCCCTCTTTCCCCGTAACTACAGTCCCTGTCTTTCTTGATACCCGTTACTCAAAACTCCCATTTCCCCCATATCACAGAATCAAAGGAAGCCACAGCTGTCCCCGTCATTCCTACAGCTGCTCCCAGCGCTCACTTCCTGCTTCCTGCCTCACCTTTCTGTCCTCAGAAGTTAAATCTGCATCTTGTATCTTCACATAGTAGTCCACAAGTAGCTCTTGAATGACTCTCTGTAAAATCTCAGACCTTAACCATGTTGTCTTATGCAGTCGAACATCCTTCCACGCCTGGAAAACCGAAAAAATCCCAGGTGGGAGCCCCTCTCTCTCAGAAGATTTTTTTCTTCCTCCCAGTCAGCCCTTCTCCCAGTGCCCTTACCTGAGCCTGCTCCTTTGCCAGGGTGAGGCTTAAACCACTCTCGTCCACGTGTTGTGAGAGACTCAGCAGTAGTTGGCTGAAGTGTGGGTTCTGTAACAGGTCCTCTTCACTCAGGTTACAAGGAGGAAGCTGTTTGCTGCACACTTAATGAGATGTCCCCCATAGGGACCAAAAAGCAAAGATAGTAGTATGGATTCAATTTATATAATTGAGCATAAGATATGGGAAGGTAAGGGTCAGTAGCTCAGTCATGTCCATGTTCAGTGGACTACTCATGCTCAGTCATGAGGATTCTTTGCGACCTCATAGACTATAACCCACCAGGCTCCTCTGTCCATGGAATTTCCCAAGCAAGAATACTGGAGTGGGCTGCCATTGCCTACTCCAGGGGGTTCTCCCAACCCAGAGTTCGAAGCAGCATCTCCCTAGGCTTCTGCATTGGCAGGCAGATTCTTTACCACTGAGCCGCCTGGGAAGTCCCCATAATTGAGCATAACTCTCAGCTTAATACTCACTTCCAAAAAACCCTTAGGTTTTTGGTAGGGAAGTTTTCTAAATCAAATGAATTTTTTTTTTTTTAAAATAGGGAATTCACTGGCAGTCCAATGGTTAGAACTTCATCCTTTCACTGCCAAGGGCCTGGGGTTCAATCCCTGGTCAAGGAACTAAGATCCCTCAAGCCTTGTGGCACAAGTAAAAAATTTAAAAATCCACAAATAAACTAAAGGCAGTTCTCAAAGTAAAAAGCATTTATATTATATATAAGGATGTTAATCAAGAATTAGAGAAAGAGCCTTAAAAAAAGCTAAGATCCTAGAAAATGGAAATACAGTTGGAAAATATTAGACAAAGAGACTCAAGAATAAGGGACTCTTTGGTAGAACTCACCACACTACCTAAAATGCCTCCTTCACACATAATAACTAGAGTTTTGGGGGACGGAAAAAAAACAACACATGTACAGTTCCAACTTGGGATGTGATCTCTGGTTGCATAAGCAAGACTGAGAGAGGGTATATTCTTAAGAATAAATAAAAAAATTAACTAACTAAATTCTCCTTATTGTAAATAGACTGAGTACCCCATGTGGATGCAGAACAGTACATGCATGAGAAAAAGTGCAAGAAGCCTGGTTGTTGTTCAGCTGCTAAGTCATGTCTGACTCTTTATGACCCCATGGACTGCAGCACGCCAGGCTCCTCTGTCCTCCACTATCTCCCAGAGTTTGCTCAAATTCATGTCTATTGAATCAGTGATGCTATCTAACCATCTCATTCTCTGCCACCCGCTTCTCCCTTTGCCTTCAATCTTTCCCTGCATCAGGGTCTTTTCCTTTGAGTCGGCTCTTCACATCCGATGGCCAAAGTATTGGAGCTTCAGCAACAGTCCTTCCCGTGAATATTCAGGGTTGATTTCCTTTAGGATTGACTGGTTTGATCTCCGTGCAGTCCAAGGGATTCTCAAGAGTCTTCTCTAGTACCACAATTTGAAAGCATCAATTCTTTAGCTCTCAGCCTTCTTTATGGTCCAACTCTCACATCTATACATGCCTACTGGACAAACCAGTAGCTTGACTAATAGCTTTGACTAGATGGACCTTTGTCAGCAAAGTGATGTCTCTACTTTTTAATATGTTGTCTAAGTTTATCATAGCCAGATTCCATATACTCAAGGGCTTTTTTTCCCATCTGTTTTCCCACATGCTTTCTGCTGGGGTCTTCTATTTTACTTTCACATAACAAATGCATTTTAATTCTATGGACCATCATACCAAAGTCCTTTTAGAAAATTAAAAGTCTCTCTTTTTTCTCCCAAGGCATTAAAAAATCAATATGGAAATGGTCAAAATATAGAAGATTTACATTTTCAAAGGACTCAAGATAGAGAAAACATCTGCAATAGGCAAAGAATTCAAATATGGAAGGATTCTGAGATTTTAGAGGGTAAGATATGAGAAAATTCAAGAGACAGCTTTCAAAAGTTCACTGGCCACCCATGTCATCAGGATATGCTTGCCAACACAGCATGGGAACATCTTGAAATTTTAGTCTATTGCACTAGCAGGTACTGAACAGGCGTTTGTATAATCTGTCTTTCAATAAGAGAGTGTTTAAGAATCTTCAAGGATTCTAGTTTCCCTAGGAACTTAGGCTTCTGTGAGAGAAACCGTACTGGTGAACATTATAAATCCTTTTTATTTTTTTGGCCACACCTCGAGACATCTTATTTCCCCAACCAGGGGTTGAACACGGGCCACAGCAGTGAAAGTGCCAAGTCCTAACCACTGAACCACCAAGGAATTTCCCCTTTTTATTATAGAAGACAATACCCTAGATAACACCATTTTGGGACTTCCCTGGTGGTCCAATGGTTAACAATCTGCCTGTCAATGCAGTGGCCATGGGTTCAATCCCCGGTCTGGGAAGATTCCACATGCCACCGGGCAACTAAGCCATGGGCCACAACTACTGAAGCCTGCGTGCCCTAGAGCCTGTGTTCTGCAGCAAGAGAGGCCACCGCAATGAGAAGTCCTTGCACCCCAACTAGAGAAAGACCACGTGCAGCAATGAGGATCCAGCACAGCCGAAATTAAGTAGTTACTTAAACAAAAAAAAGACCACTCTGGATAATTCTTTAAACCTCTTGCAAATGACTGCCCTTACCTTGTTGTAGCATTTCCATCCCTTCTCCGGGCGAGCAGAAATCCCCGGATGCCATCTGCTTTTCTGGTGATTCTTATCTGTTCAACTGAGTAAAAGAAAACAAAAAGATAAATAAACTGGCTTGGCTGCCCCAGAGAAACAACTACCTTGGGTTCAAATTTCTGTTGTCTACAAGCTGGGAAGGAGGAACACCTCTTACAGGGAGGGACTATATCACACATCCTGGGTCCTGTCTGAAAAGAAGCCTCCTTGGGAAAGAAAACTTTCCAATTCACTAAACATAAGGATGCCCCACCCCCCACCCCCACCCCACACTCCCCTACTATTATGTCTAAGGTTAAAACTGAGCCACTGCTTTCTAGCTATGAGTGAGCTGGGGAAGGGGAGGGGGGAGAAATCCGTCTGGTTTTTTTTCCTCCAAATAACTCAGCTATCAAATTCCACAAGAGTTACTTGTGCTTCTTTAACTTGTCCTTTCATCTGAGATCTGGTGGTAGCTTTTGATCATTAGCTCTAGAAACATCCTTCAGGAGTGACACATCATTCCACACTTGAACGAAAACAACTGGTTTTCACATAACAGCATTAGGAAAGAGCACCCGAGGAAAGAGCAAGACAGGAAGACTGACAGGGAGGTCAGTGCCAGGAGAGGAACGTAAAGGTGTGTTCATGTGGCTGAGGCCTGGACACGTGAGCCCTCAGCCCTCAGTGTTTAGTCAGAACCCCGAGTACACTGAAAAGAATGCCAGCTACACAAAGAGGAGGTAAGGATGGGCACAGTTTAGACTCTAGAGCCAAAACTTTTCCCTTGACATTATTCCCGCCACCCCCCCCCTTTTTTTTTGCTCCAACCCCCCTCTCTGTAAGGTATCAAACTCTTGAAAGAGCAGCTGAGCCTCCCAAAACAGAACAGACATAGGTTATTAGGATTTAACACTTCATGTTCACAGAACATTTGGTTTACTTCCTGGTTTTATGAGTAACATCAAAGTAACTACTCATTTGTTTTGTAACATGGTCTAGAGGGGGACGCAGCTGAGTCGGAATACTTAGACTTAATTTGCAGCTCAGCCTAGTTGCCTCTGTGTGAATTTAAGGGAAATGCTTTTTTGTGCCAAACTTTTTCCCACCTGCAAAACTGAGATAACGACTCCTGCCTTGGATGAGACATTAAGAATTAATAACACAATCGACTTGTCAACAAAAGCCACTACTTAGTTAAGCTCAGTGTTTTAGCGATTCTGTTTGTCAAGGATCTAAGCCTGCAAATAAATTCTGCAGGCGCAAACTTCGCTCACGGAAATGAGGACCAACCCAAATTTCAAAAAAGTCAGCTGTTCTTCCCCCCCTAGGGGAACTGCCCTCTTGGGGTTTTTAGGGTGATTTTCTTTACCCTTTTAAAGTCTTACAGGGCGTGAACGGTGGGGGCAATCAGGCTCGATTCTCCACCCTTTGCACTCAGACGTGTTAAAACGCTCCTACAAGGACCCAAGCATTTAAATGTTCTGACTCAGGCGTCTTTTAAATTCTTAGAGCTGTCTTTACACGCTGCACTGAACGTTAAATTGATTTTACAGGTATTTTCACAAGATGTGACCCTTACAGGGCCCGAGATGAATCAAAATGCGGAGCGGGCTCTCCGGCGCCTACTTTCCTTCCGTCTGGGTAGCCAAGGATTCCCAAGGGCGAGGGCGGTCTCGGCGGCCGGAGACCGAGGACTGGCGGGCTTGACTCTCCCAGCGCTCCTTCTCCCCGCAGCGCCACCCGCTGACCCTCCGGAGCAAACCTGCACAGCAAGCGGCAGCTAAAGCTCCCGAGGCGGGCAGGTGGGCAGCCGGTGGCCGCAACACTGGACCGCCGCCCGCGCCCGGCCTCCGAAACCTCTCGATCCGGCCGGGCGCTGGGGCTGCGGGAAGCTAGGCCTGGGCAGCCAGCGCGGGAGGTCGGGGGAGGGGAAAGGGCCCCAATCGCCCAAGAGGCCGCGTGGGAGGGAGGGGCGGCGCCACGCTCAAGGCGGGAACGGCAGGCTCCGCCTCCAGCTGGGCGCGCGCCCTTCGTCCTCCAACGGCCAGAGGACTGGGTGTTTGGAGTCCGAACTGGGAAAGGGAGTCATCGTAGGCAGACTTCTTTGCCCTTTATCCTAGGCACCTACCCCACGTTGAGGGAAAATGTTGAGAAGATGGTAATAATTGCCAGCTTTTACTGAGGGCCCACAATGAGTCAGACTACGCTAAATGTTTTACTTGCCTTGCCCTGCCCCGTTTAGTTCTTGTGACCTACGAGGAAGTCACTATCATACCCATTTTACAGAGGGGAAAACTGAGGCACAAAGAGGCTAACTGGCTTATTCAAGGTCGCTGATTGCAGTGTAAGCCTCGGGGACCCCTGAACTGTCCCAGACATGCCGCTCATCTGCAAGTCTCCTTGCTCAGGCGCTGCCAGCCCTGTCTCTTGAGAGGGCTTCTCCAGTTTTGCTACCCCAGGTTCCTCCTCTGCTCTCTTCTCATCCTTCATCAAAACTTCTGTCTTCTTTTTTTAAACTACACGGACATTTATTGTTTGCTTAACCAGAAATCTGGAGCTGGGGGTGGGGGGGGGGTCCTAAGACGTCTTAGGCTTCCCTGGTGGCTCAGTTGGTAGAGAATCCACCTGCAATGCAAAAGACCTGGGTTTGATCCCTGGAGAAGGCAATGGCAACCCACTCCTACTTGCCTAGGAAACCCCCTTAACAGTGGAGCCTGGCAGGCTACAGTCAGTCCATGGGGTCACAAAGAGTCCATCACAACTAAGTGACTAACACTTTCACTTTTCAAGACTTTTTAGTAGCTCCCTGATCTCAAGATTGTTTGCAGTTCTCTTTGCAATCCCCTCATAGTCAAAAGGTGGCTTCAGAAGTTCAAGAAGTACATCACATTCTCTCAACAGCATCCCGAGCAGGAAGGAAGGAGAAGAGCCTTCTTCCTGTAACAGTCTGAGAAGAAAATCTTTTCCAGAAGCATCCATGACTTTTCCATATGTCTCATTGTCTCATTTTTGGGTCACCTGCCCACCCTTAGCCCAGTGAGCTGGATGTCTTCCATTTGCCCCCTAGATCCACTTTCAGCTTTTCAACACCCTATGTAGAAGGTAAGGACTACTCAGTATCCGTATTCTCTGACTGCTTTCAGTCAATGGGGGAATCCCAGCAGGAGGTGGTAGGGAGAGAAATGATGGGAAGAGGAGGAGGATTCCCCTGACATCCTCTCTGGGTTTGACCTCAGGCTGGCTAAGGTTCCCCCCACATCTCTCTGTTTTAACCACCCCCCACCCTTTTTTCAAAGTCAACTGGAATCTAGTCATTAGGTTCAGTTCAATTCAGTCGCTCAGTCGTGTCCGACTCTTTGCGACCCCATGAATCGCAGCACGCCAGGCCTCCCTGTCCACCACCAACTCCCAGAGTTCACCCAAACTCATATGCATCAAGTCGGTGATGCCATCCAGCCATCTCATCTTCTGTCATCCCCTTCTCCTCCTGCCCCCCAATCCCTCCCATCATCTTTAACAATGAGTCAACTCTTTGCATGAGGTGGCCAAAGTATTGGAGTTTCAGCCTTAGCATCAGTCCTTCCAATTAACACCCAGGACTGGTCTCCTTTAGGATGGACTGGTTATTAGGTGAATTATTTTAAAAATATCTATTGCTAAGTAAAGTGCACCAACATTATGAAATTTCTTGCATCAGAGAAGCAGGTGGGGAGGTGGGAAAGAACTCTCAGGGCTTGGTGTGCTGGGTGGCAGAGAATTTAACCTTTTCTTTTAATACCAACTAGAGAATTCTGCTAGCAGCAAAACAGAGAAATAGTGTGATCCAGTGCAAAAATTTTATGTCCCTGGTCATCTTGTCAACTGCCACCTTTCGTGCTTAATGTTAAAATGCTGTCATTTTCTGAGGCTTTTAAAAATCATTTCTGCTTCCTCAGTTCTGTAGTGCAGCATCATTAAATACCAGGCATAATGTCCCTAACAAATGGCAGTTGGAACAAAACAGCAAGGATGCTTTGGTGACTCAGAATTGATCAGAAATCTACTGAAGTTTCATGTATCCTATATTTGCCAAAATTTCTAAAATGGTACTACAAAGCTTTGGCTAAGTAGCTCTAAAGTACTGGAGGAGTGAGGGGGTGAAGGATACAGAGGCCTGTCTTGAGGTAGGAGGCGGGAGGGGAGAGCCATGGCAAGTCGTGAACTGGATCAAATCTTCATATGCAATTATCTGTTCCATCTCTGTCTCTAACAAACTGTGTGACCTTGGGTTTCAGGTTCCTTATCTGTCAAAAGGAGGAACTAACATATTTCTAGCTCGTCCAATCTCACAGTGTTGATGTAATGATCAAATGAGATAATGGCTGAGAAAGTGCTTTGGAAAGACTATCAAAGTGAGGTGTTTTTAAATTGACACTTATTAAGCACTTATTAAGTGCCTTGGGAGAGACACAAAGAAAAATAGAACTCAGTCCCTTCCCTGAATTTCATAATCTAGTTCAGAAGATAAAACATACACATGAAAAGCAAATAATACATGGCAGCAAAAAGGTGTCAAAAGAGCAGTTTAAATTATAAATACCAGAGAAACCTGAGGGAGGTACAGAATTCTTTCTGCAGGAATGGATAGGGAAGACTATGAAATGAATCTTCTCAGCCAGGCCTGAACAGAGAGGAAACTTAGATCATTTAGAATGAAGGAAACATCCCAGCAAGTGGAGGCAGAGACAGGGAGTCCAAGCTGCATTCTGGGCCCAAGAGACCAGACCAGGTGAAGCCAAAAACTTTATAGTAAGACAAGACAGTTGAAGCCTATAGACCATCCTTGCTGTTGCAGAAGGACTTCCCTGGCCATCCAATGGTTAAGGATCCACGCTTCCACTGCAAGGGGCACGGGTTTGATCCCTGGTGGGAAAACTAAGATCCCACATGCTGTGTGCATGTATTGAGGCAAACAAACCAAAAACCCCTGCAGCAGGATACTGAAAAAGAATCTTAAACAACATCATCTGGTGTCCTTGAAGAAAGAATTTCAAGAGAGGCCCTAGAATTCATTCTCTTTCGCTCCCTTCCTATCGCTTTATTATGGACTTAAAAAAAAAAAAAGAAACTTTTATTGAGGTATTTTGGCATACAATATTTAAAGTGTACCACTCATTAAGTTTTGACATAACTATACATCTGTGAAACCATCAACCATAATCAACACAGTGAACAAAAGCATCATTCCCTAAGTGATTACCTGTGCCCTTTTATATAATACCTCTCTCTGGCCCCTCCCAACCACCCATCTCCTTTCTGTCACTATAGATCAGTTTGCACTTTCTAGAATTTTACATAAATGGAAACAAATAAAGATGTACTCTTTTCTGTGGTTTCTTTCACTCAGCATAATTAATTTTGAGTTTCATGCATGTTGTTGCTCTTCTTAGTGATTCATTTTTTTTCAGTTCCTGTCTTATTATTGTTGAGAAGTATTATAGATCCTCTAAAGCCTTAATTTGTTTGAGTTTGTATTTAAGGAGGTGCTTCCTCCATGACCCCAAGGTACTTAGCATCACACAGAGGCACTTTTTTTTTTTGATGGGGCTGCTTGGCTTGCAGGATCTTAGTTCCCCCACCAGGGATCGAACCCATGTACCCCTGGGGTGGATAAGCAGAATCCTAACCACCGGACCACTAGGGAATTCCCACGTTATTTGTTGAAGGGATGAATTTTGACCACCTCAACAGTGCCTAATACCTTATATAGTTTTGTTTGTTCCATGGAATGCTTGATCTCTGTAGGCCTGTCTCCTCATGATGGTGTTCATCTCACCTTCTGCTATACCATATGCAAAATAACAACCACTCACTTCTTAAATGTTTTTTAATGATAAAGCCAAGAACATACTCAAGTATTCTTGAGCTAGACTCTGGGGGAAGGGGGAAGGTGTTAGGGGGGTGGTGGAAAAAGATAAATTAGGCATCACTCCTGCTCCCAATGTAGCTCTACCTTCTTGAAGTCACTGCTCTTGATCAAGTTTTCAAAAAATGTTTTAACTTGATAATAAATATAAGTGGGAGTCTGAGAAAAAGTCTATTTAACCTTTCAGACTTGGGCCATCCCTTTGCTGCATTGTTTAGAATTACAGAGAAGAGTAGAGATTTGCTGAGAATATTGCAGGGACTCTGCCTCCCATACTATAGCCAGGAAGCAAAACCATGCTCCAAAGATAGAGATTTCGGGTGAGCAGTTAGTATCCTACTTATCTAACTAATGGAAAGGTTTAAGAAGAATATTTTCTCCCACTGAAAATTTGGGCTTAAATAACCAGTTTCACAGCTAGGACATTAAAAATAGCCATTGAATTATGGAACCATGCTTAACTGAGCAATTGTTTAGAAAAGAATGTTTTAAAAGCCATACCATTTTAGGGAATTCCTGATTGCCTAGTGGTTAGGACTTGGTGCTTTCAGTGCAGAGGTCTGAGTTCGATCCTGTTCAGGGAACCATTCCACATGCCTCATCAGTTCAGTTCAGTTCAGTCACTCAGTCATGTCCGACTCTGCAACCCCATGAATTGCAGCACGCCAGGCCTCCCTGTCTATCACCGACTCCCGGAGTTCACTCAAACTCATGTCCATCGAGTCGGTGATGCCATCCAGCCATCTCATCCTCTGTCGTCCCCTTCTCCTCCTGCCCCCAATCCCTCCCAGCATCAGGGTCTTTTCCAATGAGTCAACTCTTCACATGAGGTGGCCAAAGTACTGGAGTTTCAGCTTTAGCATCAGTCCTTCCAAAGAACACCCAGACCTGATCTCCCTTAGAATGGACTGGTTGGATCTTCTTGCAGTCCAAGGGACTCTCAAGAGTCTTCTCCAACACCACAGTTCAAAAACGTCAATTCTTCGGCGCTCAGCTTTCTTCACAGTCCAACTCTCACATCCATACATGACCACAGGAAAAACCATAGCCTTGACTAGATGAACCTTTGTTGGCAAAGTAATATCTCTGCTTTTTAATATGCTATCTAGGTTGGTCATAACTTTCTTTTCAAGGAGTAAGCATCTTTTAATTTCATGGCTGCATTCACCATCTGCAGTGATTTTGGAGCCCAAAAAAATAAAGTCTGACACTGTTTCCACTGTTTCCCCATCTATTTCCCATGAAGTGATGGGACCAGATGCCATGATCTTCGTTGTCTGAATGTTGAGCTTTTCATAGCACTTTGAAAGTATCTGAAGACGAGTAGCAAGAGTATTATGGTATTATGGACTCAGAAGCTAGTTTCAGGAAAAAAAATTTTACAGACAGTCAAGAGATTTCAGAATTATTTTCAAGGGTGTTCACTGGAAAATGAAGGTATTCAGAGCCACAACTATTGATGATTAAGCTAGAAAATTTCATGCCCATTGTAAGTACATGATTTAGGAAGAAAACAAGTGAATAAAGAAAATATGTAATCAACCTATGACATCAAATGAAAATTTAAGAACAAATGTTCATAATGTGCCATTTTTGCAAATGCTTAACCCTTCTAAGGGGATTTGAAACCCAGCCCTTGTGGCTTCAAGGGTTGCCTGAATGTTCATGGAAACTTTTGTTATGCAGACTGGAATGAGCCTGGTTTTACTCTGAGACACTATTGCAAACCAGCATGTAAACAAGGCCCAATAGGAAATTTTGGATCTCAAAGAAAAGCTGAGAAATTTGGCTCAAAAAATGGGACAGATTGAAACCATTTTTACCAAAGGAATATGAGACAGTTAAAAGAAATTGATTCAGAAAAAGACTCCTATCATTTTGAAAAGCTAGACATGAAGCACAACGTGTTCAGTTCTTGTTATAACCGACCGAGTGTGCTGCTGTAATGCGCAAACACGTGCCAGGCTGATAAAGTATTTCCCTGGGTTTTAAACTGATGATGACACTGTCTCATACTGAGCTGCATATGAAAGAGATTTTCTCCTTTAAAAATTGTGTCAGAAGCAGTGGGAGAAACAGACCTACAAAGGGCATTTGGAGGTTCATGCTTGGGAAGAACATACACTGTAGATTTTCAAATGCCTCCTAAGATTAAGGTGTTATGGGGGGAAAAAAAAAAAGTAAAACCTTGAGGAAGTTAGCAATGTGGTATACTTTCTATATTCCATTACCAAAGAGAAATTTTGCCAAACTAATTTATAGTGTTCAACCACGGTAGCTAAGTAGATTAAGAGTCACATCTGGGTTTCTCATGACTGGGTTGCCTTATAAAAACCCAGGCACAGATATTTCTGGAAAGCATGCTTTTCTTGGGCAGCTTTTCAAAACTAATTTATTGGTATTTTCAAATGATTAATAATGGGAGGCTCTAATATGGATGTGAGAGTTGGACTGTGAAGAAAGCTGAGCGCCGAAGAATTGATGCTTTTGAACTGTGGTGTTGGAGAAGACCCTTGAGAGTCTCTTGGACTGCAAGGAGATCCAACCAGTCCATTTTAAAGGAGATCAGTCCTGGGTGTTCTTTGGAAGGAATGACGCTAAAGCTGAAACTCCAGTACTTTGGCCACCTCATGTGAAGAGTTGACTCATTGGAAAAGACTCTGATGCTGGGAGGGATTAGGGGCAGGAGGAGAAGGGGACGACAGAGGATGAGATGGCTAGATGGCATCACTGACTAGATGGACGTGAGTCTGAGTGAACTCCAGGAGTCAGTGATGGACAGGGAGGCCTGGCGTGCTGCGATTCATGGGGTCGCAAAGAGTCAGACACGACTGAGCAACTGAACTGAACTATGGACGGGGAGCCCTTGATCTTCCAAATCAGGGGTTACTGACTCAAAAGTCCGTGGGAGCCAGGCAGGTAATTAAAGTGTGCACAGTCCAAAGAGGGCTGGGGACTGTAACAAACCAAGGGAAGAATACATCAGATAAAGGAGCAGCCTCATTCAGTTCCAGCCAGTTGTTGCCTTGTGGGAATGGAAGCCCAGGGGTGACAGATCTTCTCAGTATGCAAAAAACCTTAGAAACCCCGCTCTTTGTATATAATATCCAGATTTTTATGTGAAATCTCTTGAACTGTGAATGCTGGCAACCAGTTATCTTATTCGTAACAGCTTATTGTTATTACAGGGGCAGGACACATGCATTGTATGTATAAAAATAGAAAAATGTAGGCCAACAGCAGCAAAACATTTTCCCACCTCTCAGAGAGCACCACCATTAACACCTTACTGCATATCCTCTCAGGTCTTTTTTATTCATAGATATGTAGACATTTTAAAAGCAAAATGTGATTACCCTGCACATGTGGTTTTGGAACTGGTATTTTATTAATGATTTTGACCTTTCCGTCTCAGTACATTTTCACCCCATCTAATGCCCTCTCCATATTAAAACATTTCCAGTTGACCACAAAGTCCTTTTGTAGCAATTTGTTTAAACCAGTAGGGAACCCAGGACCATGTGTTTTCTTGCTATTGTGTGCCTTGTGTGTGTGCGCTCAGTTGCTTCAGTCATGTCTGACTCTGCAGCCCTATAGACTATAGCCCATCAGGCTCTTCTGCCCATGGGCTTCTCCAGGCAAGAATACTGGAGTGAGTCGCCATGCCCTCCTCCAGGGGATCTTCCCGACCCAGGGATCCAACCCAAGTCTCCTGCATCTCCTGCATTGCAGGCAGATTCTTTACCGCTGAGCCACCTGGGAAACCCATTGTGAACCTTAAGTCTTTTCAATCTAGCAGTTTAGGCTTAAAATTATACATCTACTGACTTGCTGAAGAGAGCAGGCAAGTTCCCCTGCAGACTGCCTCACCTCCTAGTGTCCATTAGTTTGCTCCCTCTGTTTCCTGTAAACTGCAGGTTATATCTAATACTTCTTTTGGGGTGGGGAGAATATATGCTAGGTTGGGCTATGTATTTGCCTCATACCAGAACTAGTCTATGGGTTAGCGATACCAGGATGGTTTCCAGGAAATGAATGATGACAGTCTGATCCCTCCAACATACACTTACATTTTTGGCTTCAAGACTATAAACTGATAGTGTTACTTAGCGCTGTATGAATGTACAGTTGTCTCCAGTCTTTTCACCTATAGTTTTAAACACTAATTAATAATTTTTGCTGGCTTCCCCTGTGGCTCAGCTGGTAAAGAATCCACCTGCAATATGGGAGACCTGGGTTCAATCCCTGGGTTGGGAAGATCCCTTGGGGAAGGGAATGGCTACCCACTCCTGTATTCTGGCCTGGAGAATTCCATGGACTGTATAGTCCATGGGGTCGCAAAGAGTTGGACACAACTGAGCGACCTTCACTTCATTCAATAATCTTTGCTAGGACCAAAAATTTTTCTAGAGTTCACAAAATGCTGTTTTTCCAATTCTGTCATTTTTCTACATTTATTAGCATTTTTTCCCTCTTCAACTAGGATTCAAATTAATACTATAAAAAATAACTCCCAATGGGCCAAACTCAATGCCTATGGGCTGCTACCTTCTGATCGACACTTTAAGCCAGACCAGTCTCACCGCTGTCAGCGGTACCCTGTCTCTTTATTTGTAACACTCAGGTCTCTTTATTTGTAACATTAGGTCTCTTATTTGTAACACTCAATTTCTTTGCACTTGTTGACATGTTGTTTGTAATCTTCTCACCGCCTTTTATGTGTGTATTTATCTCCCTGGCTAGACTGTGACCTCCTCAAGGACAGGGACTTTCCTGCAGCATATTTCTTTTGCTTCTCCTAATGTGCTCTTAAAGGTACTTTGGTGATTGCTAATTCTAATTAACAAAAAAGTACTAGGAAGAACCCCAAATTTTCATATTGTCTCTTGTGTTCCCTGGCTTTCCCACTAAAACTTGTCCTAATTATCTATCATAATGAAGTGCTTGTCTCATTTACTTATGCCCTCGAAGTCCCTGTGATGAAGGGGAGGAAAGAGGGGAAATAAGCCCTTTATTAATCTTCAAAAGTTGGAAAGCCAATTTCCAGCTTTGTGACCTTGGGTAAGTTCCATCATCACTCAAGAGTTTCTATGTCTTCACTCAGTAAAATGAGGTGACGGGGTTATCTCTGAACTCACACCTCACTTGGCTCTAACACTCTCAGATACAAATCTAACCAATACCTTTTAGTAGGTGCTCCTCCTAACCCATCTCTCGCTGCTTGGGTAGCACCTTGGCTCCCTTTATATGGGTCAACACTATCCTTTCTAAGATGAGATGAAGTCATACCCATGGTGGACAGAATTTGCCTCTGATGACTTCCTGACCATCATAGTTAGACTGGTCTAATCTCTATACAGTCATCAAAAACAAGACTGGGAGCTTACTGTGGCTCCTTATCGCCAAATTCAGACTTACACTGAAGAAAGTAGGGAAAACCACCAGACCATTCGATGAAAAAGTGAAGTGAAAGTGAAATTTGCTCAGTCGTGTCCGACTCTTTGTGACCCCATGGATATACAGTCCATGGAATTCTCCAGGCCAGAATACTGGAGTGGGTAGCCATTCCCTTCCCCAAGGGATCTTCCCAACCCAGGGATTGAACCCAGGTCTTCCGAATTGCAGGTGGATTCTTTACCAGCTGAGCCACCAGGGAAGCCCCTAGACCTTTCAGGTATGACCTAAATCAAATCCCTTACAATTATACAGTGGAAGTGACAATAGATTCAAGGGATTAGATCTGACAGATAGAGTGCCTGAAGAACTCTGGATGGAGATTTGTAACATTGTACAGGAAGAAGTGATCAAAACCAAACCCAAAAAGAAATTTAAAAAGGCAAAATGGTTTTCTGAGAAGGCCTTACAAATAGCTGAAAAAAGAAGAGAAGTGAAAGGCAAAGGAGGAAAGGAAAGATATATCCATCTTAATGCAGAGTTCCAAAGAATAGCAAGGAGAGAGAAAGCCTTCCTAAGTGATCAATGCAAAGAAATAGAGGAAAAGAATAGAATGGGAAAGATTAAGAGCTCAAGAAAATTAGAAATATCAAGGGAACATTTCATGCAAAGATGGGCACAAAAAAGGACAGAAATGGTATGGACCTAACAGAAGCAGAAGATATTAAGAAGAGGTGGCAAGAATACACAGAAGAACTATACAAAAAAGATCTTAAGGACCCAGATAACCACTATGGTATGATCACTCACCTAGAGCCAGACATCCTGGACTGTGAAGTAAAGTGGGCCTTAGGAAGCATCACTACGAACAAAGCAAGCTAGTGGAGGTGATAAAATTCCAAATGAGCTATTTAAAATCATAAAGATAAAAATAAAATAAAATAAATAAAATAAAATCATAAAGATAATGCTGTGAAAGTGCTGCATTCAATATGCCAGCAAATTTGGAAAACTCAGCAGTGCCCACAGAACTGGAAAAGGTCATTTTTCATTCCAATCTCAAAGACAATGCCAAAGAATGTTCACAGTACCGCACAATTGCACTCATGTCACACGCTAGCAAAGTAATGCTCAAAATCCTCCAAGCAAGGCTTCAGTAGTATTTGAACGGAGAACTTCCAGATGTTCAAGCTGGATTTAGAAAAGGCAGAGGAACCAGAGATCAAATTGCCAACATCTGTTGGGTCATAGAAAAAGAGAATTCTAGGAAAAACGTCTGCTTCATTGACTGCACTAAAGCGTTTATCTGTGTGGATCACAACAAACTGTGGAAAATTCTTAAAGAGATGGGAATACCAGACCACCTTACCTGCCTCCTGAAAAATCTGTATGCAGGTCAAGAAGCAACAGTTAGAATTAGACATGGAACAAAAGACTGGCTCCAAATTGGGAAAGGAGTACATCAGTGCTGTATATTGTCACCCTGCTTATTTAACTTCTTTGCAGAGTACATCATGCAAAATGCTGGGCTGGATGAAGCACAAGTTGGAATCAAGATTGCTGGGAGAAATATCAATAATCTCAGATATGCAGATGACACCACCCTTATGGCAGAAAGCAAAGAGGAACTAAAGAGTCTTTTGATGAATGTGAAAGAGGAGGGTGAAAAAGCTGGCTTAAAACTAAGCATAAAAAAAACAAAGATCATGGCATCCGGTCCCATCATGACTTCCGGTCCCATCACTTCATGGCAAATAGATGGGGAAACAATGGAAACAGTGAGAGACTTTATTTTCTTGGGCTCCAAAATCACTGCTGATGTTGACTGCAGCCATGAAATTAAAAGATACTTGCTCCTTGAAAGAAAAGCTATGACCAACCTAGACAGCATATTAAAAAGCTTGCCGACAAAGGTCCATCTAGTCAAAGCTGTGATTTTTCCAGTAGTCATGTATGGATCTGAGAGCTGGACCATAAAGAAGGCTGAGCACTGAAGAATTGATGCTTTTGAACTGTGGTGTTGGAGAAGACTCTTGAGAGTCCCTCAGACTGCAAGGAGATCAAATCAATCAATTCTAAAGGAAGTCAATCCTGAATATTCATAGGAAGGACTGATGCTGATGCTGAAGCTGAAGCTCCAATACTTTGGACACCTGATGTGAAGAGCTGACTCATTAGAAAAGACGCTGATGCTGGGAAAGATTGAAGGAAGAAAGAGAAGAGGACGACAGAGGATGAGATAGTTGGATGGCATCACGGACTTGATGGACATGAGTTTGAGCAAGCTCTGAGAGTTGGGGATGGACAGGGAAGCCTACCGTGCTGTGGTCCATGGGGTCATGAAGAGTGGGACATGACTAAGTGATTGAACTGAACTGAACTGAATCTATGCATCCCAGGAACAGTCTGCTCAGATTCTCCAGGTCAAACCCTAGGACCTCCTTCCCAACCAAGGCCAAGTGTGGATACCAAGGGCCCTACACAAGCAGTTGGCACAGCAGAGGCTCAGTCTTAGGTCTTCCTTGCTGCAAGGGAGGAGAAGATGGAGAGAACTGAGATTGGTTATACTCTTGTCCTTCTTGTAGTGTCTTGCCTTTAGGCTTCTGAATGCCCCTAGGTCAGCTCTGGGGTATGGGTCCTTCTAAAAAAAAACACAAAATAAAAATGCTTTAGCTCACTACTTTTTCCCAATTCTTTTCTCTCAGTCCTGTAAGTCTCCTTCCCCTCTTTTTGTTCCCTTCCATATAGGTGCAGTCTCAGAAACCTCATCCAACTAGCTTTCTGTACCCAGTAACAGCTATTAGGTCCACCTTGACTGAAGACGTAATCAAGAGATAAATGGAGCCTTACCATTTCCGTGGCCTTGAGCACTCCAGGTGGAAGGGGGAAGCAGCCAAGTCTCTAAGGAGTCAGGGAGAGACCCTCCCCCGGGCTGCCTTATTCACAAACCACATTTGGGCCTGTAGCAAATAGGGTTGGCCAGCCAGAGCACATAGCTCAAGCATGCTATGAAAGCCTGACCCCTGTCCGTGACTCTCATCTAAAGAGACACAAAATGGATTCATAATTCTTCCTTTTCTCCTCTCCGCCTCTCAGACCTAGTGGCTGTTGATGAAAATCAGGTGGTGGATTGGCCAAACAAGGTCCACCTGTTGCTGTGTTCTTGGCGGCATCCCATGAACCTTTCAGCACCAACAGGAAATAGCAAACAGAACTACTAAAGATGAGCCATCGCCCCGTGAACAGGAAGAAGGGAAGCTCTTAACATGTGGGCTATGCTTGGAGCTTGCCAGTGATGCCATGGGGCAGCTGGAGCTGCTCTTATGCCATGGTCTGCCTTCCCTGGGCCCGTCTTCATCAGACCTTGCCACTTTTCCTCAGAAAGGAGGGAGAAAGTGGCCCCTGTGGCAAAGACAGAATCTTGGGGACCCCCACAAACAGGGGTAGGACATATAAGCACAGACCTGGAAAGGAATCAGCCAGTCAGTGATGGAGGTCAAGATTCCCAAGAGTAAATGAACTGAAGGAGTTCAAGTCTGGTGCTCTGTGACAACCTAGAGGGGTGGGATGGGGTGAGAGGTGGGAGGGAGGTTCAAGGAGGGGGCGTATGTATTATACCTATGGCTGATTCATATTGATGTATGGCAGAAACCAACACAATATTGTAAAGCAATTATCCTCCAATTAAAAAAGAAAAAAAAAAAAACTGAAGGGATGGAGGTAAGGCTACACATGCTTGTCTGGATTTCCCAGGCCTGGAGTACCCTGATGAGAAATTTTCCCGGTCACAGAATCTTTGTATTCTTATTTAATAACAGTAGTTCGGAAGAAGCAATTCCAGCTGTGCTGTGCTGTGCGCTTAGTTGCTTAGTTGTGTCTGACTCTTTGCGACCCCATGGACTGTGTAGCCCGCCAGGTTCCTCTGTCCATGGAATTCTCCAGGCAATACTGGAGAGAGTTGCCATGCCCTCCTCCAGGGGATCTTCCCAACCCAGGTATCAAACCTAGGTCTCAACCCACATTACAAGTGGATTCTTTACCATCTGAGCCACCACGGAGGCCCAATCCCACCTGTAGAACAAGTAATTTCAGAACATCTATCCCACCAAAAACAAAGTGCGTTTCCTCCCTTTCTGGCACTCTGGTGTGAATCTCTTCCACTCGCTCAGAAGCGTCTATTATGCAATTCCCAGGTTGGCTGGCAAAGTCATTAGAATCATCCCTAAATGTGAGTTATTTCCAATATGAAACTAAGTGGCATAGAATGAAGACTAAGGATCAAAGGTTATCAGATTAATTTGCCTAAAACCAATTTGCCTAGAGTCTCAAATATTTATCAAATCTGCAGCATTTCAAAAGAATTTAGCAGATTCACTCTCACTTTATGATTTATAAAATAGCTTTCATGTATATTTATTAAACTTTAATTTTCACAAAATTGATGTCTTTGCAAGCCTTCACTGAATAATTGTGAAAGTTGATCATATTTATTGCCACAAAAAAAACGCATTTTAAAAAGGAAACTTGCACAGTCAACAATATTGGACCAAACTAAAGAATAAAACTTATTAATAAAAAATATTTAATACCAGTCATTGATGACAAAAGTTTCTCTCTCTTTACAAATGCCAACTGGTATAAATTTTTAAACTATGGAACAAACAATTTACTATATTATTATTTTGATTGCCTGTAGTTTTAAAAATCAATCTGACAAACAAAAAATCAATCTGACAAGAAGTTTATGCTTTAAAAAAAGTAAGTAAATACCATCTAATTTGCCAAAGTGCAACCAGCGATATTTAACCTGTTACCTCAGGAGCCAAATGTGGAAACCTGAGTTAGTACAGGATTTCGTATTTAGTCTGGTAAACGGTTTTGTTTTACGTGTGGTGAACACTTTGTCCTGTTGCCATTAGCCCTCTGCCTCCTTGTTCTGGGTAGGCCAGAAATCACAGCCCTCAGCAGGCTTTTCATCTTATTTATCAACCTCTCGAGAGAGTGCTTGATTCCACCTCTATTAATTGTCATTAGTTTCACATGCTGTTCTAAAGAACTCCCTTCCATATGCAATTGGGGCCATGTGAATAGGAAATTGAGAAATATCTGATATTTCCCCTTACTTTGTCATAATCCAGAGCAACCATCGTTTGACCAGTAAAGCAACACAGCATGTGCAGCAGCTAGACACACGGACTTTAGAGTCAGGTGAGTCCACTGAGTGTGAATGCTGGTCCCCTCACTTCCAAACTGCTGGTACTGGGGAAAGTCACCTAAGCTCGTGAAGACTCAGGATGCAAGTATAAACCGCAAAGAAAACCAGCATCTTTCTTCACCCTTTCACTTTCTATCGCTGTTGTCTGTACAACCTTTGTTAGTCAACTGAATAGGCCACATGCTTGTTTGTTGAGAATGTACTGATTGGCCTTTTAATAGAACGAATGTAGTAGACAGACCTAGGCATCAAAATCATATTGAGTTGTATTTTTCAAGGCATATAATTTGGAAAAGAATATTGGATTAAGAAACACAAAAAATGATACACGAAATGTTTGTACCAATTATATTTATTGCTGGAAACTTTATACTTAAAAAAAAAAAAAGTTTGGGATGTCCCTGGTGGTCCAGTGGTTAAGACTCTGAGCTTCCAATGCAGGGGGCATGGGTCTGATCCTCGTGGGGGAACTAATCCCACATGCCACATGGTGTGGTCAAAAAATTAAAAAAAAAAAAAAAAAATTTGTTTAATGTTTGAAAAGTAGGTTAACATAGAAAAAGATATTATCCACAAAGGTAAGAAGCAATCCAATCATTTACAAAGTGCTGCAAATCTGATAAATTTATGTTGCTGATAACTCAAGAGTACTCTTAGATAAAAAGATAAAAATCTGAAATACCCAAGAACAGAACAGAACAACGAAATGGCTATAAAAATACCCAAAAGAGAACTGTTTTTGGCAACCTGGTCATTAAGAGAAATGAACTTTAAGTAAACTTTCAGTGAATTGATTAAGAGGTCTAGCCAAACATTAGAACCAAGAGTTTTGCCTCTCTGGCTCCCAGAACCTCAGAGCTTGGGAGCTGCAATGGATAATCCTGGTTCCCTCTAAGAGGCAGCAGATCCAGAGAGATGAGCTACTTCTAATGAACCAAGTGTAACAGTCACTAAGGAGAGAGAGTGTGTGTGCACACAAATGTATATTAGATACACAGACCAGAATCAGACCTTTAGAAAGTATTGGAACCCACCTGTATGTGCCTGTCACATGCTACAGCGCAGTCTGCACACATGGAACGAAGGCCAGTCACCCCTACCATGGCAACTAGAGGGCTCCTCCTCCACATCCATTTGGAATGTCTTTTTTTCTAAGAAAAAAATTATGTTTGGCTGTGCCAGGTCTTAACTGCGGCACACGTGATCTTTGATCATCACTGTGGCACATGGGATCTTTAGTTGCAACACGCAGGATCTTCAGCTGTGGGATCCAGTTCGCTGACCAGGGCTCGAACCCAGGCCCCCTGCGAGTCTTAGCCACTGGACCACTAGGGAAGTCCCCCATTTGGAATGTCTTGATCTTTGGGTCTCTGGCCGTTGGGGCCCTTCCTAGGGGACTCTCCTGCCAGGCCTGCAGTGCCTTTCTTGCCTTGGCTGGCCTCAGAGGGGCCCACTGGCCAGAGGAATTTGTCAGTGGTGGTGTTGGCAGCAGTAGTGACTACATCTCAGATATAATTGGCAGGGGGCTGCCGGGCACTGAGCCTCTGCATGTGACAGCCGTGGCAGAGCAAGTGCCCATCTAGAGGGAAGCAGCAGCAGCCTTCCTCATCACTCAGCTGCATCCGGCAGTCCTAGGAAAGAAAGACACCTAGTTCAACTCAGCCCGGGCACCCTGAACATTTGGGGAGTCTGCCTTGTGCAGCACTGAACTCCCAGTGACTGGAAGAAAGCGGGTGGGGTTGGAGGGGATGAACACCCAGAGAAACCTGGGGAAATACCGCAGCTGAACACCAGGTGTCGCTGCTACAGCAGAAATAATGAGACAGGATCCCATTTCCAGCTGTTACCAGGAGTACCTAGTTTTAGGAGTCTTGACTCTAGTGACGCCTGATTTAGAAAGGACTAAATGACCAGGCCCAGAGAGAGTGGCTGAAGGGCGAGAAAGAGACTAGAGATGGGTCAGAGCACCTTCCTGGTTTCCCACGGCCTATACCTCTCCTACAGACAACGACAGTTTTCAGACTTCACTCCCCCAGCCCCATTTCAGCTCTGGATGCCCCAGCCCCCGACACTGACCTCGCAGTGGTAGCATTCAAAGTGATAATCTCGGTCCATGGATATCACCCTCACGATGTCCTCACAGCCCTGAAATAATGCACACCCCCGTGGGCATGAAAGCAGCTTGACAACCCCAGCTTCGCCCTCCCCACCTGGCCCCCTCCAAACGAAAGATCACACAGAGGCCTCCAGATCCTCTCTGCCTCCATCTGTAGCTTTTTCCTCTTTTGGCTGCACTACTGGGCACATTGAACTTCTCCAACCAGGGATCTATTGCACCTGAGCCCCTTGCAGTGGAAGCTCAGATTCCACTGGACCATCAAGGACATCATCCTTCTGTAGCTTTGAGATGGCCTTTGCAAACCCTATGGGAACTTTCCCCTTCCCCGTCCTTGGCGCCGCCTCCAGAAGGGCAGTGTCCCCTCTTGGAGCCTCCCCTCTGTCTGGGGGCTCAGGCCTTACAGAGGGAAGGGGCATGCAGCATAAGTAAGTTAAGCTGGGGACGAGGAGACCCTGCAGGGTCTGGGTCCTCACAGGCTTTTGGCATTTTTCCCACGGCACACACAGTGTAAATCATGTCTGACCCCTTCCTAGCAGCCCTGAGGATTCTTCCCCACCTTTTCCCGGCCCCTACATCTGGGAGCTGATGACCTTGACTTCAGAGAAAGTCTCCTTCTCTGGACTGGGAGAAAAGAGATGAAGCCTGGGCCCAGCGAGGCTGTCGGACAAGTCCAGGCCCGGATGTTGGGGTCAGGGTGATGACCCAGAGAGCAGAGTCACACGGGAATCTTCGAGGAGTGCATTCCTCAGCACCACCGCCTCCCATGAGAGGCCAGGCAGCCGGTCCCCAGTCCCTCCCCAGAGGCGGCAGCCCTGGCTGCCCTGTAGGAGAACCCAGGCACACTGACCTCTGAGGGGAGGATGGGTTGGCCACAGGCTGCGCACTTAGGAGCGTAGCTTCTGTAAGGGAGAAGACAGAGGTGAGCCGAGGTAGGGGGCTCCCTGAGCAGGGTTCCATACCGCAGCCCGAGGGCCAGACTCACTTGTGGTAGTCAGTGACACAGTACACCTGGTTGGAGAAGTCCACGGTAAAGGGAATGCCGTCCAGGCATTTGTTGCAAACGATGCATCGGAAGCAGCCGGGGTGGTAGGACTTTCCCATTGCCTGGAGGATCTGGTTCATGGGGTGGGCGGAGAATCAGTCTCTGCTCTTCAGCTACTGATGAGGCTCCCTGCTGCTCCCCTAACCTCATCCAAGCCTCTGCTCTCCTCCCTCCACTGTGGAATCCAGGAGGACCAAGCAGTCTTAAAAATGGATGCAGAAACCCTGAAAAATGTCTTAGGGAGCATCCAGGCCAGTGTTTCTCAGCCTTGGCTGCATATCAGGATCACACAGGGAGGATTTTAAGCCCATCCGTGCCTGGGTCCCACCCAGAAGTATTCACCACAGTCTCTGGAGATGACCCAGCCCTGGTATTTTCTTCTGTTCTTCCCAGGTGATCTACTAGGCTGCCAGGGCGGGGAACCACCAGCCAAACCAACTCCTCCTTACAGAAAAGAAAACTGAGCTTCAACTGATCTCAGCCAGTAGCAGAAAGAGGATTAAGACTCAGGACCCCACACTCCAGGCTCAGGCGGAGGGCGGGGCTGTGCCTGCAGAGTTAGGGAGGGGCTAGATGGCAGGCTGAGCAGTCCAGACTTGATCCCACAAGCAAAGAGAAGCCACTATAAACAGTTGTTTGGGCAAAGAATGGGATGCAAGTGATTGCTGATGGGTTTCTCCCCCAACTTTTTCTCAGGATCCATTTAGTTCCTGATTCCGCCCCTCGGCCCAGCAGCCTCACAGTCTCAGCTGAAGACACTTCGCTTACCTTCTCCAAAATCAAGTGACCACAGACACAGCACTTCTCAGCTGCCTCCTGGAACCCTGAAAACTGGGAAGAGAAGACCAAGGGAGGGCATTACAGGCTGAGAATAACCTGAGTAGTGGAACCCCAGCCGGCTACAGAGCAAGGCGTGGGAGCCAATTCCAGACCCAGGGGACCTCTCACTCACCAGATAGTCTTCCTCACAGTACACAGAGCCATTGACGCTGTAGAAAGCCTTGCA
Source organism: Bubalus bubalis (assembly GCF_019923935.1). NCBI lineage: Eukaryota > Metazoa > Chordata > Mammalia > Artiodactyla > Bovidae > Bubalus > Bubalus bubalis. The sequence continues at coordinate 81,146,310 of NC_059167.1, forward strand.
GCGCAAAGTTCGTCCTAGAAGCAGCAGAGAAGACGCTGGAGTCTCTCGGGGGTCCAGGCACAGGGCATCCCCATGGCGGGGTCACTGCTCTCTGATGTTTCATGATTCACTTTTTTTTTTTTTCATGATTCACTTAAACCTGGACTTTAGCGCTTGTCCTCCTAACTGCTGTCTGCCCCACTTCCCCACACAAATACCCCATCTGATGCAATTCCCATTTGCTTTGGTCTCATTCCTGCCAATTCCCCACTCCTTTGCTACTACTTCTCCAGCTCCCGCCTCCTCACCAGTTTTCTATGGCCCTGCTATACACGAATGCCTTCTTCCCCAGTGTCTGGGCTTGCTCAGGGAGCCACCTGGGAGAGCAGAGCCCACCACAGGTTGGGGACAAGGTTCAGGGGCTCTGAACAAGATGCCATACGATGTGTTCAAACGCAATCACACTGTCATGGACTCTGCCCTCTGGGACCTTTCAACCCAGAAGCCTCTACACAGCTCTCCTCTGAGCCCTGTCTCCCAGGGATAAGCTCGGTGGAGGTCAGGACATACTGGAACTACCACTGGGGACAAAGTGCTTTGTTTGGGAGCAAAGTTGGTCCCCTTTCCTGCCACACTAGACTGTTTCCCCAATTTTAGAGGAACCCAGAGTCTCTGGGGTCAGAAGCAGCCCAGGATCTTCTGCAAGCAGACAAGGCAGGACGATTCCCCATGAAACCAACACCCAGGAACTGCTCCAGGGTGTCTAAATTATCAGGGATCAGGAGGAATGAGACCAGGGCGGAGAATGGGCAAGTTGCCCATATCAGCCCTCCTCTCATCAAAATCTCCACTTCCAGCTCTCCCCAGTGGTTCAGAAAAGTTGATTTAGAAACTTGTGAGACACAAGGGAGTAGAAGGAGGGAAACAGACATTCCCAGAAGAGGCTCTATAAACAGAAGGACAAATAGACAGATGAACCTAAAGGGAGCCAGGCAGAGGCTGGGAGTGGCGCGGAAAGAAAAGCCGAGTGCTGGAGTCAGACAGGCATAGATAGGAGATTAAAAGGTTCAGCAAAGGAATCAGAGTGGGTAAGGGCGGGGGTTGGGGGTGGTAATGAGGGAGGTGAGGGAAGGGCTGGGGAGTTGAAGCCACTGGGAGCACCCCCCTCCAGGCGGGCCTCCTGAGCTAACAGCAGCGGGCATTCCTGGAGCGTGATGTCATCAGCTTGGCATGGCCTGGTGGCCTGCACTCCAGCGAGGTGGCTGAACTCTGACCAGCCAAGAGAAAACCCCCCCTCTCCGCCCCCCACAGCTCCCCACTCCCCCAGCCCACCCCACCCTTCCCACATTCCAGTCTTTCACTGTCGCCCCAGGCAACTCGGGCTGCCCAAGACCAAGCCCCACCAAGGAGAGGCCAGAGGGCTGGGAGGGAGTCCAGACTGGGCAAGCAGGAAGGCAGAAGAAAGGAGGAACAGAGCAAAGGAAACAGGCTGAAGAGACAGAGCGCTGACTCTGGCTAGAAAGCTGACCCGGCGTGCGGCGGGAGAGCCAGGTAGCGCACAGAGTAGGGGAGCAGGAAAGAAGGCGAAGGCCAGGCCAGTAAATGCAGAGGCACAGCTCTGCTTTCCCTGGGCACTCATGCGTGTGTCCGCGCTCGAGGCCTCGGGCCTTGTCCAGAAGGTCTCTCTGGGGGCCGCACTCACCACAGGAGCAGCAGACAAAGCACTGGGTGTGATAGAGGCTGTCCAAAGCCTGACAGGCGTTGCTCTGCCCGTAGATGCCTTTGTTGCACTTGATACACGTGCCTGAGAGGAGAGAACAGCTTGTCAGCATCACATCCCACGCCCCCACCTCAAACCCAGGCAGTCGCCATCTTTCCTGATGGCAGAAGACCACCAGCCACAACCTCCGTTTGATGGGCTCCATTCTGGGAAGAACGAGTAAATGGGATGCAGCCAGGGCTTGGCTGGACAGACTCACTCTTGTTGACTGATTAATCAACAGACATTATCTGAACATCCATTTAGCGCCAAGCAAGAACACTGTGCCCAACACTGTGGAAAACTGGAGAAAGTCAAAGGTCTCCGGCTTTCAGATGCTGGTTTCTGTGGGGGAGAAAAGACTAAAAAGGCAAGGTCTGATCCCTGGGGCACTGTGTAGACAGAGATGCAAGTCCATAAGGGCCCAGCAGCAGCCTGGAAAAAATGTCCTAGTGAAAGGAGGCCAGGCCCAGAAAGCCTCTCCAGGACCTCAGTTTCCCCATCTGTAAAATGAACTGCTGTTCAGTTACAGAAAGAGCTCTGCTCCATACCTCTAAGCCTCCAAAGATGGTGAGAAAGATGTGGCTCAGCAGAGGGCCCTGTGGAGACAGGACCATGTGAGTGTGACTCCTCTGGGTAGGTGGCTGCTTAGAATGCAGGGTGTGTTCCAAGGATTGAGGGTTGCAGAGGAAGAGGGGGGAAGGGTGGCAGAACCCCTAATGTCTCCCTGTCATCTTCTATAATAGAAGAAACAAAGCTGAACTGCTCTTCCCCAACATCTCTCCTAAGATACATAACACTAGGCTCTGGCACCCGCCTTTCCTGGGTGTGTTCTTCCCTCCTTCCACTCCCCAATTCCAGGCCCATGAGTGAGGGCCAGGGCTTGTCTTTGGGGAGCAGATCCCAACCGGCCCGCCTCACCCCTCGCTCTGCCCCACCTCTCCCCCTCGGCACACTGCCACACTCCTTGCCTGTTGGGGCCCATCCCAATCTTTGCCCAGGGGCTTGGGAGCCCGTGCAGCAGCTGCAGCAACTGATGGGCCCAGGCCTGCCCTGCTCCCACCCACCCTCTGGCAGCTGGGCAAGGCTGGAGCCAAGGAAGAGGGCCCCTACTAGGCACAGGAGTGGGAGGGTAGAGTTAGGTTGGGGGTTCTGTCAAGAGGAGGCAACCTGACCCCTAGGGAGAGAGGCCCCTCCCCACCCACCCTCCTCAGGGAGGGGAGCTCTACCCCCTAAGAGCATCGTGCCAGGGGGCCCTATTAGAGCCACTTTTGGGGGAAGCATTGGACATTATGGGAAGATGAGAACCAATTGCTCAGGCATGTCCGACTCACCACCTCTAACCTAGCACATCCACCTCTAAGTTCTTCCTGCCATTTTTACAGCACTCTCTCCCAGCAACTTTCCTCCTTTTGGTTCTGATGGCTTAGCTGAGGAGACTTCTGTCCACCCATCAGCGGGTCTCCTGGCCTCAAAAGAAAACTGCTAAAAGGTTCCCTTGACTAAAGGGTTATCTGCTCTGGGTTTTCTCAGGTGGGGGCAAACAGGGAATGATTAGAGTTGAACTAAGCAGGGCCCTTTCAGCCTTTAGCCCCTGCTACTTCTGAACCTCCTCCCAGTCTTCCTTCCCTGGCTGGGTTCCTCTCCCTATTTACATTTCTAGCCAGAGTTCTAGAGCTTGGGGTCTACCGCAGGAACATGGATGGTAAGAGGTGAGAAGGCGCTGCGAACACTGAACAGGCTCACAGACCTGGGTGTGAGCCCTCCACTTCTTTCTGTACTTCCTATCGCAACCAGATCCGCATTTTTTTAATACAGTGAAGTGGTGTCTGTGGGTCTTGGCTAAAAGATCATTCAAGACCGCAATACCCTCCCTAAGCTGAGACGTACAATAGTTAATATTTCTTGAAGTTAACTGCGTCGGAAGAGGGGCAGAGACCAGATTTCTTTAGCAACAGAAAACTAAGGATTCTGAGCAGGTTATGACCAAAACTGATGGCCAGGTTATTTCTGGCAGTTACACACAGTCCTCATCCATCCAGGGCCATCCAGGGGTGATGCCGTCCCGGGTGGTCAAGGCTGCTGTCCTAACTTCCGGATGATGGGAAAAATAGAAGCTGACTCCACTGGGTCTGGACTTAAATGCCCACGCACGCACGGAGCCAGCAGGACTGGGGCCAGCCAGCAGCAGGGTCCCTGCTTTCCGTCCAGGGCTTTCTTCCTCCCCCCAGGCTCCATTTCCCCGACAGCGGCCACAGCTCCGCGCGTGTTAGGAAGCAGCTCCCCCACCCCCTGCACCCCACCTCCGCCCAGCGTAGCGCGGCTGGCCCCGCCCGCGGGCACCTGGAGCGCCCGGGCAGGAGCCGGCACGCACGCTGCTCGCCCGCCCCGCCCCCCCACCCTCGCATTCCCCGAATTCCTGCGGGCGGAGCCTGGGCCCGGGTGGGGGCGCGGAGCGCAGGAGCCTGCAGGGGCACGGCCGTCGAGGGGGGAACATGAAGCGGGATGCTCTCACCGCCTCATTTGCCCCCCAGCCCCCGCAAGGCCTCCTACCGCGAAAACACCCAGGCTCTAAAGCCTGAGGAACTGGGATTCACGAGATCATCGGGGCGGAGGTGGGGAGGGGGAAGCGGTGAATTTAACAGGAATAAGATGCCCGTGGTCCATTTGAAACCCACTGGGTGTGGGAAATTCCTCTTGCTTCTTTCCTAGCCCCGCGTCTCTGCCTCCGACTTCCCAGCGTCAGCCGTCGGGGCAACGGGCAACAGAATGAAGCGACCTGTCCTTTCCCGACCCTAACCACTTCTCTCACTCACCAAAGTAGTCCTCTCTGGACTCTGGCTCCCGTATCCGGGCCCGGGCGGCCTCTGGAACAAACGCACCCGGCGGCTCCTCGAGACCCGACGCCTCAATCCCCGCGGATTCTCCGCGGACGCCGGCTTCTCGCCCACCTGTGCCCACCGTCAGGCGCAGCAATGCTGTTAGTTCATCCTGGTATCGGGCGCCCGCGGCGCAGTCCCCGTAGCCAGTCACCGAGTGTCGCCCAGGTTGCGCCCCTCTTCTCTCCAAGGGCCCTGTCGCTCCCACCCCGGCCCCGGCTAGAGCTCCCGGGCTGCCCAGGGCCGGGGGATACGAGTGGCGACTTTCCTGGCAGCCGAACCCCGAGGGCCGATGAGCGCACAGTCGGTCCAGGGCAGCGTGGAGCTCGGGGTAGGCGGACGGCACCCCTCCAGAGGAATAGCCCGCCGGAACCCCGGTCAGGGGTGGGCCAAACAGGCATGGCCCGGCAGGCAGAGGGCTGCCGTGGCGCTGGTCGTAGCCCATGCTGATGCCGCTGGTACGGTTGCTGCAGGGTCGGCTACCTCCGGCTCCACCAGCCCCCGCCCCGTCCAGCAGCAGACTGCCCCGGGGACTGGACGGCTTGCTTGCGTCGCTGGCTGAGCTACTGGCGAAACTGGAGCGGGGGCTTAGGGCTGGGGCCGTGGTCTCCAGCCGAAAGTCGGGGGGCAACGACTGAGGTAGAGGCAAGGCCCGGGAGGGAGGAGGTCCCCCCGGAAAGGAGCCTTCGTAGCGCGGCACCTCAAAGGAGCCGCGCGGGTTCCGCTCAGCGTCCAAGGGGCCTTGCTCCCGGGCTGGCTCCAACGGCTCATCCCCAGGTCCCCCAGCAGCTCCACGGGGCCCTGATTTCCTTGGTCCCCCCAGCCCACTCAGGCGTCCCTTGCCCGGCCCGGGGGTCCCATCAGACCCAGACCGGCTAGATTCACCCTTTCTGCGGCCGAACTTCGCGCTGCCGGAGTCCGAGAGTCTTAACTTCTCCAGCAGGCGACTGGCTTTCTCCCCTAAACGCTCCATGCCCTCGGGTCTGGGGCGTCCAGCCCCCTCCCCGCCCGGCACCCTGCAGCGTCTCGGCGGCCGCTTCTCTTTCCCTGCGGCCGGACTCCGGATCCCGAGGGGCACAGGATAGGCACAGGGGTTTAGCGGGCGGTCCGGATGCCCGGCGCCAAGAATCCCGCAGCATCCCCCAGCGAGAGGGGTTTCGTCCCCCCGCGCATCAGGGGTTAAGCGGGGCTTAGAAGGGCCTACGGCCGCGGCTGTCCCGTCCGCAGGTCTATCTGTTCACGCGTAGACTCGCCCGGCAGCCCCCACTCTCTCCGGCCCCCGCCCCCCTCGCTCACACTCAGCACCGACTCAACTTCTCTCCCAAACTTTTGTCTGCCTGGCCGGATCTACTTTCCTGGAGGGCGGAGCGCCGAACGCGAGAGGAACAGGGGTGTCGGCGCAGGAATCCAGTGCACCGGTAAGGGGTAGGGGGGGCGGGTGCTGATGCTAAGTGTCCCAGAGCTGGAGATCCGCCGACTGGAGGCGAAAGGAGGGCGGGGGGCAGTTTAGGCAGTTGCTACTACATCACTCAAGAATTAGGACAGGAAAAAGTGGGGGAGGGGAGGGGAACTCTTTGTTCGCAGTTGGAATGCGCGGAGGGGCACGGTGGAATGTCGCGATGCGAGAGCGGGCGACGCGAGGCTTGTTCTGCGCAAACACCGTGACTTTGTTCCTAGTGTGGGGACTGTGGGAGAGATGAGCAGAGGCTGATACAGAAGTACTGTCGTGAGATAGAGAGAGGGAAGAAAGGCAGATACATAGAGAGGTTCAGAGACGCGAGACGCGCAAGAGCCAGGAAAGCGAGGAAGCTTATATAGAGAGGTGGTGGAAGACAGGTATGGAGAGGAGAGAACGACCAAAGGGGATCGTGAGTGGTGCGGGGATCGAAGGCTGGATAGACCTAGAAGGTGACAAATTCGCGCAAATCCAGGGAGAATGAGAGAAAAACAGATAAGCTGAGATAAAAAGACAACTCTCTGAACCTAGAGCTCTGTAATGGGTGGGAGTGAGCTTTAGTGTGTGAAAAAGGAGAGGAAAAGGCTGGGGACTAATCTCCACCTTCAGGGTAGGACAGATAGAAGGAGAGACAGACACCCCCTGGTGTTGGGAAATGAGATTTTTAGCAAATATAGCAACTGACGAGATAGAAGGCCTGGTTTGAGGGTTAGCAAACACCCTTGGTTGACCCATAGGAGACTGTTGATCAAGAGTAAGTACTAACCTAAGAGGAAGAAGGGAAAAAAAAGTCATTTAGAGGCGATAGCAAGTGAAAATGATCAAGGTGGAAAAGGAAAAGAAGCTGATCTTGGAGGTTCAAGAATAAGGAAAAGAGGAAGCCATGGCTAAAGCTGAATGCACCTAATTAAATATCAGCCAACTGATTTTGCCCAGACTAGCACATGGGGCGTGGGGGAGGGGAACGGAGAAAGAAATGACTCCTTTGTATTTAGATAGTAAATTAGTATGAAAATGATATGCAAACAAATCATGCATATATTTTCATCTCAACATTTTGAACACCTTTTATAATCTTAGTGTAGCCTTAGGGAATGAAGAAAGAAAGGAGGTTAATATCTTTGGGGGAATCAATTTGGCACAAACTATTAGGCTTCTTTGTTGTAGCTGTACTGTTCTCTCTGACCTCATCTCTCTGGAAAAGCAGCCTGTTTCCCAGATCAGGCCTACAGCTTTTCTCTGATCCAGAGGAGAGTTTACTCTCAGACTGGAAGCATGGAGAAGGAAAGCATTAGTAAGAGAGCTATCAGGTTGCATCTAGAACCTGCCGTGAGCTACGTCTTCAGGATCAACCATAAGGTTCTCCCTCCTCTCCTGTCTCCACATGGGGAAGAAGAACCTGGATTCTTCCTTCCAATTACTTACATCCTCCAATATTTGGGAACTTTGCTCCTCTGGGGTTAGAATGGGAGAGTAAATCTTATGAAAAGTTGAGACGCCATTAAAGGAGGCCCATCCAGGAGTTGGTGGTGCAGCAATGGGCAGAGTTGGGATCAACAACCTGTGTTTTCAGGGGATAACAGAAAGCAGACACAGATGACGGGAGGGTGTGGTGTGCTGACAGGGTATGCTCCAGTAGTGCTCATGACCTTGGAGTAGACACTCCATAGTCTGAACTGGAGCTAGGAGCTCCACAGGCCCTACTGTCCATGCCCTTAATTAAGCTCTATATACACTGGTGATTCCCAACTCCACCTCTCTAGCCCAGACCTTCTTGGATTTAAAAATCTCAGCTGACGACTAGCATCTTTACTTGGTTGTCTCAAAGGCACACAACACTCTAAACTGACTTCACCTTCTCTGCCTCCCAAAACTGGCTCCTCCAGCATTTCCTGAGTGAATGATACTATTTTTTTAACCACTTAGCTACCAACGCCAGAAACCTGAATATCAACCTTACGTCCTCCTCCCTTAACCTCAAATCCAACTGAATCCTATCACCATTTATCAATTCTGCTTCTGAAATATCTTTCAAATCTGTCCTTTCCTCATCACTACTATATGTATGTGTCCTGTATCTCAGGCCACCATCTTTTCTCTCCTGGACCACTGCAAAAGTCTCCCTGCCTAGGCTTTCTCTCCTTCCCATCCATTGTATACACTGAAGTGAAGTGATTCCTCAGAAACACAAAACTGATCATCTTATTTCCCTGTTAAAAACTTGTCAACGAGCAAATTCACTGACCATGGTTAAGACTCCATGTTCTCACTGCTAAGGGCCCAGTTTCCATCCCTGGTTGGGGGAGGTTAAAATCCTGTAAGCCCTGTGGCATAGCCAAAAATATATATTTTACAGAGTCTGTCTGCCCCTCCACTCTCTTCTCTTGGCATCATCCCCTCCCTAAATGGTTCTGCAGCAGAACTGCGCTTTGTCTGTGCTCTCTTTTGCCTCTGGACTTCTGTACTTGCTGTTTTCCCTAGCTTTGGAACACTCTCTCTGCCTCCTCTTCCTTCCTGGTTAACTCCTCCTTGTCTTCCAAGCATCTGTCTAAACACTCCTCTGAGAAGCCTTGCCAGACCACCAGAGCAAGTTAGCTACCCCTGTGGTACACAGCCATGGCACATACACACCCCCATCATCACACTTATCCCAGTTCATTTCGTTGCCTACTTAAATGCCTGGTTTCCTGACTAGATGATAAAACTGCTCAGCATCTAGCCTGTTCAACAGAGTATCCACAGCACCTAGCACAGTACCTGACACCTAGTAAGCAGTCCATATGTTACATGACGGACTGAACAAAGAGAAAGCCATGTTTACGTCTCAGTTTATCAAAAAATGCACATGTTCTCTGTGTTTGTGTGTATGTTCTGAATTTGTGCTTATGCATACACAAACCCACATACACACACCTTCTTCAAAATAGTTTGGCTGACAGAACTAAGAAATAGCTACCAAGCTGCATATACTGCTTGGTCACACGGTGGGAAAGCAGCTGTTGGTGAGACATAGGAATTCTTTAAACCTTAATTTCCTCATGTGTAAGGCAGGAATAATAAATGCTTCCTTATTTAATTGACTACAGCCCACCAGGCTCCTCCGTCCATGGGATTTTCCAGGCAAGAGTACTAGAGTGGGGTGTCATTGCCTTCTCCGATAATTGAATAAACAGTAGCTATTACTTCTAGATCCCACCTCCCAAATAGGTACGGAGCTTGTGCTCTGCTCAGAAGCATCAAGTCCATGACTGAAACTGTCCACCAGGTGGGAGTATTACCCTGGCCTGGCGCTGTGCTGCCTCCACTGCAGAGCAAGACCAGCAATAGGGGGAAGTCGAAGCTACCACCAGGGCCACTTGCTTCCCCAGAGCTTTGAGTGAAACTAGCAGAAAAAACAACTCAGAGACCAGGGCACATGTCAAGAAGGCCTGTTTCTTTGACCCATACTCCTCCTTTTCTCATCCTAGGCTCTTCAGAGGCACTGTTTATGCTTAGGAATAAGCATTTTCTGGCTTGCCATTCACAGTGGGGGGGTGTTTTTCCCCCATGAAAATAAGTCCTTTTATCCCACCAGAGCTGCTAGCTTCTACTTCCAGCGGAGACTGTGTTAAGAGAGGCGGGTTTGCTTCCTCTGACTGCAGAAGACATCTTATTATTTTGGGAAGCCCTGTGGCCACCCCTTTCAGGGACATGGGGAGTGGCAGATGCCAGAGTTATTCTTGCTTTTAGATCTCACTCATCCTTTTCCACCTTGATTTCAATGAATGAGTTCAAGTCAGGACAGCAGGTTTTGTGGGCTTGGTCAAAAGATGGGGAGACAGGGCCATTCTCATCACCTCCCTCATCCTCCTCTTCTTGGAAATTAGGATTATAAAGTTCCGGTGGAAGAAGCTGGGCCTCAGCAGAAGGCAGACGGTCTGAGGGAGGCCCATATACACGGTTGGCTTTGGTGCCGTGCTTAGAGTTGGCATCCAGGTGGTAGCAGAGCTGCGTGAGGCGCTGGGCCCGGAAACGGGGAGGCCGGGCCACCCAGACACCTGGCTCATTAAGACTGTCCTCTTCATCTGACATCAGCTCTTCTGTCACATCCTTCCACAGACGTTGGTCCTCAGGGCCAAAATGCCTCATGATGCTGGATCGGTTGGCAAAAAGCTAAGGTAGGAGCCCAGGACAGAGGTTAGGGAGAGCAACAAACCACGCATTAGGTTTGGGGAAAGGGTTTGGGTAGGAGGAAAGCTGTGAAAAATCTGTGCCTGAGAGAACTAAGTTCCCAAGAGAACCCAAATCAGATCTTAGAGAATTGGCTCCTGTCTTCCTTCTCCTCCACTCAATCCTGTTCTCAGAGGCCACACCCTCCCACTGTGGCTTATTAGGGTTTAGAGTTTAGCATCTTTTCTGAAAGGAAAGCCTAGAAACCTACCCGGTATCTGCGACTTCGAAGTTTCTTCTCCTCTTTCTCCTTCAGGCCTTTAAAGGGGTTTAAGGAGTTGCGGTACTCACGCCTCTTAGTAAGGAAGTAGGCTACACAGGCTCCTGGTGGGGGGGAGAAGGGAGGCAGCAGAGAGCAGGGGTCCTCAGCCCCTTTTATTTTTGCTGTAACACTACCAGGTGGAAGAGGGGAGAACCACTTTTACACAATGGGCTTTCTGGTCATATCCATCAGCATCTATTCCTTCCTCTCTGGTGTAGCTCTCTCTGCCCCTCTACATCTCTAACAGGAACTCCTCTCACTATAAAAAGACAACTCTGATGCTTCTGCGAATTCCCTCCCCCAACCGCAGTCAAACCTACCCCATTCTACTCGGCTGACAGCAGATCCCAAGTACTTTTTCAGCAGACGCTTTCTTAATGCTACAGACAAATAACAGAAGGGCACGAGAAGTAGGAAACCCGGGACTCGATATGTAGGACAAAAGGGGAGGCCTGGATTCTAACCTCCTTTTCATAATACCCGACACTCGGGCTCTGTATAAGCATCATGCATGATGGTGTTCTAGCCCCTTCCTTCTCCCATTTTCATTTCAGACTGAGAAAGGGAATAAAAAGACAATCCTAGGTGAAAAAATAGCCAAAACCAATTTTTTAAGTCCACTATTTTCAAAACCACCTAAATCATGTCCATAGGCCTCTCTCCTCTGGTCAGGAACAGGGGATGAAGAAAGGCTGGGGTGCAAGTTAACTCAGTCTTTCTCACCTTTCAGCTCCTTGTCAGTGTAATTGTGGGGACTTGTTACCAGCTCTTGCTTGAGCTTTTCCAGAAGGAACTTCACTACGGAAATATTCCAAGAGGACTTGATGCTGCCACAAGAGAAGAAAGTAAATAAGACAGTCAGCATTTTAAAAGCTAGACAGAGATTCCTCCACTAATCAGCTTTGTGGGAAAGTCCTCCGTGGCCTAAGGCACAACACAAAGCGCAATGGTGAGGTGGAAGCCCTAGCCTAAGTATAATATTGGAGCAGCCCCCCTCTACTTCCCTCTCCTTGGCAAAGTTCCTTATGATCTTTTCCCTCAAGAGGATCATACCTTTCAGACCCATTGAATCTCTTGTCATTGGTGATATGGTTATGCACATTATGGACCAATTTCTAGGGGAAACAAACAAAACACAGAATCAAGCCAGGGAAAAATATGATGAAATCCTTCTCTGGTCCCTATGGGGTTTTCTGCATGAATCTTGCCTATAGCCTAGGTACCATTTTCTGCTGATGCCCTTTTTTAGCCAGAGAGCCTACCCACGTTAGTGTCTCTAATGGACACTCCCTCCCCACTTTTTTTCCTTTTTTAATTTATGTGGAGCTTTCAGAATTATTCCGGGTCTTACTCTTGTTCTCAGGGAGTATGATCACTAGAATACAGGTTTTCAAACATTTCCACAAACATACTTCTAATAGCGAGGAGAGAGCAAATATACAACAGGGCTACTTCAAGTAGACATTTCTCGAAGCCCCTTTAGTCAGTCAGTAGCTCAGTCATATCTGATTCTTTGTAACCCCATGGACTGTAGCCTGCCAGACTTCTCTGTCTGTGGGATTCTCCAGGCAAGAATACTGGAGTGGTTTGCCATTTTGTCTCCCAAAATCTTCTAGTAAAACTGGTGACCCAGGAAAATGTCCCAGGTATATGCCTTTGCACATTACCACAAATCCCAGGGGTCCTCATATCATGGTCAAAAAAACACAAACCTGAAATAACAGAAATGTGAAATGAAAGGGAACTTGGAGACACTGTCACCCAACCATCCGTTTACATCATTAAACAGGCTATCTTTCAGCTTTGCTTACATACCTTTAATGATGGCTTCTCACTAGTTTTTGACTCAGCTACTATGAACATCTCTAATTGTTAAAAAAAAAAAAAAAAAATTGCCTTAGATACTCCAAAATCTAACCCTAGTTTTGCCCTAATAGCACCTCAAGTACTTGAGGACGGCTTCCATGTTCTCCTGAGGTCCTCTCTTATCTGGTCTAAACACCAAGTCTTTCAACCGGTCCTCATGACATAGTTGCCAGACAGACTCCTCATGAAACTATGACGCTCTGGTTTGCCAGTGTTCCTCTTACAACATGGCACCTGGAACTGAATCTAACTCAGCCACTGAGGTCTGGCCAAAGGGAGCATTACTTTCCTGAGTAGAACTCTAAACTTCTAGGAATGAAACCCAAGACGCTGTTACCTTTCTTAGCAACCCCATCGCTACTCAGTGTCACAGGGTTCATTCATAGTGAGCCTGTAGTCAGCTCAAGTCCATTTTTCACACAGATTACTATTTCCACCCTTCTCCAACTGTTTTGGGTTTTTTTTGTACTCTAATGCAGGATTTTACATTTCTTCCTATTAAATTTAGTTTTGCTGTTTCTGATTATATTTTCATCCCAAGGTCCTTTAGTCAATGGAAATTACCCAGTCCCAAACTGATGGGATGCTGATCTCAGGATTTCAGCTTCGTATTCAGAAATGCCCAATTTCGCTTCTTACTCCTATGGCTGACTCACCACATCAACTTAGGAAATTACTGTTAACTCTTTATGACTAGGTTCTCCACTCTATAAAAAAAGAGTTGTACTAGCTTCATATCTGATATAGTTATTTTACCTTTTAGAAGTCCAAACTTGAGAAATCACAAGGGGATGGGTGAATGCTTCGGAAAGAATTTGAAAGAGTTGCAAAAAAAGAAAAAAGATGGAGGAGGAGTTGCATAGCTTTCCAATTCAATTGACTTGGAAGAGATCAGCTGATAAAAATCAAACCAAGCTTGAAGTGAAAAGGGAAAATACTCTAGCCAATAATAAGTGTTAAGACTAAAGGATGCTGGCTCACCTGCCTCCCGAGCAAACTAAAAATAAATAATTTCTCCAATGGGTGGCTGGATCTGCAGCAGTCCAAGGAATTAAGGTTCTGATTTGGGCCTTTTGGATCCCTGGCAGAGCAGCAACCCACAGCAGCCTCAACAGATTGGAGAAATGCCTCTCAGATTCCTTCCCAGAGCTAAAGGTTGGAACAGTGAAGATCTGCAACCATCCCTCTCCCTCTGAACCTACAGACTCACACAAGAACATTTTATATCTTTCTCTGTGATGGGTAGCAAGACTCCCTGACTGGTCCACTTGCCCCTCTTCACATCCTACAACACGGAGCATGATGGCTGAGCATGCTTCCCAGAAGGCACTGTGCCAAGCTCTCCAGAGGGCAGGAGGAAGCCCGGCCTCGCCACTAGACCTCGCACTGTAGGCAGTAGGCACAAGAGGAATAGAACTGACCAAGAAAACCCTGATTTTATGCAAATTGTAATTATCACACATATATTCTGATTTAAACACTAAGAATTCAGGGGAATTCTCTTGAAATGTACTTCTAGGTATAAGCCTCCATTTCTGCCACTGGCAACAACAGTGTCCTGTTGGATTAGAAATCCATGACAGAGAAACTAAACCTACTCCCCATTCTTGATAAGTGACATGGCATTAAACGTAACCAAAATCTGAAATAAAGATTAGAAATCAGTTGATACTGATTATGAATGGTGTCTTCTGGAAGGGAGGAAAAAATATCAACGTAAAAACAAATGAAAGAAAAAGAGTAGGATATCTTAGAAAAAAGGAGAAAGAAGTAACATAAATAAAGGAGGTATAAATGGTAGTCAGCCACTGTCAATCTTTATTAAGGCTGTAACAAGGAGAAATGGGTTCTATACTCTGATGAGATTTCTCTGGATGTCAGTGGTGACGACCACCCTTGACCAGAACTCTCAGGTTACCTCATAAGCTATTATCCAGAGACCCATTACAGTCTCCATTAGAAAGATGTCTTGGTGTCTTGGATGACAGAGCTGATCCAAAGGTCTGTAGTCACCCTAAAACAGGGTTTCTCAACCTCGACTCTAATGATGCTGGATAACAGGGTTGGGGTTGGGGCGGGGGATCCTGTAGATTGTGGGGTTATTTAGGGATGCACTAGGGCTCCAAGCCACTGTAAGGTTTCAGGCAGAACTGATTCGGGCCAGTACCTTCCCTGCCAAGAGCTCTGAGAATCACCAGAATCTTCTAACCTTTATCCTTGAGCTGAGTGTCTAGTGGTCCTCTGCATCTTTGGGGGATGGTACCACCTCAGGACACCTTGGCCTTTCTGCCCAAGGGGCCCCTTGCTGCTTGCCCTGAACACTGGTTATTTGCAGGCAGTTTCTATGCTATCCTGCTGCAGTCAGTCTGCTGAACCCCATAAAGATCTTCCCATCAGAATTATGAGATCACCAGGAGACAGGACATAATTCCCTTATCTTTAAATGGAAGATATCAATCTATCCGGAAAAGCCTAAACAAGTTCCACTGATAGCAAAGGGACTGTCTGTCCCTGGGGCTAGGGAACAGTCTGTCTCCTTCTTGCCCTTCCCACTCCAGCAGGCTTCAGGATACCATTCATTCCACATGGGATGTTTAAAATCAACCCACATTTCACTCTTCACTTATCTCTCCAAACTGAAGAAAAATGTATAGAAATTGAGCTCACTCACAGAGAGGACCAGATCCCGCTTGCGTCTGGAGTTCTTCTGCCCATTCCCTCTGGTCCTGCATGGGGAAGCAGTGAACCCTAGAGACTGTCTCAGCTCCCCAGTTCCCCCAGGGCCTGACTCTTCCGAAGGCCCTTCCAGGGCGGCAGCAGCACTGAGCATGTCCTCAGGGCGGGGTGGCAGTAGCTTGGTTCCATTTTCTGGCCCGGTCTCTGAGGTTGCCCGCTGGATTGCCAGTTGTGTGACTGGTGAAAGCTGCTTGGCATAAGCAGGCACCAGCACCCGCTGCACTGCACCTTCAGAGGCCACATAATCGTCCACCAGCTAAGAACATATGGGAAAAAAAAACCCTATTAGCCAGCCAGGCTTGTGGGAACCTGGTCAACCATCATTCACTGGTAAGTATGATGAACGGGAGTGGGGAACAGGGGGGAGTCTAGCCCAGTCTTCAGTGGTTCATGGCTTGTTTCTCTGGGACTCTGGTGGGAGCGTGGGGCAAATATTTCTTGCAGATACAGGGCTTCTTGGGCTTCCCTGGTGGCTCACACAGTAAAGAATCTGCCTGCAATGCAGGAGACCTCAGTTCCATCCTTGGGTTGGGAAGATCCTCTGGAGAAGGGAATGACTACCCACTCCAGTATTCTTGCCTGGGAAATCCCATGGACAGAGGAGCCTGGCGGGCTAGAATCCATGGGGTCACAAAGAGTCAGACACAACTGAGCAACTTTCACTTAACGGGGCCTCTCATCTTGGGTCATTACCACAGGACTGATTGTAAGGACAAGGCTTGTTTCTGATGCCTATTTGTGAGTAGTCATTTATGCTTTGCACCTGAGCATAGGTAAGGTAGCTAGGTAAGTGTTTTGCTTCAAAGGGATTGAGGGAGAAAGCGATGATAAAACCAAGCAAGAGGAGTGAGAAAATAAAATAACAAGAAGAAGAAGGAGAAATAGAAAAATGGGAGCAAAGGAGGGAGATATAAAGTCAGAAACCTCTAGAGAGGCTGGTACTGCCTTCCCCCTCCCCATGCCCTGCCCTCTTTCCTTTGCAGGTCCAGCGGGTGCCCTCACCTTGATCCTGCCCTGGCTACATCTGACAGTCGCTGCCCTGACATCGGCTTGCCTGCCTGTGCCCTCACTCAAGGACACACAAGGTAGGGGAAGGAAGGAGGGAGGAAGGGAGAGAGGGAGAGGAGAAGAAAAGAGTGGGATTTCTGCAGCCAGGAAAACAAAACAGTGAAAGTGGGGGAAAAAACACAGAAAGAAGCGGGGGAGGAGGCTGAGATTTATAGACCTGTGAGCTGCTTTCTGTGCTGTGAAATCTAATTCCATCCTGTCGGCTTGGAAGCCTTCCCTGCCAGAAAGAACCACAGCTCAGGGCACTGCCGGGCCTGGTACCTCCCTGCCTCCTCCCACCTTCCCAGCAGCTCCTCCGACAGCCCCAAACCAAGTCTAGTCCCTGGCCGGGCAGACTGGGGCGAGCCTCGGGGCCATCACCCACCCGTGTGGCTAGGCCTTGGTGGAGCAGTGACCAGTTTCAGTATGACCCTGGAGGCGGCCGTCATTGCTCAGATCCAGCAGATGGGCTCGGAGTCTCAGCCCCCCCGTTCTGCTGCTCTACTCTTTCCTGGGTGTCTGGGCCTTGTCGTGGGGGGTGGAGGAAAAGACAGAGGGCAGAAGGAGGATGCGGTGGAGGAGAGGGTGGATGGGAGCTGACAGACCTCCCACTGTCTCTCAAGTGGCAACACATCTGTTAGCTTCACATCTCTGAGATCTCTAGAGTTGCTCCATCTCCTTTCCAGACTTCCATGTGACATTCTTCGGTTTTTACTCTCCTCAGCCAGGATTTTCCTGCTCATATGGGCCCTGAGCAGTAAAGAAGCTGAAATATCAGTGTATTTCTATGTCTTTTCCGGCTCACAAAACAGGCCCGTTGGCTTCCCTCTTCCTCTGTATGCGTTATTATCCTCTTAGGTAAACTCTCGACTGCCCATTTTTCCTCATTTTATTTCCTTTCCTCTACCTCCCTCCTACCTTACCTCATATTCTCTCCCTTGCATCAAATCTTCTTCCACTTAGGTTCATCTTTCTCCTCTGCTCTTTGTCTCCATTTTTTCTCCTTTCTGAACCCTTCATTTCCAATGGCCCCTTTCCCTTCTTGCACCTGTCAGCTACCAGCTTTGCCCTTTCCCTCCCTCATTCCCTGCTCTCCCTCCCCACCTCTGCCTCTCTCTCCTCACATCCCCATCTCTCTCCTAGTCCTGAATTCCTCTTGGCAAGCAGAGGGCCCGTGATCAAATATGAATGAGTCGTCTGCATGGCAGGCATCCTCGCCAGGAGAGGCAGAGCCCATGGAGCTGTCAGGCAGCTATGGAGAAGGTGCCATGCGACACAACAGAGTGGGAGGGCAGGGCAGCCCCAATGCCACTCATGCCAGCAATGACCTTCTACCAGAAAGGCCACGGGGTCAGAAAAAAACAGGAGGGTTAACTCTCCCTGACGACAAAGGAAACTGGGTACCCTGCTGTTGCATCACTGATACCACCAAAAGACAGGCTGAAGGATGGAGAGGAGAGAGAAAGAGAGGAAGGCCAGGAAGGGCACAAGGGAGCAGCTCGGCTCCTGTCCTGTGCTGTGTACTCACGGGGTTGAGCATCGGGGGCCCCTCGCCAGCAGTCAGGGCACATCCCGGGAGCCGCACATCTCTCTGAGCTGCCGGGAAGCCCAAGGGTCCGGGCCCCCCAGCCGAGGCCGCTCCCAGCTGCCGCAGCTCCTCGATCACCACCTGCACACCACTGCCCACACTGTCACACTCCTCCTCCACAGCCGGAGGCACGGCCCTGCCGGCCTCCCCTGGGCTCTCCTTGAGGGGCCCGGGCTCCTCCAGCGGGGATCCGTGTGCCCGACTCTCCCTGTCTTCATCCGCGGCGGGCACCTTCCCTTGCCTCAGCTCACCCACTTCCTCCTGGAGTCGTTTTAACAATTCGTTGTTGGCCCTGGCGAGACTCAGCGCCGCCTCAGCCAGACCCACGGCCTTATCCACCCGCTGGTAGATAATATGCAGGAGCTGCTCGGAGCTCTGGACGGCCAGGCCGTGTCCCGTCACCGTGATCGGGGTGCTGGGAGGAGGATTCCCGCCCTGACAGCCTGAGCTGGCCCCACTTGTCTCGTTCTTACACGCACAGCAGCAGCATCTGGCCTCGCTGCCACTGGGAGGGGAGAAGAGAATGGTGGCGCTGAAGGACATGGTTGTCGAGGCGGGAAGGGCGGTGCTCACGCTCCTGGACTGCTCCAAAAGTGTCCCCAGCCGACCGGACCGCAGGAAGCTCTGGCCTCTCTGGATTCACTTTCCTTCCTCATGGAGGGTGGTCAGAGGAGCCTGGGCACCCGGTGTTAGGTTCTCTGAAGGAGCAGTGGGCTAGCCGTGAAGGCGCACACAGTCCATGGTTGCCTCTTCTCGTCCTGCAGAGTGGAGAGGACCTTCTCTGTGCAGATCCTGGGCTGCCCTAGTCCCACACACTGGGGGGTCACCCTCACCCCTTCCACATAGGGTGGGCCCACGAAGGCCTTCCCAAGGAACTTGGTTTCAGAGGGTGGAAGGCATGAAACCCCCCACCACTCCAAAACTAAGGAACAGAGAGGGGACTCTAAACGACCCACGGGCATCTGGAAAGATTAGAAGATTAAGGAAGAAAATGTAGATCTGTCTTCTCCGCCTCTCTATCTTGGCTGTAATAACAGTATTGCATTTTATTGCTTTGACATCATTCCTTAAGGAGTTCAGAACACTTCACGTAGGTTAATCTCATTCACACAACAGCTCTAGGAAACACATATTAACCCAGGGCCAGAGAAGAGATATGCAGAGAACTTATATATCTTTTTCAAGGTCAGGGGAAGACAGCAGAAACCAGTTATTGCTACTTTCAATCTAGTGTGCGTGTGATTTTTTTCTTAAACTGATACCACTTTTTGTTGACATAAAGAATGATGATTCTACGGTCTCTATAATTTGCATACAGATGCATTCAGAGTAAGACTCCTAAATGAGGAGGAGGCCAATCAATGCAGCCCCCAAGACGCTGCCAACCTCACACTATTATATCATTAATGCTTTGGGGATGGGCAGGGAAATGAAAGGAAAACCTGGATGGGAGAACTGAGCTTCCCTAACCAGGGCTGCAGAGACCCCTACTCTCACACTTTGTACACCTGGGCCTCCAGCCTCTGCAATAGAAGCTAACTGTTCTGAATGCTCCAGCTGGAAGCCCAGAAAAATCACCTCCAGGGCCCCTCATCTCCACTTCTCATGCTGCTTAAGGGAGCAGCAGAGCTGAACGGGAGTTTCTAAGTAGCTCCATGCTGCCACTCTGCCCACACAACCAGTCCCCAAAAAGAGAGATCAGAATATCAATGATAAACCAAACTGCCTCTCCTCTGAATCACTGTAGTTAAACGACTAAACTACTCCAGGAAAAAAAGAAGAAAAAAAGTGTGGGAGGGTTTGTACCACTGAGAACACTCCAAGGAACTTCATATTGTCATTTTCTAAATGACACTTGATTATAGAAAAAAAGAATCTTTCTGCCCGAAGCTCCCTAAGTGACAAAATCTTATGTTTACAATTTCCTCAAGAGATACATTTCTATCTTACCCTGTAAATTATATCATAACACCACAATTAAAAGGAGAGGAGGAGGTTAGGAGAATTTCCCACATACAGAAATTTGGGGTGTTTTTTTTTTGTTTTTTTTTGAATCAGCAATCTCATTTCAGAAACAGGCAATATCAATGCCTCTGAGGTACTAAAATGTAAATCTGACAATGCATTTTAATTACATTTGGTTATTAAAGAATAGTCTTTAATTTGCTCTTTCTACCCTTTATATCGAAGAAATGCTTTTCTATGCTAGATATTCACTTCTTGAAATAACGTTAACTCAAATCCATTTACTGCTTCTCTGTCATTAGAGTCACTGGAAAGCAGAGCTAAACCTAAAAAACTAAAGGTTAAAGCCAAATTAAAACTAAAGGTTAAAGGAAAGCACTAAGCAATTCCCAAGTCAATTATGAATGAATCATTAATATATCCTTTTCCTTCTTAAATAAGGGCCTACACGCTCCTGTGGGGTTTTAACTTTTTTAAAACCAACATCATGCAAAGAGTTTAACCTGAAACGTGGATGCTGTAAGAAAAAGAAAGTTATGTAAATGATAATATATAAATGATCGCTCACTTGGGTTTAGGATTTGTACAGTAAGAAATTAAGACCTGCCACTTATGTAATATTTTACATCAACTATAATTCAGTTAAAAAATTTTTTTGGCAGCACCACTCGGCTTGTGGGATTTTAGTTCCCCAACCAGGGATTGAACCCAGGCCCTGGGCCGTGACAGCACACAGAGTCATAATCACTGGACCACCAGGGAATATACCCCCAAATTTAATAAATCAGTAATGTATAAAATAAGCTATAAGGATATGTGTGTATGTGCATACTCGGTCATGTCCAACTCTTTGAAACTCCATGGACTATGCCAGGCTCCACTGTCCATGGAATTTTCCAGGCAAAAATACTGGACTAGGCTGCCATTTCCTACTCCAGGGGATCTTCCTGACCCAGGGATCAAATCCGAGTCTCCTACATTGGTAGGCAGCTTCTTTACCGCTGCGGGACCTGAGAAGCCTAAGAATATACTTTACAGAAGAACACAGCTACAAGAATATACTTTACAGGGAACGTAGCTAAAGTTTTTATAACAACTATAAATGAAGTACAACTTTTAAAAACTGTGTACCACTGTATTATATACTTGTAACCTATAATATTGTACATCAGATAAACCTCACTTTAAAAAAATTTTTTTTAAAAAGAAGGTGCATCAGGTTGGGACTCTGGGTAGCTATCCTTCCTGGGATCAATCAAACACAACTGCTACACTCTTGCCCCAGATACTCTTTCTTTCAGGAGGCCTTCTCCCCTGCTGGCCTTGTACCTGCCTCAAGCCCTTCTGTCCCTTTAAATGGTCTTTCTTAGGTCATCTTCCCAAAACAGCACTGAGATCGGAGTAATAAATAAGTAAATAAAATAAAAAATAGGGTTCTCATCATGTGGTACCACTTAAGGGCTATTTGAACTTGGGCCTCAGTGTTTTCTGGGGCTATCTACCTCCTCTCTGCCCACTTGGAGTGTTTTTGTGAAGATTATTTATAATAAAGGCACCAACAGAGTGCTGGCACATAGTCAGTCCTCCACACATAACAGCTGGATTCCTGAAACATTTTGTGTTCCTATCTTGAACATCCATGCTGATGTCCTCATTTTGGGGAAAAAAACAGGCAATGGCTTGAAATAGAATTTGGGGAGCTTCCCCTCTAAAATCAATACCAGATTTGTAAGAAATTATTTCAAGTCTACAAAGATGCCTTTTATCAGTACAAAACCTTTTATGATGCAAATTAGAAAGGTAATTGAGAAAACAGTATTGGTAACTACTTGCTATCATGACCTGGCTTTAGACTAACAATACTGTTCAACTTTACTCATTTTTAATTTTGTTTATTTATTTATTTGACTGTGCTACATATAAGATCTTAGTTCCGCAACCAGGGATGGAACCTGTGCCCCCTGCAGTGGAGGCTCGGAGTCCTAACCACTGGACCACCAGGGAATTCCCAACTCTGCTTGTTTTTAATGTGCTAAATATATATTCATATTTGTGTTGACATAAAATATCATGATACTAACCTACTCTACAATTCTGTCCCTCAGTTTCTTTCTGCTTTTCAACTTTGGGTATTACCTAACTTCATCCATTTTAGAATGCTACATTCAGGGCAACAAATACGTGTTTTCTTGAATCACTCTGTCTATAAAAACCTGGTACAGTGCAGTGTGGCACCGCGGGCATTCAAATGACTCTTTGGGGGTATCTATGGACATCATTTCTGATTTAGTTTTCCTGGGTCCTGCTAGAGTCTCCCACATAACCTCTAAGACCCTGAATAAAAAGATAAGGAAACGGGTTGGCAGGTATTACAGGAACATTTCACAATTACATTTACTAACCAGATACCAATTTAAAATGCTAATATCATTAGCTACATATATCTTCATTAGGGAAGATGAGCAAGTTATATATATAAAAACAAGTGTTTCTAAAAATTCTGTCTATATAAGGCCATGCTAAAGGATGAGTCACCAAAATGGATTGCCACCTCCAAGTACTCAAGAGAAAGGAAGATAAAGTCCCTATACACAAGGAGCTTACAGTGCATGTGAGAACTAAAGTCTAAAGAACAAAGCAAAATATACACAAGTGGCTAAAAATATAGTACAGAATAGAAATATCTTGAGTTAGTTCAAAATTATAGAAAGATCAACAGAATGAAATCACGTGAGAAAGGGGTCTTATCAAAGAAAAGTCTCCAACTGACACTTGGGCAAGGTATAGAATGAACTGGTACCATGGTAAGAACAGAAGGTGAGAGGAAAAAAATCAAACATTACAGCATTAACAGGGTACACGTGAGAGGTCAGAGCAAAAGGGCTTATATACAAAGTACAGAGAGCTGACAGTGGGCTTTGAAAACCAAGTTAAGGAAACTAGGTCAGGGATCAGCAAACCTTTCTCTGGAAAGGACTAAAGAAACTTAGGTTTTGCCGGCCATGTGGTTTTTGACACAACCATTTGACTTTCCCATTGTAGCACAAAGGGGCCATTGATGATACATAAATATAAGTATGGCTGTGTTCCAATAAAACTTTATTTATTAATACAGAAACGTCACAAAATATTAATTTTAATATTCATATTAAAAATATAAAAGCCATTCTTAGCCCATGGGGCCAACAAAAACAGGTGTAATGCCAGACTTAAGACTACGTGCTATAGTTTACTGACCTCTGTCTTAGACACTTAAAGTGGAACAGTTAGAGATTAGAAGGCTGTTTAATCCTGGAGAGAAGTGATAAGAATGAACTTTTGTGAATATGAAGGTTCAACACCCTGGAGAAAGGACTGATCTTATTTCTTAATAAATATGCGGGATAGAGAGATTGGTTAAGACAACTTTAAGACTGTAAACCTAAGGGTCAGAAGATGGTAACACTGACAGAAATGAGGAAGCTGAGAGGCAGCACCAGCATGTTTGAAAAGATGTGTATTAATATAACACGTTAAAATATCAAACTGATGGCAGCATCTTTAAATGGAATGTTCCAAAACCAACTGACTAGGACTGAAAAACAAAAACAGAGGAAGGTCAGAGCTGGAATGCAGACTTGGAAACTTTAGCAGGAGGTTAATTTGAACCTCAGAGAGTGAATGAGCTCTCCAAGGAGTATGTATAAGGTCCTCGGCAGGGGCCAAGGACAGCACTTGGAGCCAATCCTTGGAAGAGTCTTCATTAAAAAAGAATGTTCAGTAAGATGGAATAAAAAGTGTTAGGAACACCAAAGTAGAAAGAATAACAAGAAAGTGGGTCTAGTCAACTGTGACAAGTGCAGCAGAATGGTTAAAACAAAATGAAAATTAAGGAAATGCATGTTATTTGTCTGTGATGGTCACTAGCACTGACTAGTAAGTTTTTTTTTTTTTGGTAGTGGAAGTAATACTATGCATTAGATGAAAGAAATTGATGCAGAGAATATGGAAGCAAGACATGAAGTCAAGTTTTCTAGAGTATAGATATGAAAGGAAGGAAGCAGGAAGTCAGAAGGGGCACTACAGCCTCAGTATATTTAAAAAGCAGAAAAAAAATAAGGTGAGTGAAAAACGAAAGGATGAACGTATTACAAAAGGATTTAGGTTTTCTTCTAGCAAGGATCCTCCCAATGTGAGAAGGAAGGCAGGTGAGCTCTTCTCTGAGTCAGCAGAGAAGAAAAAAG
This sequence comes from Bubalus bubalis, assembly GCF_019923935.1. NCBI lineage: Eukaryota > Metazoa > Chordata > Mammalia > Artiodactyla > Bovidae > Bubalus > Bubalus bubalis. The sequence goes on from NC_059167.1 coordinate 81,170,279, forward strand.
ATGAATGCAGGGGCAAAGATTCACTGATGTGGAGCAATGAAGACAAAGATGTAAGCTATTGAGACATTCTTTTTTTATGGACCTTCCTCAGTATGAACAATTCAAACTGATAAGAGAACTTTATTATAGATAGCGCTGCATTATTTGCTGTTACAACCTATTAAATCCTTCTTTTCTAACATTGCAGACTTAACATAATCATTCTTGCTTTTTTCCATAACTAGTTTAAAGTTTCAGAGCCCCTTTAACTTGGCCAACGTTATTAACATACCTAAACTTTATTCTGGCATCTTTATTTATTCTGGTATCTTTATTATACTTCTCAAAATGTGTAACTGTTTAATACCTGTGAAGCAATCCATGGAATGTTTGGCAAAGCAATGGTTAATAAATTATCCAAGCAGTGTCTATACCATTATTATTAAACATTAATACTGTCAACTTTTGCAATTGCAGACTGCTGATTTATTTTAAAACCAAGTTTGCATTTTTGTTCAAGAGGAATGAACAAAGACTGACCATCACTGAAGAATATATATGCCTTTTGCAAAATGCTATCAACTTTTAGAACTGGAATGTTAAGAAAATGATCTTCAATCCTATGATGACTTGCCAACACAAAATGACAATGTCAAACTTAAGCGTGCATAAAATCTGTGTTTGGGGTTCATCAGTATCAGTCTAATTTTAATAATGTGAAAGGAGCCTAGAAAATGTACTTTTCAATACTTTTGTTATTTTTTTCATAAATATTTAGATAAAGAGTGAAAACTCATCTTTGGACAGACAGTTCAGGGTAAGGCTGTCCATAATCTTAACTATCCATTTCCTCCCAAGTCACATGCATTTTTGTTAGAACTAAATATATCATACTCTTGGCAGCTCCCTTGCTTGTTTCAACCCATTCTGAGCTTGAATTTTCTGCATGACTGAGTTCACCTCCAAACTAGGAAAAATAAAAGTTTTCTATCTAATAGATGTGTAGTCTATGGTATCACTCAGAAGATAAATGTTTTTATAATGGGCCCTTGACTCATTCAGGGTCATGCCAGCAATGGACTTCCTTAAATGCGATTACTGAAAGCATAGCAATTCATACCATAATCTTCATTTTTAGAAATAAAAAGGAAAATGGCCACTTAAACCTCCTGCTGTGCCAGTCAGCCCTGCTCCTCCACCTGAAGGTGCAAAATGTCTCATCTGCTAAAAAATGTCTCACTTCTCAAAAAAATCTACTTCTCTCAGAGATGAGCTCTTTATCACACAAGAGCAGGTAAGGAAATACCATTAATAGTCTTTTTCTACATTTTGAAACACTGACCCAAATAGAGATCAACAAAGAAAATCTAAGACCTTGTTTTTTAGGGGTAAAAAAGAGATGTGGACCCAGAGGGCAGAGTGAGATCCTAAGAAAAGGATTTCACATAATCCGAAAATTTCAAGTACATCTGTACAGTAGTACCAGAGTTTTCAACCCAGTGTTAAACCGCGTCTTTTCTTTATATTTGCTAAAATGCAACTTGGTGAGATTAAAATGACCGGTGTAAGCTTTTCATAACCATATACCTGACATAAACGGCTCTTCCTGCATTTCCGGAGAAACTGAAAAATGAAAAACTTAGCTCCCAAAGTTGGCGTCGTATGCCCAGCGAGCCCTTGGTAAATGTTAGCTGATTAAATATTAGTCAAAGATGACAAGGTGGGCACCAGGGAAAACAGAACCATTTCCGAAGAGAGTGTTTCAACTACAGGTAGGGCGAGCGCAGCAGCGCAAAGGGGGAACAGAGCTGAGCTCTTCCCTTGGGGCCGCAGGGGACAGGGCGACCAGTCACTGAGCCCCCGGGTAGACGGTGTGCCCTGGGGGTCTCGAGGAAGGGGTGTTCCTCACAGCGCCGCAGACAGCCGACTGACCCGAGGAGATCTAGCTGGATCACCGCGGGTAACTGCCACGGGGCCAAGAAAGCGCTGAGGATGGCGGGGGAATTCCCGAGGAGGTCCAGCTTTGGCTGCCCTACTGGTGTCCCACCGCGTGTGCCCCTCGCGCCGCTCCAGCCGACTCGGCTCTGCCGAGTCGCGCGGCTCACTGCCAGGGAAGGCAGTGTCTGCTCGTGTACCCTGCCAGCGCGCGCACGCGGGGAGGCCCCGCCTCACCAGTCTCCAGGCTCCTGGTGATTGGCGGTTGGGCGATGGGGCGGAGCAAGGCCGGGGACCTTACTGGCCGCAATCCACAATCACTCAACAAGTCAGGGAGGGGAGGGGCCTCTTTAGGGAGGGACACGACTGTGAGGCTTTTTCAAGGCCGCCAGACGCCATCTTTAGCTTGATTTTTTTGTTTGTTTGTTTACTCCCTTTTGTTACCTGCTGCTCATAGAGCTGCGTGTACACGATTATAGGTACATTGGCTACAGATCGGCCTCATACATTTGGTGGTGGAAGGCTTTTCGTTCCTGCCGGCCTCAGCTACAGATTTTTCAGATAACACTATCAAGGTAGCAGTTGCCCTTGGTTCAAGTAAGTTTTCATCTCTATGGGCCCCGCAGATTCCAGAGCAAAATCAACCGACTTTAGCTTTGCTTTGCCTTGGTAGGAGGGCCAAGCCAACGATATATTCGTGGGAGGAATTCTCTTACCAAGAAATTCAAAGCAAGAATACTGGCTAAGAGCCTAAATTCTTAGTAAAAATCAATTAACCTAGGAAGACAGGGGCTTGGGCTGTGTACCTTTCTAGGAAGAGCTGTCTTCTCCGAGAAGATAAAAAGTATACGTGATGACGTACAATGAAGGGGGAAAAGAATAAGAAAGAGCAAAATTCCATTAATAATCCCAGCACTACTGCCATGACAAAGGCTACTTTAAGACTCTGACTAGATTTCAGATATGCAGGTCTAAACTTGTGGAATGCTCCACATTTGAGACTGATCTAACTTGTATTGTTAGGGAATAGAAATGCACTCAGTACAGCTAAGAAACCCAGAGAGCTCACAGTCTGCATTCATTACAGTGAATGTCAAGACTTGTACAAATAGTTTTATCGCAGTTGTTAGGTGTCCTAAATACAACTTGAAACTGAGTGGGACGCAAGCTGGGGGATGGAACTGTATTATCATCGTACAGTGGTTTTGTTCTCCTGAAATTTGAACTCTACAGTAGATCTTTTTTTTTATCTCGTGGTCACTATTTAATATGTGACATTCTAGTTTCTCCCTCATCACCGCCATGTATTTCCTATCCTTTCGCTCCAATCTGCCAATACAGATTTGAATACGCTTTCCGTATGACTCCTAATAGGAGACAGTGGTTCTATAACAGAATTAAGTGAGAAAAGGGCTCCTATAACCGGAGGTACTGCTCTGAGCCTGTTGCCCTCTAATTCATACACTTCTGTCCATGACTCTTATCTTAGGGAGAACGTTTTTCATTCCAAAAACGCAACACGGTAACCAAATACATTTCTTATCCCTCCTATGTATTATTTGCCTTTGCCTCCTCTTGGCCCCCTCCCCCAACACCACCATCAAGAACGGTTTTAGAGAATTGGACTTGACTGGATTATTTTCCTTATATTTTGCCAGCTGTGGAGTTATTCAAACAAATCCCAACCTATAAACGACCATTTTTGTCAAAAAGCCAAGAGAGAACTTCCCTTCTGAACACACCAACCAAACCACACATAAAGGCCAAAATATACACAGCTGTACATTTAGGAACGTGAGACAATAAAAAGCAAAACCACTTAGGCAAAACAGTCACTAAAGAAGGCTTTAAACCAGAGTCAATAAATTGCTTACCCTCATTTGCCACGTGGACTGTATATTCCCTAGCAATTATTTAATTATTCAGTAAGCTGATACTTTAGGAGAAGAGCAGAAAATACAGTAAATGCACGTAGAATCAAAGTACCTAAGTAATTCTATGCATAGGATTTCTTCTAGGCTGTAGTTTGCACATGAAATCCTGTCTGGATCACATTTGGGAACACAACAAGGAAAAAAAAAAAATCCACATCCTAGGGGCTGCTTTGCACACATAAAACCAAAGGCAGTAGCTTTTAAAAACAAAATCTGATACGGCACATATACACACTGTACATATACACAAAGTACAAAACCCCAAGATAAATCTTTACGAACTTCTTTGCTTCAAAACACACACACACACACAGTCTTTATGAAAAATGTGGGTAAGACACACTGTAAAAAGGGCTTTGACCCCTCCCCCAGGGAAATGAGTGTCACAATTATAAAATACAAACATTTTTAACCTATTGGCCTTGGACAATTGCCACATTCAAGCCACTTGGTTTTGGTTCTGGAAGAGGGTGTGTAAAACGCACGCAAACAGCTCTGTGAGGGAGCCTCAAATCTGTTTACTTCGACGTTGCCTGTGGCAGAAATTTACATTATCCCTTCGGCAGGCTTCAAAAAGAAACCTCTACTTCCCAAGAGGCTAAATTTTTAAAAACCCCTCGACTATAAAAATTTACCAGTTCTTAAAATGTGATAGCAAAAATAAAAAAAATCTCTATAAATTTGGCTGGAAACAGTTGTACACGGCCATCCTGCTTCTCAACTTCTTGGTATATTTAAAACCTTGACCAGGAAAAAGAAAGAGGAAGAGAGACAGAAAAAGAAATGGGGGAAAGCGCACATTCCCCTTAGCAACAGTTTCCTCACCCCAGCACTGCCACAGATCTCTATTTTTTTAAAAACTTGAATACACACACAAGATTAAGGAGGAAAAAAAATGGAAAAAGGATACCCGAAGGTCGTATGGCTCTTTGTATTCGTGTGTGTGCAAAAAGGAGGACTCGCGGAGCCCGAGCCAGCAAGCCCCGCCCCTCCCCGGACGCCAGCCCGGATTGGCCATTGGCGGCCGCGGGGCGCCCCGCCCGCGAGCACACGCGCAGCGCCCGAGGCGCGGGCCCCAGGGGGCCCCTAAGGGCCGCTCGACCCCCGACCCCAGGCACCTTCCCCTCCGACCCGGGCGACCTGCTTGGCACCTTCCTCACCTCTCTCCCCTTCCTTTCACTTTTCAGCCTCCTCTCACACTTTCCCATGTTTTTTCACCAGTGAACCCTGGCCCTTGTCACCAGCATAAATAACAGTCCAGTAAGCGAGCACCTTCTCTGACAGTTTGCTAAATTCGGTTAACTAGTAAGTAAAATTCTAGAATAGGATTAAGCATCAGGCAGCCAGTGTGTGGGGCGAGTTCATGATTTCCAGGTGGAACTCTCTGGGTCACGTCTGTTGTTAACCCTTCCACCTTTAAATGAACCTTCACACACGTATGTGCCCTCCTTCAGGGGAAAGACAAAGTAGCCTTACACTTCTGGTGTGGTTTTGCTCAATCTTCTCCCCCAATTTTTTCTCTATTTGGTTAACACTGCATTCTCAAGAACCTAAAATGGTCTCCCTTTACCTCCTGCATGAAGACCTGGTTGGTTATACCTGCATTACAAACCACTCATAATCTGCAGGTCCTAAGCCCCTGTTTGTACTTATTTCCTACTGCTCTTGCTTCTTCACTTCTGTAATATTCCTTTGCTCACGTGGTCTTATCTGCCTGGAGTAATAATGCCTGTCTCTTCTTCTCAGACTGTTAGCCAGTCCAAGCTCTCTCTGCTCGTGGCACGATAGGCTAATGAATCTGAGAGAGGAAGTGTTGAGGCAAGGAACATACTTTAATTGGGGAGCCGGCACACCGAGAAGATGGCACGCTCAGTTCAGTTGCTCAGTCGTGTCCTACTCTTTGCGACCCCATAGACTGCAGCATGCCAGGCTTTCCTGTCCATCACCAACTCCCAGAGCTTGCTCAAACTCATGTCCATCGAGTCGGTGACACCATCCAACCATCTCATCCTCTGTCGACCCCTTCTCCCCCTGCCTTCAGTCTTTCCCAGGGTCAGGGTTTTTTCCAGTGAGTCAGTTCTTTGCATCAGGTGGCCAAAGTATTGGAGCTTCAGCTTCATCATCAGTCTTTCCAATGAATATTCAGAACTGATGGTAGGCTAGCGCCTCAAGATAACCATCTTATTGGGGGCTGGATGCCAGGTTGTTTTATACATCAGAGAGAAGCAATGAGGCACTAAAGTCAAAAGACAGAATAGAAAGGGAGATGCAGTGGGGAAGTAAAGTGAAGGCGTCTTCAGTCTTGCAAAACATCTCCAAGGGAATGTCCAGCCTTCAGAAGGGGTGAGTTAATCTCTTCTATTCACAGGTGGGCAGGGACAAACTATCTCTCCCTGAGCTGAACAAAGGCTTTAGTTTACAGTCAGGCAGAGGGGCAGGATTCTCCAGACAAACCATTGAGTATTATAATAATAAAAGCAAGTCAAGGAAATAGTTTCCAACATAGAGTCAGAACTGGCTTCCCCCCTGCAACAAGACTAGTCTTTATTTATCCATTCTTCAGTTGTTTGAATCAACATAGACCACTTCCTTCTCTCTTCTATCAGCATGATCTTCATGTTTACTTAGGTTAGCAGCACTTAACCCTACCTTGATTGTTTCCCATATTTTAGTAATTTCACACTAGGAAACTGAGGATCATCTCTTAAACTTTTTTCCATTCAGGAGATTAAAAAAAAAATTTTTTTTTTAACTGCAGCAGCTGGTATAATTATAGACATTTAGTAAGCACCGAAAAAAAATCATTTATAATTGAGTGAATTTTTTTCCTAGCTAAACACAGATCTTGAAACTCAGGTCCCACAACAAGAATTTGCCTTCTTTAGGAACAGTTCAATGAGCACTTACTGTGCAGGGATTGTTATGAACACTTTACATGTGTTTACTTATTTAATCTCCACAGTTATGGGGAGGTACTCATTATCCTCATTTTATATCAGTGGATGAGACTAAGGCACTGAGAGGTATAATAATTTGACTAAGGCTATACAGCTAGTAGGAGATAGACCTGGAACATGAATTCAGAAAATCTAGCTCCATAGCCCAAGTTCTTAACGGTTATGCCTCACTGGCTCAACAGTACAGGTTTGAAAAATATTGTTATCTGATTTTATCCTCACAACATTCCACAAGACAAATGGCCTGAACGCTTCTAAAATATCAGTGTAATGAAGTCACATACAAAGGTGAAGGGACTGTTCTAAATTAAAGGACAATAAAGAGACATATCCAGGAGATAGCGAAGGACAGGGAAGCCTGCCTGGTGTGCTGCAGTCCATGGGGTTGCAAAGAGTCACACAGGACTTAGTGACTGAACAACAACAAAATGCAAAATGTGATCCTTGATTGAATCTGGGTCAGGAAAAAGAAAACTATAATGGACACTATCGGGATAATTGGGGAAAACTGAATATGGGAGATGAAATATATGAAATTAGATAACATGACTGTATCAGCAGTGAACAGGCAGGTTATTGGCATATCCCCATGTTACAGGAAACAGAGGCTCAGAGAGAGGTTATTACAAGGTCTCATAGCTTAGATGACTGTCCTGGACCCCCAAGTCAGCTGTCTTGTTCAGCCTCCCAGTGCTGAAATGCCTCCTCCATTCACTGTTGGTTCTCAAAGTCCAGGATGTTCTTGATACGATTTGCTTCTCAGCAGAAAGGCCTATTGCCTCCAACTGGTTTTTTTTCCCACCCTAGCAGCACTCTGGCTTATACAGCAACCCAGGCAACAATTGTGCCTATTATATGAAAATGAGGTTGCATTTGCTTATATTCTTAAGGGTTATAGACTTTCTGTGTTTCCTTTCCCATGTTTTCCATTAATTATTTCCTGCCAGCCAGTAAATCACTGGGAAAACATTTGATAGGAAGATACTAGAACATCTCATATCCTCAAGTTGTACAGGTGATCATTTTCAAAAATATTAGGATAAAGAGAAAACAGAATTGTTAACAACAATTATTATAGTCAACATTGAGGGTTTACTAGGTGCTAGACACTCTACTTCATTTAATCCAGTCTATGAGATAAGTACTAATATACTGCCCCTTTTACTAATGAGAAAACTAAGACTTAGAGAGGGAAGATGTTATATACCTCAGGGTTACTCAGCTCATTAAACAGTGGAGTCAGAACTTGATTCCAGGTCTTCTGACTCTGGGGCCTTGGAGTCATTCATTAGTCTCTGACTAAATTTCAATCCACTCTACCTTGCTATGTTATCCTCTTTTGCTCTCGTTCTGAAGCCACGAAAGAGAAATCTGTCTTCCCTCTGATTATCAATAGAATGTTCATAACCCCCATACAACATCCCTTGGGAATATATCTTTAATTATGAGTGTATTTCTACAAAGATCAGAGTTAAGATGGAAAAGCCATTTTCTCTTTTTTGCCCACACCATACAGCATGCGGGATCTTCATTCCCTGACCAGGGATTGAACCTTGCCTCCTGCAGTAGAAGCAGAGTCTTAACCACTGGACCGCCAAGGAAGTCCAATCATTTCTTTTTAACTTTCTTTCTTTCTTTTTTTACCCCCTATGGTCACAGGGGAATCTTTGGTAGAAAGTTCGAGTAAACCATTTTTGTGCTCTTATGTAATGAGAATAGGGAGAAAATGCACCGTTTTCATCTAATTACAATTTAAAATTCTAAAGCATTTGAGATTTCAAATGTTAAACTTCACAGATGACTTGTCGATTGAGGAAAAGCTACTTATTTAACTTTGAATCAAGCAGATCGCTTTAGTATTTTAAGCTGTTTCTGTTTAGTGAGATCCCAAAGGGGCCCCTCCATACAGTGAAATCTAGCTTCTCCTGGCACGAGGCCAGGAAGCTGTTTCTGACAGTCAGTCATTAGCACACCAAGAGCATTTTAGAACAGAAGTAGAAGGAAATCCCAGAGTCAGCTGGGACTGTGTCCTCAGAGACCCTGGAGAAGGAAGAGTCTGAGAGTGTTGGAGAAATGAGAGGTTACAGAAAGGTGGAAGATAATGCAAAGGAAAAGAGAAGGAAGACAGGCAGAAGGACATAGTACTCAAGGAAGAGTGAAGAAAGGAGTTATGTTGTAGCAGGAGTGAGAGTCAATTAGGTTTTCAAGGGAAAAAGTTATAGATTTGGTGAATTGTTAAATGCAAAATAAACAGTATAAACAGCTGAGATGTCTTCCTTTCAGTCAGTTCAGCTGCTCTGTCATGTCCTACTCTTTGCAACCCCATGGACTGCAGCACACCAGGCTTTCCTGTCCTTCACCATCTCCCGGAGCTTGCTCAGACTCATGTCCATTGAGTTGGTGATGCTATCCAACCATCTTATTCCCTGTTGTCCCCTTCTCCTGCCTTCAATCTTTCCCCGCATCAGGGTCTTTTCTAATGAGTCAGTTCTTCACATACAATATGTAAAAACAAAAAAAGAAAAAATACAAAAAAATTAAAATTCAATAACATAACAAATTAAAGATTGATAAATGCAAAGTAAAAGGAGGAAGAGGAAAAAAAGATCAATGTCAGCTAATATAGATAGAAGGACAGAATGTGAAAAACCAACATTTGCAACCGCCAATGCAAAAAGTGATTCAGGAAGGATCATCAGTGGGTGCTAAAACCAGTGGGTTCAAGACTGTGGGAGAATAGGATATTCCCATGATGTCAAATAATCATTCTACTTACTATTCATTTACTCATAGTTAACTACAAAGGGCAAGTGTACCTTTATAAAGAAGAACCCTAGCAGGCGCACTTCAGCATCATCAGTAATAGAACAAGCTAACATCATGTCCCTTCAGCAGCAGTGCAGTGGGAAGTATACAGTGTCACCTAGGCAATATTCTTGCTAACCATGTTTCACCTGAATCTAATCATGAGGAAAGAATCAGACAAATCCAGATTGCACAAGACATATGATGGTCTGTGCTCTTCAAAGTATAAATGTCATAAGAGACACACACAAATATGATGACCTATTCCAAATTAAAGGCAACTGAAAAGACATGACAATTAAATGTGATGTGTGAGCCTTGATTAAATTCTGGATCAGGAGAAAAAAAAAGGTATAATGGACATTACTGGGACAGTTGGTGAATTTGAATACAGACAGGATATTAGATAATATGATCATTTAAATTTCTTAGTGTGATAACAGTATTGTAGTTTTGTAAGGGAATATCTTAACTCTTAGGAGACATATTTAGGGGTAAAATATCATAATCTCTGTAACATGATCTCTGTACTTTCAAATGATTCAGTAAATAAGTAAATGGAAAATAATAAGTAAATGGATAAATACACATAAAGCAAACATGGCAGAATAACATTAGTGAACATATGTGAAGGATAAGTGGGTATTCATTGTACTATTCTTTCAACTTTTCTGAAGTTTTCAAGCATTTCAAAATTTTTAAAAATAGATAATTTTTTTTTTTTTTTGCTTTAGCAAGGAGATCAAACCAGTCAATCTTAAAGGAAATCAACCCTGAATATTCATTGGAAGGACTGATGCTGAAGCTGGAGCTTCAATACTTTGACCACCTAATGCGAAGAGCTGACTCACTGGAAAAGACCCTGATGCTGGGAAAGATTGGGGGCATAAGGAGAAGGGGATGACAGAGGATCAGATGGTTGGATGACATCACCGACTCAATGGACATGAGTTTAAGCAAGCTCCGGGAGTTGGTGATGTACAGGGAAGCCTGGCGTGCAGCAGTCCATGGGGTCACAAAGAGCTGGAAACGACTTAGTGACTGAACAACAACATTTAGATTCAACCCTTTCTCAAAACAAGGTTACAGTCTCAAGGACTCTGGGATTCTGTGATTTATTTTAGGACTCCATTATAACGCTTCAGAAGATTCCAAAGCACAAGTTAATAAACACCACCTAGGATGTCAAAGCATTCTGTTTAAGCAGTGGAAGAAAAACAAGTGGCACAATGCTAGATTTTGAAGGAAACCCAAACCCAAAGAAAGGTGACTTGTCTCCATTTTTGGGCATGGGGCTTGGTGATACAACTTCCTCTATTTTACCAGGACTCTTCCTTATAAAGAGCAAGTCACTCAGGTGCCTGATACCCAGGAACCAGGCTTGGATACTGGCTAAGCCTCTGTCCATGGATTGAAGAGAAAAGCAGAATAAAACAAAATACACTAAGGGAGATAATGTACAGAGCTATACCCGCAGCTCAATTCTTTACGGGCTGATCGTATTCTGTGCGCAACTAATCCTGCAGTTTAAAGAGAAAGGTATCAGGACTACAGGAGCCAGGCAAGGTGGGGATGGACCGGAATGCTTCTTAAAACTGCTTTCTATGGTATCCAAGAGATGGTTGGATGGTGTCACTGACTCAATGGACATGAGTTTGAGCAAGCTCCAGGAGATGGTGAAGGACAGGGAAGCCTGGCGTGCTGCAGTCCATGGGGTCGCAAAGAGTCGGACACAACTGAGCAACTGAACTGAACTAATGGCACCAGTTGTGGTCATTTACAAGCAGGGGGTGGCATAACATCTTTTAAAGATTCATAAAGCAAGTAATTTTAAGTTGTATTCATTTAAAAATTAATAACATTTCATAGTATGTTTCAGAGGAGCAATAATAATATAGGGAGTCATAGTGCTAAGACTATGGAGAAGGCAACGGAACCCTACTCCCATACTCTTGCCTGGAAAATCCCATGGATGGAGGAGCCTGGTGGGCTGCAGTCCATGGGGTCGCGAAGAGTCGGACATGACTGAGCGACTTCACTTTCACTTTTCACTTTCATGCATTGGAGAAGGAACTGGCTACCCACTCCACTGTTCTTGCCTGGAGAATCCCAGGGACAGGGGAGCCTGGTGGGCCGCCGTCCATGGGGTCACACAGAGTCGGACACGACTGAAGCGACTTAGCAGTAATAGCAGTGCTAAGAAGGGGTAAGAATCACTGACATTAAGGTATCATAGTGAAATTCTTCATTTATGCATTTATTCATTAAAAATACATTATATTATCTCTACTAAGTAGCCTGCACCACGCCAGCCATAGGGGAATAAACAAAATGTATAGTAGAGTAAATGCTTAACTGAAAAGGAAGACAGATACCATAAAACAATATGAGACCTTACATAGATGCTCTTGGATGTAGCCAAGGTAGCTGAGGATCGCAGTTGGGTTCTACTGACTGAAGGCTGATCCACCTTTCTATGACTTTTCCCTCTTTGGGAGGGAAGTGGGACTGTGTTTAACCTGTTGTTCTGGTTTTAAATGCTCCACTGCTTTCTTTTCTGAAGAGGAAGCTAGGAGGGCAGCCTCAAGACTCAAGGGAAACAAGGTGATTATGAGCTCTCCCACAGAACCCTGGTGCTCAGTGGATTCCCTCTAATCAGACAACACACATCACCATTCCAAAAGAGCTGCTATGAATAAAGGGTCAATGTGTTCTGTGGAACTCTATGCATGGGAAGGCTAAGCATGTCTGATGTCCCTGGGAGAGCAGTGGCTGAGGCGAGGCTGGGAAAGCAACTGCAGTAGGTATAAAAATACCCCTTTGATTTTGGTCCCTTGTGGGCTACACAAATTCCCATGTGGACCTGCTTATTTCCTTCTTACTGGAAGTGCCTGCTATTCCTGTCTTCCTGGGAGCTTGTGTTTCTTTCTTCCTCCTCGCCATTTGAATAGCCTTTGTCCTGACCTGTGGGCATGGATGTTGTGAGGTGAGTGGCCAGGGAGTAGGAAGGTGAGGGAAGAGAGGACCTCTTTGTGAGCCTAAAAATAAAATGTTAAAAAGGTACTGGGGGAAAAAAAGGCACTGAATCTGTGACCCTGCCTCATTTATGCTGCTGCTTCTCATGAGAGAGGTTTCTCCTTTCCCATCTACCTGGCTGGCTTGAGGAGGTGGTTCTGAGAGCGCGCCAACCTTCTTGCCAACCTTGCACGAGCAGTGTAGACACAGATTCTTGCAGAATGTAAGCGGCTGTGACAGTACAGGGGCAGCGCACAGAGGCACGCGTTCATCATGTATGGCTGAGAAATTATCTGTCTCCAGGGGCACATGTTTCACTGTGCATTAGCTTCTCGCCGCTTGCTTCTTCCCCGTTTCTCTGCCCACTCTCTTTATCACTGTCCTTCGGAGGCTCCCTTCCCACTCCCTGACCCCCCCCATTCAAAGTTCGGCGCTGCCCATCAATGTCTCCATCCATCTTCTCTGCCACGTCCCTGTCCCCCTCTCCTCTTTGCTCAATCTCCTTCTTGCTGTCCAGGAGTCGCTTTTCTGTTTCTGTCTCTCATTTGTCTAGTTTTTTTCTAGCTCCCTCTCTCACATTCCATCTGTGCTTCCCTCTGTAATACCAGCTTTTTGGGTACCCTGAAGCTAGCGATAACCTTTTCTTGTTATATTAAAGTCCATCAGCAGCATTTGGTTTATTGATGGATTCGTTTTTATTTAAATTCTGAGAAGAAGGGAATTTTTATACAGTGGGAGCAGAGAGAAAACATGAAATCAAGCAAAGGAAGAACAGAAAGAAGGGGCAGCCTGAGAGGATGGGGAGGAGGGGGAGGAGCGGAGGCATCAGAAGAGGTTGAACCGACATTGCCTTATTTCCTTTTAAATAAACTAATTTGGATCTTCATGGTTGATGACAGCTAAGTCTGGATTATAAAGGGTTAAGCACCAAGTCAGGCTTGGCGCCTAACTCAGAGGCAGAGCTTCAGGGAGAAATGAGTTGGGTTAAATAAACCCAAGAAGCTGACGTGGGTAGAATTTCTTCTGCCTGACCCATTAACAACTGCGAATGGGACATTTTAGAAATGGTTTTTATTGAAATGCTTCAGTGGGGCATAGCCCCGAGAAGCCAGAACTTGGCTCTGAGGCTAGGCCTGGGGTGTGCTGCAGAGATGTGGACAGTTGGCTACTGGGGGGTGGGGGGGGGCCTGGGTCAGGCAGGAGGTGCCAGCAGCTGCTGATCAGGGCAGTTCTGATGAAGGTTTGCTCTCTCATCTTGCCCACTATAATTAAAGCTTTCCCAATATGATCTGACTTCCTAAAGGGAAAGTAGAATTTAAAAAACAAACAAAAAAAATCTCCAAAACAGCAAAGATGCTTAGTTGCAATATACGTATGTTTTAAATCATTAAGCTCTTAATCCTGTCTTGAGGTCACTGCTACTGGTCAGTTTCCAAGCATCTAATCTGTTAGAACCCTGGCGGGAGGGGCTCTTAACAAAACAATTAAAACCAACAAGAATGAAATACTTGACTGTACTCACCAAATTAGATACATGCATGTAAACTGCCACTGACCCCACCATGCTCCTTCTAGGGGGAATTGCCCCCCCAGATTCCCTCCCTTTTCTCACCTGACCCTTCCATCCCACCTCGTGCTCCTCTCCCGACAGACCATGTAGAACTCGTGGACCAGAATAAATCAGTTGTTTTATTTCCCCTCAAAGGATGTAACTTTCCACTCCCCAAATGACTTTGACAGTTTTCTCATTTGCTAGCTGAGGAGGATATCAAGAGACACTGACCTTCTGGTTTTGCCTAAAGAGGGAACACTCAGTAACTATTATGCTTCAGTCCCTGATTTGCTTTAACTACGCCCTCCCTCCCTCCCTGCCATGTCCTCGCTTACCTTCTCACCGTCCCTCTTGAACATTCTACTCACCCCACAGGGCACTGCTGCTCCCTGCAGCCCTCCCTTGCCTGGTATGGTGATGCTATAAGCCACATCTGTCTTCAACCCCACAGCATTCCCTGCCAGCAAGAGAAAGCGTGGGGCCTCTAAGAGTGTTTTGCTCCCTATTTAATCAGATTAGTCCCATCACCTGCCCTGAGGAGTCAGATTTTGGTGTTACTGAGCTATCTGTGGAAGGAGGAGAAATTGTCAGACATCACTTAAAAAGCCCTGGCCCTTGGACGCCTGGGAACTGCCGAGAGAAATTAATCTTCCCCCTATTTAAGGCAATTTCTTTTCCATCATCCTTTGTCAAGAGGACTGCACTGGGAAATGAATCTGATGGGAGTCCCTGAACTGGTACACTCCACTCAACAGCATCTCTCCGATGCTGTGCAGCATCCATCATCCCCATGCAAGCCGAGACTCAGACCACTGCAAAGCCAGCTCCCTACCAGTCATAGCAGCAAGAAACTGCCATCATAGAATGGGTGTCACTGGGTCTAGAGACTTGCAGCTTTGCTCTACCTCTGCTCTGCTCTTTCCAGAAAACCTACCACAAATTGATCTCTTCCATGAAGCCAGTCTTTTCTATCCAAAATCCAGGAAGGCAGAAACAAGGATATGCTAGAATACAGGACTCTAGGATATGTTTCTTGCCTCAACAGAAGGACTCTGGCAGTGCAGAATATGTGTTAAATTGAACAGAGACCACTGGTCAGGTGTGGAATAGCAACAGGACAAGGGCAGCCCCACCTCAAGACTCTCTTCTCTCCAGACTCAATTTTCTTTCATGGGCTAAGAGCCCAGGGAGTCATTGCTCTCTGGGGTCAGGGTGGATTTCCAATCTTCAACTCTTTTCACCTTCCAGGTTACTTCCCAGGGCAGTTATTTTCAAATTATGCTCCTTAGGTTACCAAGGGGCTTCCCTTGTGGCTCAGCTGGTGAAGAATCTGCCTGAAATGCGGGAGACCAGGTTCGATCCCTGAGCTGGGAAGATCCCCTGGAGAAGGGAAAGGCTATCCACTCCAGTATTCTGGCCTGGAGAATTCCATGGACAATCCATGGAGTCGCAGAGTCAGACGTGACTGAGCCACTTTCACTTTTACTAGGGTACCAAGAAGTTCCAGGGAGTATGTGTGCGTGGGGGGAGCAGGGTGTGAGAAGTGGCTGGAGGGGAAAGCTCAACGGCCGAGGCACTGGACCCTTCAACTCCACTTCAATCTGACTTGATTTTGTTCAGGGGCTGGGATTTTCTCCTAAGAGTTCATTTTAAAAAGAGTTCTAATTTTGTAAAAGGTCTGCAAAGCACTGTCCTAAGTGAGAGGAAGACAGCTGTGTCTAGGCCTCTCCGGACTGCGGCGCAGAGGGAGCTGTAGTGTGGCTCCTGCATGCTCTGGCTGTAGAGCAGGTCCTGCTCCACACTGGCAGCTCCTGGCTCCAGGGGCTCTGGAGGTACTTTTCAGCAAAATGAATCTCCTCAGGCAAGACAGCCATTTGTTTTCCAAACTCCCTTCTCTGGTCTCACTAATTCCCAATTTCCCTGCATTTGACAAATGCAATTAACAAGCCTCGATCAGTTCCTGGCCGACAGCCCTCATCAATCAATATGGAGACTTCAGAGACCGCGCGACGCTGAGCGGGAGGGAAAGTGCAGGAAGGGAAGGTGGCTGCAGTGCAGGGGAGAACAGGCTTTATAGCTCGCTTATCTCTGAGTGACCCCTCCCAGCCCCCTGGCCTCAAAAGAGGACACTCCACTGTCACCCTCACCAACCACTTTCTTGCTTCTTGCCAACTCATGTAAAGCAGCGTTTACACCCTCCTCATTCTCTAACAGTTTCTCCCATCAACCTCCTGCATCTCTCCTGTCTTCTCCTTAACAGAAGGCCTTGCCATCTGCTGCCATTACAGCCTGGGAAGCCCCTCAGTGCTCGGGGTGACAAATCAGCCATCTCTCTGCTCTTAGCAGGGACTCTTCCGCACCCACAGGCTCCAAGAACGATTTTGTGCTGTTTCCTGCCCAGGAGGCTAGAGGTCCACGATCTTTTCCCTCTGTCTCCCACAAACACACACCACAGGGCCAGAAGGACAGGCATCACCAGGCTAGTGGTCACTATGCTTTCACACACACCTCTCTGTCCTCTCTTTTCCCAGGGTCAAAGCCTTCCTTTCCCAACTGGCTTACCCTCCTCACCTCTCTGCTCTGCATGTGGCATCAGCCTCCCCTCCCCCAGCACAGGGGGAGAGCTTTTTCCTCAGCAGCTCTGCCTGGTACAGCCCTGTGCATCTTTCCACCTCATCAACTTTTCATCTCTTCGCAAACGGAATCAAGAAGTCTCTCCCTCCTCCCTGCCTCTCTCTCCTTCTCCTTTGTTATTAGCTTCATGAGTGGGGATGTTAATGTATTCACTAGACAATGTCTTCACACCGCTGTTTCCTGTAATTACAGTCCCTTCCCTCCCACTGTCCCAGCCCATTTGACTGTAAAGTGCTTGGAGGAGGGACAGTGTGGAGAAAAGACGCAACACAGGCTGAGGTCGAGTAGTGTCATGTTAACATTCAACAAAGTAAAACCAATAATTACCTCTGCAGTAGCTCATTAACAGCTGGTAACACATGGAGGTCAATGCACCAGAGATTTTAAAAAAAATGTGATCGATACACTTGGGGACCCCTCCACTAGAGGATGGGGAACTGTACCCCTATTGCCAACAACAGTCACCCCAAGAAATGCAGGCAGCCACATCCGTCTTCCTTCAGTGGGTAGATCCACTATACTTGTCATGCAGATCAGCGACATTGTCACTGGAGACCCGGACCCAGCCATCCTCCCTGACATGGTAGAGGCTGACGGAACCTCCTGAGTAGGCATCTCTGTAGGTGGCTTGGTAGATGGCTCGACGGGCCAGATCATAGGCCTCCTCCACCTCCAGGTCATAGGAGTAACCCCGATCCATGACCCCATAAGCATATACAGAGCCAGAACCTACAGAGAAGGTGGCCCCTGAGATCCGGTTTCCTTCACTGTCCACGTAGTAGAGGCCTGGAAAGAGAGATGAGGCTAGTAAGGAAACAATGAGCACCTCTTCGGACATCTAATTCCTCTTTAAAGGCAACAGTTCTCCTTTCCTCTTGAAACCCAGGGAGACCAACAGAAATTCAAGAAAATAGCACTTCTATAAAATCACTTTAAAAAAAAAAAAGTGAAGAAATAAAATTAAATATGAAGACTTCAGGATTCTGCACATTCCACTCCATCTCACCTCACATTACAGTTACTGCCTTGTCTATCTTCTCTGTACAACCAAAAAAGTCATTCAAATGACTTCGGTTTCAAGCACAGAACTTTAGTCACTGTGGGAGATAATGTCTGAGACAATCCTAACCCTCCAGAGTTCAGCCTACCTGGGAATATTATCTGGACAAGTATGCTATCTCTTCTATCACACAGTAAGAGAATAAAGCCTAAAATTCTAAGTCATATTGTAAAGAACCTACACCGTCCAACATGGTAGCCACTAGCCACATGTGATTCAACACTTGAAATGAAGCTAGTACCTACCACATGCTGGAGTGATAGTCTTTTGGATATACCAGGTTAAATAAAATATATTATTAAAATTACTTTTCCTTTTCAATTTTAAAAACATGGCTACAACATTTAAGATTACATGTATGGCTCACATTATATTTCTATTGGACAGTGCTGGTAAAGACTAAACAGTTGGCCAGGCCAACCACCTTTTTTTTATTAAAAAAAATTTATTTTCTTTTTCCTGGCCACATCGTGCAGCTTGCAGATCTTAGCTCCCCAAACCCAGGACCTCTGGGCAGTGAAAGCACACAATCCTAACCACTGGACCACGAGGGAATTCCCCCAACTGCCTATTTTTATAGTTTTTTTTGGAACACACCCACAACCATTTGTGTATATATTGTCTAGGACTGCTTTTATGCTAAAACCAAGCTATGTAGTTGAGACAAAGATTACAGAGCCTACAAACCTAGAATATTTACTCGCATTTGATCCTTTATGAAAAAGTTAGCCAACCTCTGGTATAACAAAAAGTTAGACACAGATTTAATAAAATTTTTATCACTTCAATCTGCCCCCTGGACCTCTCCAGCTGGATGCCTTTGTCACCAAATTCATATTTAAATTTCCTGTCCTCAAATACTTCCAGTGGTTCTCCCTTATGGGCCCAACTCATCCCTCTTCTGCCCCACCCATCCACTTCCTTCTGTATTTTCAAATTTTGTCAATGTATCACTAATATTTTTCCTATTTCAGTGGGTCTCAACACTAACTATACATCAGCATCATCTAAGGAAGTCTTTTTTTTTTTTTTTTTTGGCCAGGGCATGCAGCTCCCAGGACCTTAGTTCTCCAACCAGGGACTGAACCTGGGCCCCTGGCAGTGAAAGCGCCAAGTCCTAACCACTGGACCGCCAGGGAACTCCAGGTATTTTTAAAAAGATGCCAAGGACTTAACACAGGTATTCTTTTTTAATTGGTCTGGGTGGGGGACAAGCACAGAGCTAGATTCTTAAATTCTTCAGGTGATCACGATACAAGCCAGGTTGAAAAGTACGCCCCTTATCAGTTTCCAGGTTCTGATGGTTGTAACATGGAGCCCCTCCTCAGGCCCACTGCCACTACCTTGCCAAGCCAGTGCACCATCTGGTTCCAATTTCCCTTTCTGGCTCTCTGGCTCACTACTCTGCTTCACACATCTTTAGCTCCAATTAAACTAGACTTCCAGTTACTCCTGGCAAGACCTCATGCTTCTTCCTTCTCTTTTGTTCATTATGTTTCTTTTTTCAAATCCAGGAAAATGAGACCTACCTATGAAGGCCTCCCCAGCTTCTCCCATCGGAAGCAATTCTTCCTACCTCCTTAAATTCTTTCAGCATTTTACTGGTTCTCTTTAAAGTGGTATTCATCTCATTCAGCCTCGCATGAAGTAATCTGGGATCCTTTCTCAGTCTGCTTGAGGCCAGGGGCTGACTCATCCTGAATGGGACAACTTGTCAGGAAGGCTTCTCTGAGACACTACAATTTAGGTTAAGCTCTGGCTTCCTGGGTTTTCTTTGCTGGCCAGTTTTTGTACTCTTTTACACTGTTTTCCACCACCTGGGACCAATCCAAGAGCTAGCGGTTCAAAACAACATTTCCAAAATGTCTCCCTAGACCACACAAGAGGTATGGAACTGTTGTTTCACACTTTTCAAAGAGAAATGTCTCAATTTCCAAAGTAACAAACTGAGCTCCTCTCTCACAGGCACTTTTAAGTCTCTCCTCACTCATCCTCTATTGAGGGGCGAACTAATATTCTCCAAAGCAAATGAAAAAGTGGTGGGTATTCTACAGTTGATCAACAGAGAAAAACTAGGCATTTAGAAAGGTAAATGAGGGAATTCCCCGGCAGTCCAATGGTTAGGCCTCTGCACTTTCACTGCAGAGGGCACAGGTTCAATCCCTGGTCAGGGAACTAAGATCCCCCAAGCCACAAGGTTAGGGAAAAAAAAAAAAGCAAGCGGGTAAATGAATGAAGCAAAAACAACAGGAGGGAAGATTAACTATTTTCAAGCACCAAAGGGGAAAATTACACAGAATGTGACTAGCCGTATACCAGCTTGACTAAAGGGACATTCAAAATCGGCTGAAGAGGAACTGCTATCAGATACAAGTCTGAATTTCCTGGCAAGGATTTTATATACTAGGAAGAAAAATAGGTTAAGGAATTCTTTTCAGAGACAACAGGACCAAGGTGATTATATCAAGCAAGGAAAGGAGATGGGCCCAAAGGGCCCCTTCTAGGCCAAAGACTCTCTACAGGAAAAAAGGGAAGAGAAATGACTAACTTTTGAGTAGTTACTTGGTTTTGTTGTCCAATATGGTAGCCACCAGCCATATGTGGCTGTTGAGCCCTTGAAATGAGGATGACACACCCCAAAATGATATTTTCGTTATTATGGATTAAAACAATTGTTAAAATTAATTTCACTCATTTCTTTAAGCGTTTAAAATATATCCATTAGAAAAAAGTAAAATTACATGTTACATGTGTAGCTCACATTTTTTATTTTCTTTATATCTAGCTCACATTATTTCTATCAAATTACACTGATTAGAGTTTTTATGTCTATTACCCAATTCTTAAATACAACTCTTTGCATGTCTTATCATTTTACAGGAGAGACTAGACATATTTGACATGTATTGCCTCATGGAACCTATATAAGATGATGAAACAGGCTGAGAAAATAACCTGCCCTAAGTCACATGGATGATCAATGACACAGCTAATCTACCTCTGTGCCCTTTCCTACACTACATCTCTTCCTTGAACAAAGAGAAGGAAGGACTGAGAATTAATCAACACATCCTTAGCACTGACATATGCTCTTTGATTCATCCGTTCATGCAACCTCTGTGTAACGGCAGCCCAAGAATCACACGGTTGCAGCGAAACTTACCAGGGCCCCTCTTATCCCAGCCACAGATCATGGTGCCCATGGACAGCCCCATGCCTTTATACTGATACACCATGTTGGCAAGCAGCTTGGAGGCAGCTGCTACGGAGATGCGTTCCTTGTTTCGAAGCTCATAGATTCGACATTGCCGAGCCAACAGCCGCTCCCAGAAGCTGCAATCCGCTGCACCCCCAGCCATGGTGCCCAGCAGGTAGGGGTTGATCTCTATCACCTTCTTTACTGTCTGGGAGGCGATGTAGGCACCAGCTGTGGCCCGGGAATCTGCTGCGACAATGACTCCATGGCGAAACTGTTAAGATTAGAGAAAACACAAGCCAGGGGCCACATCAGACCACAAAAACATCACCTTGACATTTCTGTGCATCGATACAACCCCAGAACATCTCTGTCGCTGCTGTTTTATACTTCACAACATATTTTCCCACTTATATGTCACTGGAGCTTCACATCAATAGCTTGAGGTGAGATTACCTTTACTTGCTGGCTGAGGAAACAGGCTCAATGAGATCGAATGACTTACCCAAGATGACAGAGCCAGTTATTACAAAGCTAGGCCAGGAATCCCAATTGTCTGGCTCGTATTAGAGTGCTTCCTCCCACCAACTTTCCTCCTCAAGCCATAACGTTTCAGTTACCCTGACCTATCCGGGCCACTGTTGCCAAAACCTTGGGTGGTCACAACAGCCTTCCCTCTGCCAGAGTTCACTGTCGTTGCGGCCGCCTCTTTCCTGGACAGGAGCAGCCTGGGGTCGCCTGGGAATCCATCTAAACAGCCTCGAAATCCTTCTCCCACTTACCCCCACTATTCCCCAGCCCCACCGCCACCCCGCTCCCGCCAGAGCGAGAACCGAGGCCTCCCGGGACAATGAGACAGCGAAACTGCCGGCGTTGGGGCGAGAGGCCCGAGCCTCCGCCTGGGCTTCGCGGCCGCGGCCACGGCGGGTTCTGGACCCGCTGGGAGGCCGAGAAGGGCGCCGGCGGGCGGGATTCAGCCCGGCACGGCGGCTGTGTCTGCACCTTGAAGGCCAGGGTGGTGGTTCCATGAAGTATTTCAATTCTCGGCTCCTCTGGGACACCCCAGCTGGGCGCGGCCAGGCTCAGCCCATCGCTGGGACTGCCTGGACCCAGGTCCAGCAGATCCGCACGACCCCCGAGTCCAAAAAACCCGCGCCGGTTCACCGATAGCGGCCTCTCCAACACGCTGGCCAGCGCCATGTCTAGTAAGGGCAAGGGAACTGCTTGCCAGAACGCCTAGCAAAGAGAGACCGGGCAACGCCTCGCCGTCACAGCTTCACTCCCTATTAAATCTATCCCAGGGAGGAGCCATTTTAAGTCCTGGCAACCACGCCTCCAAACACAAGAGCCAGATGCGAGTAATTATTTTCACCAAGGAGGGAAAAAATAAATGGCTTCACTCCCCTTAAATTATAAAGGGGTGTGGCTGACATCTTGACTTTGGCCACGTAACCAACACAGGTTTAGATTAACCTCAAATTCATAGGAAGCAAACGCAAACGTCAGGATGAGGGAGGGAAGTGGGGCCGGCCATCTTTGAGGAGGGCGTGACTGGATGAAAATCTGTTCTAAACCGGTAGTAGTAAATCGGTCCCGCCTCTCCCGGTGTCCAAGCAACAATTAACATCTATACCTTTTCAGCAGTTTGTTAATGAGACTCAAGTTGACATTTTGTTCAAGGGCACTCTCGAATACTGGGTAAAATAATGATCTACTCTGAGGCCATTTTCCTATGAAGTTACTAAAATCACAGTAGTTTGAGCTAGAAAGCCCAACAAACATGAGTGCTATACCTCTTGTTTTTTGATAGCATCAATCGCCACAATAGCCAGGTTCTCTAACAGCAACCGATTTTTAAGATTCAGTATTGTCTTTACTCCCACCCCGTGGTGGAAATTCTAGTAAGTAATGAATTGCCCAAAAGGCAGATAGAAGAATAAAGAAGGAAAAGCAAAGGGCCCAGTTAATTCACAGACTGGATTCGCAATTCAGCTCCTGAATAACTGAGTCAATAGTAATTTACCATTTCAGAGCCTGGAGGAGAGTTGAGGCTCCATAAAGATGTATCAAGAGGTTTCCTGACTTAATCTTGCTAAGACAAGCCCTTATTCAAGAACGTGCTGTATTTCATTGTCTATCCCTCTCTCGACCCACCTTCATTTTTCAACCCTTTTGGGAACTATAACAAGCAAAGAAGTGGGCAAATGTATGAAATGTTGCCTCCTGCTTTACGTTTCTATGAAGTCAGTGTCTAGTCTTCCTTGTTGGATTCCAGCAGCAACATCCATCAATATCTAAATTCCTCATTCCTCTGATGCCCAACTCAGCCCCTCCTCTTCCCAGCAGACTCTGCGTGTGTTGTATTTTTAATGCTGAAATTTGGCAACTCTTTCCAAACCCAACCATCAGAATGTAATGAAGCAGAAGATCTTTATGTGGGTCTCACACTTGGATGGTGTGGAAAGTGCAGAGTGCCTCTGTTTATTGAGCACATAATATTTTGCAGTCACTCCTGCATTGCAACTAATCCTCCTTCTGACTTCTCTCAGTGGTTCTTTCCCTCTGCTACTAATGGTATCTGTACTTTTCTTAAGGCATTTTTATATTTTAACCTGGCTATAAATATACATTTATCTCCCACTGGATTGTGAGTTTTTAAAGACAGGTATTTCTCTGGAATTCCCTGGCAGTCCAGTGGTTAGGTCTTGGTGCTTTCACTGCCAGGGCCCTGGGTTTGATCCCTGGTTAGAGAGCTAAGATCCCACAAGCCAAGCTGTGTGGCAAGGAAAAAAAAAAAAAAATCTGTAAAGACAGGTATTTCTCTGTGCCCACTATTTGCTTAATACATGTTTTTCAAATGAACATGTGAAAGGATGACAATATTGTTCTTCTAGTCACAGAGGCTTGAAGCCCTGGCTCATACTTGACAGCTCCTGTTCCTTTCCTCCGCATTCAATAGATGCCAAGTCCTGTTCATTCTCCCTTCACAGTGCTGCTCACATTCTTCTTCATTGCAATTGATATTGCCTTTGGCTTCTTATCTTCTCAATCCTGAATTACTGAAATATTCTCCTAATTTTTCTGGGCCCAAACTATGTTTCTAATTAATTCAACACAGTACCAGGTTGACTTTCTTAAAACATCATCTTGATCTTTACCTGCTTAATAATGGTCTGTAAGGTTCAGCTCCTCAGTATGACGTTCAAAGCCTTCCAGAATCTGTTCCCATTTTACCTTATATTAGTTCTCTGCTCCAAGGTCCCATTCAGGGAGACCTCAAAGAGGAGAGGTACAAATGATCAGTGCTGCAATAGGTGGGAATATAAACTGATACATACCATGGAGAATAGTATGGAGTTCCCACCCCCCCAAAAAAAATTAAAAATAGACCCACCATATGATCTAGTAATCTCATGTCTGGGTATTTATCCAAAGGAAATGAAATCACTATCTCATAGAGATAGCTGCAATTCAATGTTTACATTATTCACAATTACCAGTATATGAAAACAACATCCATCATCAATGTATGAACGCATAAAGTGTTATATATGTGGTAGAATATTATTCAGCCATAAAAAAGAATGAGATCCTGCCATTTGTGATGAGATGGATGAAACTTGAAGGCATTATGCTAAGTGAAAGAAGTCAGGCAGAGAAAGACAAATAATGTATGAGCTTA
Organism: Bubalus bubalis; assembly: GCF_019923935.1. NCBI lineage: Eukaryota > Metazoa > Chordata > Mammalia > Artiodactyla > Bovidae > Bubalus > Bubalus bubalis. Next base: position 81,195,028 of record NC_059167.1, read on the forward strand.
CTTATATGTAGGATCTAACAAAGCCAAACTCTTAGAAACAGTAGACTGGTGGTTGTCAGAGGCTTGGAGTTGATGAAAATGGGAAGATGTTGGTCAAAAGTGTACAAACTTCCAGTTATAAGAGGAATAAGTTCTGGAAATCAAATGTACAGCAGAGTAACTACAGTTAACAATATTCTTTTGTATCCTTGAAAGTTGCTGAGAGTAGGTCTTAAATGTTCTTACCATAACAACAAAAATGATAATTATGTGAGGTGAAGGATTTGTTAACTATCCATATCGCAGTAAATGTTTTGTGATACATACAGAGACACACACACAGAAGTATCAAATCATCATATTGTACACACTAAACTTAAATAATTTTATATGTCAATTATATCTCAATAGGGTTTCCCTGGTGGTCCAGTGGTTGTCTGCCTGCCAAAGCAGGGGACAAAGGTTCGAGTCCTGGTCCGGGAGGATCCCATATGCCGTGGGGCAGCTACTGAGTGCCACACTCTGGAGCCCAAGAGCGGCAACTGCTGAGCCCATGTGCCACAGTTACTGAAGTCTGTGTGCCCTGGAGTCCATGCTCTGCGACAAAGAGAAGCCACCACCGGCCACAACTAGAGAAAGCCCATGTGCAGCAATGAAGACCCAGTGCAAACAAAAACAAATAAATTATATCTTAGTAAAGCAGGTGTTGGAGAAGAAAACAATGATAAGTGCTATACTTCACAGGTGAGAAAGGTGGTCAGTATAGATTGGGGTGAGTTTGGGGGTCAAGGAAGGCTTTGTCAAGGATTCATTCTTTGTCTGGATTCATTTCCTTAAATACCACTTAGATCCCATTGCTTCTCAAATTCAGAGCCTCTTCTCTCTTGGCCCCTACCTGGGGAGGGTTTTCAGAATGGGTGATATGTAAGCCAGACTTGGGAGGATAAGATTCAAAAAGATGAAGGGGAGGTGGGAGATGTGCTTGGAATAACATGAAAAGAGGTTGTGGTGGATGGATTAGGATTGGGTCACAGTGGGCCTTAAATGCCAACCTGGGGTGGATTTGATCTTACAGGCCTTTAAGCTCTCTTAGTAGAGGAGACATGGGATTTGAGTGATACCTTAGGAAATCATGTCAGCTTGGAGGATGAGGTTAGAAGGGGAGCTGTAATATTTAGAAAAATATACTCCATATGGTTCCAGAAGTAGATGTAGCTTGTCACTCCGCCCCAATCTAGTTTCTCTTTCTGAAGGGCCAGCTGTCAGTCTCCACCCTTCGTTGGTCTAAGACTTAGACTCAGTATGATGGTATCAAAGTCAGTTGTTTCTCCTGCCTTGAAACTGCAAACCAGTCTCTTGCCATTGTGAACTGTTGGGCAGAAAGGAGACCAATAGATCCTTTCAGCTACTTCCTCAGAACTTTAGCACCAGCCAGAGAAGCTGTCCTGCCAGAGAGCTGTCAGGTGTGCCAGACTGTATGCAGATGGAAGTTCATGTTCACACCCAAAGCAGAGAAGAAGACCTCCAGGTTTTAGTTCCCCTTGACCTGGCCCACAGTGCTCTGTCATTCTGAAGGTATCTGGGCGCCCCGTACAAGGCTCCCTTGCTCTTCTTTCTGTTGTCTTTGTCCCAGTCCCTTTCATTTTCCCCACGTTGATCATGAGGTGAACCAGTAAGCTCAGTGTCATTGCTCCCTGACCCCATGCCCCTGAAGAGTGAACCCAGCATCAGGGACTCCTGCCACAGGGGATCCATGGCAATCTATTCTGTTTTGGTTTGGTTTGGGGCTGTGTCCTGTGACTTGTGGGATCTCAGCTCTGTGACCAGGGACCAAACTCAGGCCATAGCAGTGAAAGCCTGGCATCCCAGGGAACCTAGTCTGACTATGCCATTACACTGACTAGTCTTTACCTTTCCCTAGGCTGGGGGCCCTTTCAGGGCAGGGACAGGGCTTCATTTATCTCTGTGCCCAGTGCCCCCCACAGGAAAAGCAAGAGGAACCCAGCTCTGCTTCTTCCACTGGTGCCCCCTTTCCTTTGCAGTTACCCAGCCCCCACCCAACTCCAGGTGCCTGGAGGATGACAGACAGGTGACTCCTCCGGTGACGCTCAGGTGTGTCATGGCAGCGTCTCCCCAGCGCTGAAGACTCCACTGGCCTCATCCTGCCCCCCTGAACAGTCCTCCGAGGGGGAGGGCGCTGCTCCATCAGCCAGTCCCAAAGCCTGGTTTGGGTTTTAGAAGAAGCCACAGATCACACACCTTCCTGTATGGTCTGGCTGCAGCCCGGCTTCTCCTTACCATCTCTCTTCCTCCACCCAACCCAGCTCACAGATCCTGCCTTGCTCCTTTCAACCTTCGCTGGACCCCAGGGATGGCTCTGCAAGATGTGTGCAAGTGGCAGGCCCCCGACACCCAGGAAACATCCCCTCACCTGCCTCAGGCTGGCAGCTGGGCTGTGCCCCGAGGCTGGGACCCTCAAGCCTTCCTGCAGACCCACGGCCCCAGGCTGGCCCATGGTACCACCACCCTAGCCTTCCGCTTCCGTCATGGAGTCATCGCTGCGGCCGACACGCGGTCCTCCTGTGGCAACTACGTGGAGTGTCCAGCCTCACGCAAGGTCATCCCTGTGCACCAGCATCTCCTGGGCACCACCTCTGGCACCTCGGCTGACTGCGTCACATGGTACCGGGTGCTGCAGCGGGAGCTGCGACTGCGGGCACTGAGGGAGGGGCAGCTGCCCAGCGTGGCCGGTGCTGCCAAACTTTTATCAGTCATGATGTCGCGCTACCGGGGGCTGGATCTGTGCGTGGCCACGGCCCTGTGTGGCTGGGACCGCTCTGGCCCTGCCCTCTTCTATGTCTACAGCGATGGCACCTGCCTGCAGGGGGACATCTTTTCGGTGGGCTCTGGGTCTCCCTACGCCTTTGGTGTGCTAGATCGCGGCTACCGCTACGACATGAGCACCCAGGAAGCCTATGCCCTGGCCCGCCGCGCCGTGGCCCACGCTACCCGCCGCGATGCCTACTCTGGGGGTTCCGTGGACCTCTTCCACGTGCAGGAGAGTGGATGGGAGTATGTGTCCCGCCATGATGCCTGGGTGCTGTACTCGGAACTGCAGAAGCTTCCAGGGCCAGAGAAGGAACGGGAGGAGGAGGCCACCCCCGACAGAGCTGGCGAAGGCAGAGAACCATCTGTGGGGCTGGCACCTGGGGACTTGAAGGTGCCCACAGAGAGGCTGTGAGCAGCAGCAGGATCTGGGGGGCCCAGCCCAGGGTGGGAGATGGGGCTGCAGGGGAAGCAGACTCCCAGCATCGGGGTCCTGCTCTCCTGGGTTGCTGGCTTCATCTGTTCCAAGTTTCTACACCTTTCAATTCCCCGAGCTATTGACCTCTCTGTCCAACTTGTTGCTGTTGGCACCCAATAGATTGATCTAGCCTCCTTCTCAGCACAGAGTCCGTCTTTCAGCAAATACTGCGCACCAGCTGCACGCCAGATGCTGTGCTAAGTGCTAGACCCTCTTTTCTTGCCATCTTCCTTTCTGCTTTCCTCCATCCTATCCCCAGTCTCTCTTCTTCCTCTCATTTTAGTCCTCAGCTCAGCTTCAGAGTCTTTGCCACTTTCTCACCTGGATGGGGGAGCAGTGGGAGGGGAATGAGGGGGGGATGGTAGCCCTGGGGACCCAGGCTGGAAGGGACGGGGACAGTGCAGCATGAACATCTGGGGGTAAGTGATGGGCTCCCACTACTGCTTTCCTCCTCTGCCACCACCCCCCACATGACCCTAATGACTCTGATGATGACTCCTTTCCTGAATGCAGTTTTCATGATTAACTGTTTAAGGTTAATGTGATCCTCACTTGACAGAAGACGAAACAGGTTCAGAGATGTGTGACTTGCCCGAGGTGACGCGGTCAGTCCAGAGATGAGGCTGGGATCCAGGCCGTCCACTCCAGGGCTGTGCTTCTTCTGCACAGCTTCTCTCCCAGGGCCTCTTTCTGCGGCCGGGGAGTGATGTGGGGGAGAGAGCAGCTGGGCCGGGCCCCTTTCTGCTGGCCAGGGAGGAAGGAACCTGGAGGAGCCCAAGTGCCTGGAGGGCTGAGCCCAAGAAGCATCCCCTGCTGAGCCCCCTCTGTCCTTTCTTACCAAGGCCTGAGTCATCGGTACTCCGCAACCCCAACCAGTGTGCTCTGGCGTCTGGGCCTGTCATGGCTGCTGCCAGACTTCTCCTGCCATCCCTTTGCCTTCTCCCCAGCCTCTCCTTCCTGTAGCTCCCTCTGGGCATGAAGAAGAGAGGGAGATGGCTGTGCCAAGGGGAACTGCTGGGTTAGCGCGTCCTCTCCCGCCCCTCCTGTCTGCTTGCTGCTCCCCTGTGAGCCCTGACTTGGCGATGCAGGCTGACAACTCCAGGAGGGATGTCACCCTGCCCCCCTCCCCAGGCCAAGTGGAGGGGAAGGCATGGTCAACCTAGGAGATGGGACCGAAAGGAAGGTTCCTGAACCTTCTTTCTTTGTCCTACTCCCACTGCTTCCAGTCCCAAGATGAACAGCATCTCTTCTCCCTTTTGGACCCCCTCCTCCCAGCCTCTGGCCCAGTCCTGAGCCCCGACTCTGCACGTAAGGCTAAGAATTCCTCCAGGCAGGAGCTGGGCCAGACAGAGGAGCCCCAGTAGGCTCTGGCTTTCAGGGGATGATGGGGGAGAAGGGAGGAAAGCTGAGGGAGCCCCAGGAAGGAAAGCAGTAGGGGAGGGAAGGAAATGAGGGGGGTTGCTGCAGAAAGATGCCCAGTACAGGAGAACAAGCCTTTGAGCTGGGGTCTGGGAATCTGGCTGGTGGCCTCTATGCAATCCTTCATCCTTCACCCTCCCCTCAGCCTCAGGTGAGGAGGTGCAGGACTCGGGAATGATAACTCTAGGTCAAGGACCTTTAGGCCAGGTTTCTCCTGGAGGAACACAGGAGGAAGGGCAGTTTTTGCCCAGGGTTCAAGTGTTTGATTGACTCAGACATAAGGGCACCTCCACGTGCGGAGATGAGTGTGGGTCTGTGACATCGTAAGCAAGTGATCCCAGATAAGTGGTGGTTCCCATGTGCAGAGACAGGAAACGGGCTACAAGAGAAAGAGCCCTGCCTGAGTAAGGAGAACGGCCAATTATCAAGGAGAAAGGCCTTATCACATTTTTGATAAGGAGAAAAAGTCCAGAGTAGAGAGGAGGTGGGGCAGGGCTCATCCCAGGGGTTCACTACTTCTGCAGCCCCACTGCCCATCCCCAGCCCCCCGCAAACACCCCCACCCACCCAACCAGGGAGTGAGAAAAGGCAGGAATGGAAGGCAGGCTAGTCTGACGTTGCCACCTGAACCGACCCCCAGGCTAGCTGGGAACCACATGCAGCTCCCCACCGGCCCCCTCCCCACACTCTGAGCCCCTCCCCTTCTCATTAATCAGGGAAGGAGGACTGAACCCAGATAGGGAGGGCTCTCTTCTTGCATCTCCTCCCATCAGCTCTCCGTTCTCTCTCTTCTCTTTTCCTTCCCTGGTCCTGCCCTCTTCACTTCCTTTGACAAATTTTCTTTCCAATGGTGAGATATTTAAGACCAGAGATAAGCCTAAGGGTCTAGCTGAAAAGTCTGTTTCCCTACACTGTTTTCCTGGCAGCTGAATGAGTTGGGAAGGAGGGTGTTAGGGAGGGCTGCAGAGCAGGCGAAGGCCCGCACCCCACTTCAGCGCACCGCTCACTAGCCAGGGGCAGCCCATGCATCAGTCCCTCCTTTTCTCCCCTTTTTCCTAAAGGTTTGATTCAGACATCAGGGGAGACCATAGGGGTCAATCTAGCCCTGAACCGGAAGACCTGTCCTGACGCCCTGCTTCCGGTGCTGCTCTCCTAAGCGTCTCCCTCTGGGGCAGACAGTCTGCTCTCATACAGGCCTTCAGGCAGGCAGGGCCCAGTTTCCAGCCTTCAGGAGAGTCAATGACAATGCCATGCTTGCTCCAGAGGCCTGGTTTGGAGGAACCCATCAACTTCACAGCTTCCTGGGAGAAGATACTATAACTGTTTCACTGAACAAATCTCTTTTCAGAAACTGTGTCCAAGAAATGGAGGCCTGTACTAACCTATTTGATCCCTCTCTCCCTCCATCCTTCCCTTCATTGTTTGTTTTCTGGCTGAAGCCAAAGGCCTCTTCAAGCAGAGCTGCATGTACAAAGGATCTGACAGGATGGAGGCGGCCCATCAGAGCGCGGTCTTTGTCCTCCCTGGTTGCCTTAACCACACAGCACGTAAGGTACAAGAAGGCATCTTCCCATTGGAGCAGCCTCCCCTGACTATCCGCGCCTCGCACTGGGAAGGGAAGGTCACAAGGACCTGTCCTGACCTATCTACTCCCCAGGAGCCCTTGCTGGACTTACGAGACCAGGGCCAAGTCTAATGTTTGTTCCTGGGTGGACCCCTTCTCTACTCAAGGAGCCCACGGTGAGAGACGCTGGCCACCCGCTGGGCTCCCGTCCCAGTTGACTTTTGTTCAACCCCTAAAACAGCCTGCCTTCCTGGGGTCCCTCTCTCCCCTCCTTTGTGCCCATGAAGAACAAGACCACAGACTGGGAAGAATGAAGGGTGGATGTGGCAGGTCCACTGTGACTGTGCCACCTTACCCTGACCCAGCCTTTTTCCAGCTGGGACCACAGGCCCCAGGAGGCACTGGCTTGCTCCCCTCTGCTGTCCCCTGCCCACTGTCCTAGTCTAGAACCCCTCTTCCTCTCTCCTTAGTCTCTTTATAGCTCCTCCTTCTCTCCACACTCTCCCTCCTGCTCTCCCCTCTGGCCAAGCCCCACGTTTTAATTTCCTTGGACACTTTGAGACCAACAGAGAACCCAGAGGTGGTGAGAGCAGGGGAACGAGTCATTATCTCCTTAGTCCCAGAATGGAATCAACCCAAACTCTCCTCTGTGAAAGGGACTTGAAGCAGACTGTCCCCCAAAGGAGAAAAGAGAATGAGCCGAGGGGGTGGGCTTAGGCCTCTCTTCCAGCCCTTCAGCACAGCGACACGCTCTGAGAGACACCTGAGTGTGGAAAGGAAAGCAGGGCTCCAGCTTTACAAAATAAAGTGTTTGTTTATTATGAAATTAGAGATGGAGGCCCCTCCCCTTCCGCCCTCTTTCCCCTTCCCCAGCAGCCTCCCTCTTTCCTTCCCCTCCCCCAGGGGCTGGGAAGCATACAAGACGATGCCCAGAGCCAGGATGCCCAAGGCCGGTTGACAGCTGGGCAGAGCTCCAGGGAGGCAGCCACAGTGGGGGGCTGGAGCTCTCGCCCTGGGAGGTGGGCTGGCTCCCTCTCTCTGCTGGAGGCCAGTGGAGCCAGGATGAGGCCATGAGTGATGGATGGAACCATGCGGGCAGGTCTGTAAACACAGGAGAGCCAGAGTGAGAGGCGGTGAGTGGGGGAGGGCTTTGGGCCAGCCTGGTGCTCCACGAGGTCTAGGGACACTGACCTGGGGCAGAACATCCCCTGCAGGAGGGTGGGCAGCAGTGGCTGGACGTTTCTCTTGCTTTTGGGATGGACAACAGAAAAAAACAAAAAGCCAATCACAGGGACCCACAGAGAATGTGGGCAGATGTGGGCAGGAGACAGACAGAGAGCATGTGTGTGTGCAAGGGCAACACATCTGTGTGACAGATTCAGAATGGAGCAGACCAAAACAGAGCCACGAGAGAGTGGAATCACAGTGAGAGAAGCGGGAGGTTCAGAGTCGGAGCCGCACAACCCAGACCCAGACAGGGAACGTGTCAGAGACAGACAGAGCCCTGAACAGAAAGGAACAGACGACTGGGGAGGAGGGACGTAAGGAGGCGGTTGCCTTGGGGAGGTGGGAAGGAGGGACACGGGGACTGGGGAGGCCTGGGGGCCCCTGGGCTGCTGCCGCCTGCCTGGACCCGGGGGGCTCACTCAGAGGGCCTACGCTGCCGCCCCGCTTCGGTAGGGGAAGCGGGGGCAGGGCCAGGCCGGTCTCAGGGGGCTGGGGGCTCCTTGGCCCCGTAGAGCTCGGCCAGGGTACGAAAGAGCGGCCCCCAGTCGTCCAGCGGCTCAGCCGGGCCCGGGGCTCCGCCGATCTCACTGCCGGAGCCCAGGGAGCTGAGGGAACCGCAGGAAGAGCCGCGGCCCTCGTAGCCGTACACCTGCACGGAGTCGTAGGGCGGCACACTAGGGTCCTCGTCTGCCTCGCGCAGCCGCAGCGCCAGCAGCTGCGCCACGTCGGCGGGGCCGGGGGGCCGCGGCTGGCGTGGTGCCCGCGCCCAGGGCAGCACATCGCGGCGCGCGGGTGGGCCAGGCGCCGGCGGGGCCGCCCCGTCAGGGTTCTGCAGGGCGCTGATGTCGAAGGCCTCCGTGTCCTCCTCACCGCCGCCCTCGTCGTCGTAGGTGATGATGTTCTCGCGCACATCCTCCTCCTCGAGCACCATCAGGGCTTCTTGCTTCTGGCGCCGCAGAGCCACGAAGAGCACCACCAGGGCTGGGGGAGAGGTGCACAAGCTCCATTTGGAAAGGCCTAGGGGTGGCAAGCCCTAGCTTTGACCTTTGGCAAAACGCTTTTGAATCCTGACTTCAACCATTGCTGTGTGACCACAGAGAGTTGCTTAACTTCTCTGAACCTCTTTGGCCCTTGGATTGCTTGTGTGGAAAAGAGAAACAAATTTACCCCTTAAGGTTGTTGAAAGGATGAAATACCAAGTGATGTGCCCAGCACCACATATGGCCCAGAGTTGGGGCTCAGCAAATAGTTTTTATGGCTCATGACTGTCCTTAGCCTGGCAGGTCAGGGATATGAAGCCAGAGTGTTTCTCTTGGGTGTATCAGGCAGTGGGAATACCCAGGCATGAGGGTTCCTTCATGACCTAGGATGGACTTCCCTATGTCCAAGGTCCTGCTTCTCTCCACACCCCCCGCAGGCCTGGACCTCACATCTATGACCCCATCTATGGCTTGACTCACCCAGCAGCGTGCCCACACAGGTGACGATGGCAAGCAGAGCCCCGGTGCTGAGCCCAGCAGGTGAGAGCTGAGCCTCGGGCCTGCAGGACGCCACGGAGCCATCAGGCCAGCAGCGGCACACACTGACAGTTACTGTGGCTGTACTGCTCAGTACTGGCTGCCCCCAGTCCCACAGTTCTATGGGAACCAAGTAGGGGGCCTGGCGGGGTGGAGCGGGGCGAGAGGGCAGCAGCAGGCTGGCGGAGCCATCTGTAGGAGAGACAGGTCTTTGGGCACCTCCTGGGATACCTTCCCACTACGGTCAGTGCAGCCCATGGAGACAAAGCTGTCTGTGGGGAAGGTTTGCAAAGAGCAAAACTACAGCCACCTTTTATGTATTTTGGCCACACTGTGTGGCTGGCAGGATCTCAGTTCCCCAACCAGGGACTGAACCCAGGCCCCTGCAGTGAAAGCCCTGAATCCCAGAATCCTTTGGCACCAATGGTAAAGAACCTGCCTGCCAATGCAGGAAACACAAGAGATGTGGGTCTGCTCCCTGAGTCAGGAAGATCCCCTGGAGATGAAGTCGGCATCTCCATTTCCTGGAGTGGGAAATGGCAACCCATTCCACTATTCTTGCCTGGAGAATCCCATGGACAGAGGAGCCTGGTGGGCTACAGTCCATGGGGTCACAGAGTCGGATACAACTGAACACATACACATCCCCCATGCCCCCACCCCACCAGGCCATCAAGGAACTCCCAAAACTGCATGTACATTCTGTAGGGTGGAGCTCCAGGTAGGTGGGTAGAGTTAGGGTTGGTGGAGGAGGGGAGCGAAGCACAGCTGTGGGAGGCTACCCACCTTGGTTGTCCCTGACAGTGAAGTTGGCATCGGGGCCCAGAGGGCCATGAAAGGAGACACGGCTGTTGTTGCCGACTTCATCTCTGTCCAGGGCTCGGATGACCTGAATCAGCTGAGAGGAAGAAGAGAAACCTCATATGGAGTGGGCAGCTGGAGGTCCTGAGGTCCCAACCCGCCTGCCTCCGTGGCTTACCTGGCTGGGGGCTGCAGAATCGCACACAAAGGTGTCATAGGGCTCAGCCAGCTGGGGAGCATTGTCATTCTCGTCCAGGGTCTGGATGGCCACTTGCACCCGGGAAGCCTGTGCAGAGCTGTCTGAAGCCAGAACACGAACATGTGCACCCCACGCAAGCACACACATCACAGTTATACACAGTACATATGGTGTGTGAATGTCACATCCAGAACATGGCATGCATGTGAGACACATGAGGTATGCATGTGATATGCAGGTAGCATCAATGTTGTGAAGTGAAGGGAACAAGTGCATATAACATCCATGCGGTACCCAAGAATATGTGGAATACATACCCCATATACATTCAACAGGAGCGTAGCGCCCACAACATACATGAACAATAACCCACACGCAGGCACATGCACCGTCAAGGAAAGGTAGACAGACGATGCAGACCAGACAACAGCCATGAAAGATGCAGCGCGTTCATACCACACATTCGATGTACTCAGTGTTTAAAACGAATACAGCGCACATAGAAGGAATGTTCCACATGGACAGTGAATGTAGCATCACCACCCCCAGGATGCGGAGAACGCATTTTCATGCATGAAAACAGTGGGACAGACATACACACATGTGCACTCGTGCACACACACACACGCCCCATCAGAGGTCTGGGAGGCTGTGGTGTAGCAATGAGCATCACTTAGAATTGACCTCGGGGAGGGAGGAGCTACCTGATTCTCAGGCGCAGAGCCAGGCCAGCCTGGGTACCACAGCCATAGACAGGCCCCCTCGTCATTGGGTGGCCCCCATCATTACCCTGCCTTGCTCCTCACTGCCAATGGCATCCAAGAGAAAATGCAAAGTGTGCATCCCTGCCCTCCCCAGCGCTCATCTCCCCTAGGCTAAATCTCTCGGTTCCTTTAGTCTTTCCCCCAAGTTGAGGGAGAGCTGGTTGGCTCTTGGGAAGGGGCTGAGGTCACAGCCTAGGCAGAGGAGTGGACTGCCTGGCTAAAGGGTCTGGGAGATGGGACAGGGCTGGGGTCCGTCTTTCACTGCAGTAAGGGCTCAGGGCCTGCTACTTAGTATTGGGATTTGGGGGCATGGGGAGCAGGATTTGGCAGGAGGTAAGAAGACAGTGAGAGAAATACACACACACACACACACACACACACACACACAGGGCTATGTAAACAGACGGCCAAAGCACACACAGGGATGTTCACATGGACAGACATGCACGCACTGTCACACAGCTGCACACTCATAAACATAAACCTATCCACATATAGTTCAACACATATGGTGGAGGAGATAACAGCTGAGACTGCAACCCGACTGAGGCCCCCACCACTTAATGTCTGCGTGACCTCAGGAAGTTATTTAACTTCTCTTTGTCTGAGTTTCCTCCTTTTAAAATGGGAGAAAAAAAATCATACATCCCTCATAAAGTTGTGGTGATGATGAAGTGAATGCATCTACATTTGGTACTTAGAACAGTGTCCGATACACAGTAAGTAGTAAATTATTACTAGCTGTCCACAAACACTCACATACACAAAACAATGTATACAAACAGCTACTGCGTCTATCACTGTGCTGTGCTTAGTCGCTCAGTCGTGTCTGACTCTTTGTGACCCCATGGACTGTAGCTCACCAGGCTCCTCTGTCCAGGGGTTTTCTCCAGGCAAGAATACTGGAGTGGGTTGCCATGCCCTCCTCCAGGGGATCTTCCCAACCCAGGGATGGAACCGGGGTCTCCTGCATTGCAGGCAGACTCTTTACTAGCTGAGCTACCAAGTTTCACTATACATATCCAATTACATATATCCACAAATAATATAACTCTATACACTCAACTATATACACACATATATGCAACTATAGACATATACTCATAAGCATATGTGTAGGTATGTATATGTATTTTTCACACACATGAAGTGCGCACCCATATGTACACACACACAGCGCTTTAGCTCTTCATTGACATGGTGTAAGTATGTAGGCACACAGGGACAACTTCCACAGACAGGACATGGACAGCGAATGTGGGAGACGCTGAAGCATGAGCAGGCACAGCAGGGACAGGTTCACAGGAGGGGAGGCCTCCCTGCCCCCGCGGGCCACAGCTGCCCAGAGGCAGCTGAACCATGCTGCTGATGACTGCTGACCGACACGGGCAGTGCAGGGAGCTGGCCCCTCTCCCCTCCCGTGGGGGCTTCCCACAAAGCTTCCCAGGGAGAGGCTGCTGGCACTCCCGGGTCAGCTCCCGGAGGAGGGCCCAGCTCCTCCCTGTTCCCACTTCAGCCTGAAGCAGAGACTGGGCAAAGCAGGGTCTCCCAGGGTGCATGTTGGGGTTCTTAGGGATTGAGAGCTATCTGAGGTTAGATTTATTTTGACTTGGGGAAAGTCAGGTATGGGAGCAAATTAAAGGTGAGAGGAAATGCTTAAGCCAACCCGCTGTGCCCAGTCCAGCCCAGGAGACCAGTAGGCCGGCCTGGTGGTAATGGTCCAGGCTGGGCACCTAGTCGTTATACCCTGGGTGGGGGTGTGTGGCACTAACACCCCCCTCACCCCATCCCCAGGGACGGCCCCTCTGCCAGGAGGCTGCCGCCTCCTCCCGGCCCTCCTGGAGACCCAGGACTCCTCACCAAGCTCTGTGGCCAGCACTGTGAGGTTGTGCCAGACACGAGCCTCTCGGTCCAGGGGCACTGCTGTGCGGATGGTGCCGTCTTCAGACTCAATGGAGAAGCAGCGCTCCAGGTCCGAGTGCGGGAGGATGGAGTATCTGGGGAGATGGAGCCAGGTGTGGGGCTGAGCTGGGGCAGGGCCGAGCTGGCGGCCACCCCTCCCTCCCTCCTGTTCACCTTGCTGGGCCTCCCGGCTCATCTGGGCAAAGGGCCTGCATGAGCTGACCAGGCAGTGCCTGCCCTGTGCACCTGGAGCCATAATTCATGTTAGGGTCCCCTCGAAATACAAATATCTCTGGGCAACACCAATCCTATGACATGGGGTGCTGAGTTTCATGGGGGTGTGGGAAGAGAGACAGAGGTGACATGGGGCAACCACTGCCTGTCTTTCTGACTCTTGGGCTCTGTTCTGGGGACCGAGGACCTGAGTTCTGTCTCTGCTCTGTCTCAGACTAGCTGTGTGACCTTGGGCAAATCTTTTAACCCGTTCCCTCAACTATCAAAGGAGAATGACACTGGCCCCTCCCTCAGTGCTGTGACAGGGATGCCGGGCAGCAGGCTGGGCAGGTGGAAAGAGTGGGTCTTCTTGAGGCCGACAAGTCTGGATTGGAATTCCAGCATTGCTGCTTACTGAAAGTGTGACTGGGACATGTTAACGCAACCTCTCAGGGCTGAGCCTCTAAAGCAGCTGGAACCGAGAAGACTCCTACCCTTATCTTCAATCCTCCTCTCACAGGTTGTTGTGAAAATGAAGTGTTATCAAGTGAGTAAAACGTGAGGCGCTGAGGGAGTGATCAATAGCCACAGCCACAGCCATCAGCTGATCTGGCGCCCTCATCAGATGAAATGGCATATCCGCTCTCACGGCCACTGGGAGGCGCCACTGCCATCCACGCAGGGATGGGTGGAGAGTCTGGTTAGCAGGTCCTCCAGCCCTCCCCTGGCTCCCAGGCCTGCAGTGGGGAAGACTTCTACCAGGAGGGGAGTGTGATGGGCAGGGAAAGGGGGGTGAATCCTTGGTGGGAATAGCCTGCGGCTGGGCCTTTCCCTGAGGCCCCGCCCTGCCCCACGCCAGCTCACCTGATGGGGCTGGCTGGGGAGTCCAGGTCCGTGGCTGACACCTGGCCCACCAGGGTCCCAGGAGCCTTGTTCTCAGGCACTGCCAGGTGGTAGGCAGCCTGGGTGAAGGCAGGTGGCTCTGGAGCGTCCTGCACAGCCACGCGCACTGAGGCCACATCCTTGAAGGGCCCTCGCCGCAGATAGGCTGGGTCGATGAGCGTATTGGTGGCCTCCACGCGAAAAGAGTAGGCGCGACGGGTCTCAAAGTCTAGGGGCTATGGTGAGGGAGATGAAGTTACCGAGGGAGGTGCAGGCCTCAGGGAGATGGGCATCAGAGGGGCAGTGGCCTCAGTGGTCAGGGTGGTGGGGGGCAGATTACTTGGTCAGAACTCCAGGTCTGCCCCCAGTTCCATCAAAGACTTGCCCTGTGCAAAGTCCTCGAGCCAGTCACTCGCCCATTCTGAGCCCCAGACTCTCATCTGAAGGATGAGGAGAGGACCACAATCTCTGAGCTCCAACACAGAGATCCCAAGTCTGCTCTAGCCTGGTGAGGAGCCTGTCCTCTGGGGCAGGAGGCAGGTGTGAGTGGGTCTGAAGCACTCACCTTGCGGACGGTGAGGAGCCCATCTCGACCCTGGGAGTCTGTGCTGATGCTGAAGGCCTCCGACCCCTCCCCGTCAAGGATGCTGTATGCCATGAGGGCGTTGTCCCCCAGGTCTGGGTCCTGGGCCCGCAACCGGCCCACCAGGGTGCCCGGCCCAGCAGTCTCCACCACAGAGAACTGGTACAGGCCTTGGGGTGGATGGAGGGAGATGTTCTTAGAGAGGCTCCCAGCCCTCCTCCCTCCCCCAGCACGTCCTTCTCCCAGGCCTGGCTGGGGGAAGATGTGGGAGGAGGCTTCTCCAGAGGCGACAGGGGTGGGGTGGGGTGGTCAAAGGATGGCTCAGGTGGCGGCACTGGCCCCTTACTCTGAGGGAACTTGGGGGGGTTGTCGTTGACATCGCTGAGGGTGACCGTCACTGTGGTGCTGCCCGACAGCCCCCCCATGTGGCCGCCCATGTCCTTGGCTTGAATCACCACTAAGAACTCCTCCTGCGTCTCCCGGTCCATGTTGGGGATGGCAGTCCGCACCACTCCTGGGGAGAGATGACGGGTCAGGCTTGCCTGATCCCACAGCTGCCTCACCTGGCTCCCGAGCTCTAGCCTCACCAGTCTGGGGGTCCACAGAGAAGAAAGGCAGTCCATCCAACACGGTGTACACCAACTTGGCGCTGTTCCCATAGCTGGGGTCATCAGCGTCGTGAGCAGTCACCTGGATCACTGATGTCCCTGCAGGGGGTTCCGGCACCCCACTCAGCCAGGACAGAGCCACGTGGGGAAGAAAAGCAGATGAGTGGGACCTAGACACGAGCAGGGCTGAATTGAAGGAGATGGGTTCTGGGGCAGAAAGCAGTGGGGGAAGGAGAGGTGAGGGCACTCCAGGATGTCCAGACCTAGGGTACTCACCCACATTGGACATCTCGGGCACTGTGGCATGGTAGGGCCCGAGGGGAAAGATGGGTGGGTTGTCGTTGATATCTTGCACCTTGATAATGAACTCCGATGGGGGCTCCAGGGGTCGGTTGGAGGCTCGGTCCACGGCTTGGGCCAGTAGCACGTACTGTGCCTTCTCCTCCCGGTCCAGGCTCTTGGTGACATGGATATTGCCTGTGGCCTCATCAATCACAAATACGGTGCCTGCGCCCTCTCCGGTCAGCAGGTACTTGGTGCGGCCCTCACCCCTGTCCACATCTGAGTGCAGCTGTAGGGGTCAGGGAAAGATGGCAGCAGGTTCCAAGAATGGTGACAGAAAGTTAAAGAGTCTACCTCTAGGATTGGGGACAGTGTTGGGAATCCTCAGGGACCAAGGTCATTGCAGAAGTGATGAAGTTGCAGAGGAGAGCCTTGAGAGTCAGGGGAAATGTGGGAGGGGCTGAGCCTTACCTTGCCAATAAGGACAGGCTCTGGTCCAGCATACTCCTCAATGACAAAGAATTGGTTCCACACCCAGCTCCTTCGGGTCCGAAGCAGTGATGGTTCTGGGCCCCCCCGGGACCCTGCCCAAGCCCGAGCTGGGGCTGCCAGGCGCCCTATGCAGCCCCAGCCACCCAGCCAGGCCAGCAGAAGCCTCACCAGGCCCCACATGTTTGGGCTCCAGCCAAGGCTCTGTTCACTGCTCCTGGGTGCTGAGGCATGAGCTGGCTGGGGCAGAGGGGCAGAGGCGTTGGGGTTACCCCATGGATCCACACCTGCAGGATAGGCAGCTGATCAGGGTTGAGGAAACCTTTACCATCTCCTCCCAAAGTTAGACGCTCCAAAGATCAAACCTCCAAGGAACCAGATACCCCACTGCCCAGAACCCAGAATGAGAATGAGAGCAGTCTGATCTTTCCCTCCACCCAGGCTCTCTGCCTGTATTCATCTCCAGCCCTCCAAGCTGATAAATCTTTGGCCAGTCAACTCTGAATAGGAAAGCTTGGGAAGAAAATAGGAGAGGGGACGCTGGGAGGGCTTGGAAGCACAAATCTGGCCCCTGAGCTCCCAGGGTGAGTGTGCAGCTAGGTGATGGAGGAGATGGGGGCTACCATGGAAAGGGCTTAAAAATCCAGGAATTGGGATTCATGGAGGTGTGGTCTCAGGGTGCCGAGGGTCAGGCTGAAATGATAAGGAGGGCTTCCTCAGACAGGGTTGAGAACCTGTGAAAGTCTGTCCTCCACAGGAACCCCTCCTCTCCAGAATCTGCTCCCTGGCTCACTGCTAGCTGAAGTCCTTGAAGGGGGACTGGGCTCACAGACAGAGTGGGAGGGGGGAACTGAGAAAAGGGGGGCGGTAGAAGCCAGACTGGGGAAGCAGACCCAGAGGCTAGAGACACAGCGAGATGCAGGGTGAGAACAAGACTCAGGGACTGTCCGCAGAGACAGAGAAAGAATGGCAGCAAGAGACAGGAGGAAAGAGATCAAAGGAGGTGGTCTGGGTGTCTGAAAGGCAGAGAGGAGTCCTGGGTACCAGGCTCCAGAATGGGTGGAAGGGCGGCCAGCACTGTGATAAGCAGAAAGGGGCGGCTGCAACTGCGGGGGTCAGACCAGGCCGCCCCAGCTCAGAACTTCATTCTGGGAGAGGGGGCAGCTGGGAGGGGATGCGGGAAGGAAGGTAGAGAGAGGACCCTTCCCACCGCTGTCTCCCCCTTCTCCTCCTAGGGGGGACCCCTCAAGTGGCTGTGGCTGCGCCCCTCCTCCCCCAGAGCAGACACACACCTGACAGTCCTTTCCTTCCCGAGGGAAGAGGGAAGCCGGAGGGAAGCCGGAGACCTGGGAGGGAGGCGGGACGAAGAGAAGGCAGGGGATAGAGGAGTGGGAAACAGGATAGCGGGGAGGGGAGAGGGAAGGATCGGGGAGAGAAAGGAAAGCGGGAAAAGGAAGACAGGAAAGGAGAGAAAGGTGAAGGAAGAAAAAGGCAAAGAGGAAGAGGAGATGGAGCAAGACAAGCAAGAGGGAGAGAGAAGGGTTGGGGAGACGGAAGGGACACAAAAAGCAAACAGGCAGAAGAGGAGGCAGGATGAAGAGAAATCGAGGGAGAGGAAAATGGGAAAAAGAGGAAAAGAGGTGCGAGGGAAGAAGGGAAAGCGGTAGAGCGCGGGAGAAGGGAGCCGGCAGTGGCTCCCAGCCGCGGAGCGCACCGCTCACCGCTCTGAAGACACCCGCAGGCTGCGGGCCCCCTGCTGCCCCTTCGCGGATTCCCGACCGTGGGCTCCAGGGCAGGCGCCCTTACCTGGCAGTGCCTAGGGGCCCAGCTTGGCGGGGAGCGCTCCCGCCCGCCCCAGTCGCCGGGTCCCGGGGGCGCAGCCCCGAGCCGATCGGAGCGGGCGCCGCGGCTCCGCTGCAGGTCTGAGCGGCCCCGGCGAGAACAAGGGAGCGAGACGGAGGGGGCGGGGGAAGGAGGCTCCGCCTGCGGAGGAGCGAGGCGGCTCCGCGCCGCGCGGGAGAGGAGAGCCCAGCCTCCGACCCTCCCCGGCCAGCCCGGGCCGCGCGGCGAGGGCGGGGGCGGCGCCTGGTGCCCGCCCCCTCGGCGCTGCTGGCCGCCGGGCGCATACAGATGCGGCGCCCCTCCCGAGCCAGGCCCGCAGCGCCCTGAGGGGCACTCGGGTGGGGGTGCGTCCACGCCTCGGTGCCAGGCCGTTTCCGAAGAGCTAGCGGGGAGGGCGCATCGCGCGGCGCGAAGCGGCCCGCAACCGGACGAATGGCGAGCGCACGGTGAGCCCGGGATCCTGGAACCCACTGCGGAGGCCCGGCTCGCCGCTCCCGGACCGGCCTTGGGAACTGCGGAGGACCTCGGCCGTGAGGCGGCGGCATTTTGGGAACCTGTGCAGGGCAGGGTAGCGGGCCGGCTGGGGGCCTTAAGCACGGCTGACGGGTCCAGGGAGTCCGCGGGCTGGGCCCAGGGAACAAACAGGTCAGGGACCGAGGTAAGACATCCGCGGGAGGGCACGGAGCCTTTTTGGGAAGCTCGTTTACAGAAGCCTACTGAGCGAGCTGCTGCCGCCCCCTGGTGGCAGTTATGGGAAGACCTTGAAGGTGGTGAGCAGGTGACCAACTGCCTCCAGCAACAGGACAGGCCCGTCATCTTCCCAGGGGGTCTGCCTCACTGCGGGGAGGGAAAGCCGCACAGCTGTGGTGTGGTCAGAGCCGAGGCAGGGATGGAGAGAGGGTGGGGAGTCCCCTCTCCGGGAAGCAGCAGCCTAAGTGTATGGAATGCAGGTAATACCGGCTGCACTTACAGGAGACGGCCTCCACTTCAATTTGGCTCTCACCCAGGCCCTGACCAAGGAAAGCCACTCCATCACACACTAGTTAAAACTAAGTCAGATTTTTATTATTTTCCATAGACCACATCATTTAATAATAAAAAAAATAAAAATAAAAATTGAACAAAAGGAAAAGGTGGATATAAAGTGGAACCGGTGGGCAGGAGGCAAGGGCTGCAGGACAGAAGAGACTGGGAACTGCAGGGGCCCTGGGACTCAGGAGGAGATGCTGATTCAGCTCATAGGTGACCCAGTCCTGGCCCCGGCTGTTCCCAAAAGGGGGGTTCGAGTACCAGAGGTGGTGAGCAGGATGGAGGAAAAAACAAGGGAGGTTTGGGGCTCCTGGCTGTTCCCCACTTCTCAGCCAATACCTCCCTCCCTAACTTAGCTCTTCCCTCTCACAGACTTCACTGGAAATGAGAGGAAAGGGCTGAGTCCCAAGAGATAGATTATGGAGGTGGGGTAAGGGTGGGAAGGTGGCCACTGCTCCATTTGGTATTTGGGGACAGGTGGCAGCCAGACTTCAGCACTGGGCAAATGGTGTGAATGACCCTGGTTCCAGGGTGGTGGAGATTGTACCTATCCCTCTGTGGCCTTGAACCCACCCTGGGGGAGGGTGGCCCACGCCTGCAGCTCTCCCTAGTGTTTTCCCGGCTAGCGGCGCCCGCCCCGGTCCCGCACAGGTGTGCTCCTGCTCCGGCTCCTGCTGTGGCGCTTGGTGTCTCTGCGGTCCCTCTCCCTGCCTCGTTCCCGCTCCCTGTCCCGCTCCCGATCTCGATCCCCCCTGTCCCGCTCCCGGTCCCTCTCTCTCTCCCTGTCCCTCTCTCGGCTGTGTTCTCGCCGCTTCTCTCGCTCCAGCTGCCGGGTCCGTTCCCGCTCTGCCTCCTTCTCCCTCTCCTTCTGCTCTTCTTCTTCTTGCTCCTTTCGCCGCTTCTCCCGCTCCTTGGCCCGTTCAGCCCGCTCTGCCTCCTTCTGAACAATCTGTAGCAGGCAGGGAAGGCAGAGAACAGGCATCTCAAACCCGTTCACAGCAGTCCCACCTGATCCCCCTGCTCCTGGACCCTGCACTCCTAGCTCAGGATCACCGTCCGCCTTGCTATTACGCAGGAAGGGGGAGGGCCCAGCAGTCACACCTGTCCTTGTCTCAGAGCCCCAAGCCCTCCCAGTTTTCACCTGTTACAGCCATGACAGGTAGCAGCACCATCCATGCCTGGCCTCTAGTATTTCCCAAGCTACTTAGAGGTGAAAAAATTCTCTATTTTCTTCAGTGGAGTAGCATAAGCCTAAAATTCCCAAAAGGCCCATCAAGAAAAAAGCCCCATTAGAAAAGCTAAAATCCCTAGAAAGGAAAAAGCAGAAAAATGGCTGAGTTTATAAAACACAAATTTTTCAGCTAACTAAAATCAACTTCCAAGAAGTGTGGCTGGCACAGCCAGTTTGGATACACACACAAAGTTCCAATCTCCATGTCTACCTTCTACCTTTTTGGGTCTGGCTTCTCTATTGTACAGTCAACTGGGTCTTGAAACTGCCTCTTTCCATGATGCTTAGCTTCTTCTGCCTTATTATCCTAAGCCGATAGGATACCTAGGCCTACTCGCTCCCACAGTCACATGACTCTGCCCTCCGTGCCCCCTAGCCTGGTGAATTTCTGAGCAGGGCGGGAAGGCAGCCACTCACCTGGCTGTCAGTCAGTGGGAGCCAATAGATGCAGGGAGCTGCCTTGGTCTTGCGGAAAAGGTCGTCCAGCAGCTTGGCAGGTGGTTCCTCCTGAGCTTTCTCTGAGGTGGAAGGAAGTGGTTCAGACTTGACACACGTGACCCTGTGGCCCATCCCATCTGGGTCCCTTTCCCACTTACAGGTGGGTACTGTGCCCCCGAAGCTAAGTACCTTTCTTCTCACTCTTCTTTTCTTTAGACTTTGCGCGTTCCTTCCGGCGGCGATCACGGGACCGGGATCGGGAACGGGGCCCTTCTCGAACTTTGTCCCGATCCCATTCGCGCTCGGATCGAGTCCGCTCCCGCCGCTCCATTTCCCGTTCCCGTTCTGCCCACTGCTCCCGTACCGCCCGCTCCTGCTCCCGCTGCTCTGCTCTGGGGTGCTGTGGTGGCTGGGCTGGGGGTGGGGGTGGGGGGTGCAGTGGCCGTGGCATCCCCTGCTCCTCTGTCTTAGTTTCAGAGGGACGGTCCACCAAGAGGCCTCGGTGATAGTCCAGCTGCGGGCAGAGGAGGAACAAGGGTGGAGACAACATCACCCCACTGAAGGAGCCCAGGCACTGGCGAACAGACTCACAGCTCAACTCAGGGAACCAAAGTGGAAGGAGGAGGACCCTCAGAGACCAACGGTTTGGCCAGGGTCTCAGCTGGAGTCTCGCAGATGATGGCCTCCCCTGCCCCTCCCCTCTTGCCTCTCCCTTGGTTTCTTACCTCATCTTGCTCAGCATAGTCAGCACAAAGGAATTTGGGGTTGGACTGGGGCCATTTGACCCCATGGAGAGCTGTGCGGGTGGCAACTGCTTCCTCTACTGTTGAGTACTGACGGAGGAAGGGAGAGGCAGAAGGTCACAACGGGCCTTCCCTCCCTCCCGCTTGCCGTAAGGCCTCAAACCTGCCCACGTTGGTCACAAAAGGAGATACAGGGCACAACCTAGAGAACCGGCTTCTTCCCCTCACCGTTACAAAGCAGTGAGATTTGATCTTGTCAATCCAAAAAGCCTCTTCTACCAGAGTTCCTGTACGTCCCAACAACTCCTTCAGTTGGCCTAAAGTGAAGGGACGAACCTGCCAACGAGAATGAAACTTCAGGGTCTCCAAGAAGACAAGAAATATGCTCAGGTCAGGCTCTCTACAAACTCGAGACAATCCTGCAAGGTGATACTTTTTTCTCATTTTTCAGATGAGACAGGTTGTGAGGTTAAATAACTCACTCAGAGTCAATGAGTGAATAACCAGCAGACGTAGGAGGTGAACCTTAAGAAACACGAGTCCACAGCTCTGACTCTACATCAAGCTGCACTGTTGGAAATGATGACTTACCAAATTGGAGATGTGGACGATGTTACTGATCTTGCCCCGGGGTGGGGAGGGCACCTGAGCAGTCCGGACTGGATCATCAATCGTAATGGAAACTCCTGACTTCTGCTGGCTAATGGAACGTCGAGTTAAGGTATCTCCTAAAGTCACTATCAAATAGAGCACATGAATCGTTTTCAGCAGGGAGCAATGCTGGCTTTCGCCTTCAGCAGGACTTTTATATTCCCTACCGGCAGTTACTCTTCCATCTAAATGTGCTGAGCACCTGTACCGTGCAAGGTACAGTCCAGGCTGATCTCCTCATTATGGAGACGCAAAGATTAAACAGATTCGAACCTAGCCCTCAAGTAGCTTGGTAACAAGACGACGACAAGACAGATGTGTAAAATACTACAACACAAGGCAGAAGGCATTCGATGCTGTAAGAGGTCCAAACCAGGTGCTCTGGGAACTCAGGGAGCCACATGCTTCACTCAGTGCTGCACCCACCTTTCTTGACTTCATGTTCCACAGGGGGGGGCAAGGCCACCTCTACTGAGACCTGGGGAGGCACAGGGGCTTCTGCTTCAGGCTCCTTCTCTTCTTCCTCCTCTTCCCTCTGCCCATTCTCCTGGCCCTCGGCAGGTACCACCTATAAGGTATCAGATTAACAGAGGGATTCTTAAACACCAAACTGGCATATTCTTTTCTGCCTCTGGTTTCTTGGGGAGAGACGGTGGTAGTCAGCCTAAAGTGTTCTTTCCACTAGTGGGGGAGATTTCATTATTAGGTTCACCTCCGCCAGGTCCTGGGATTGGTAATACCTTAACTCGTCCATGAGGAAAACTAAGGCAGGATTTGGCAAATTTTTTCTGTATAGAGCAAGACAGTAAACATTATAGAGTTTGTGAGCCATACAGCTCCAACTACTCAATTCTTGATATTATAGCACATAAGCAGCCATAGAGAAAGTAAATGAACTGGTTTAACTGTTCTAACAGAACTTCATTACAGGCAACAGGTTAGATTTTGTATTCTGCTGACCCATACAAAGGTCAATTAAGCCAACCCTCTGCACAGACAGATTTCCCTTCTAGAGCTCCACCTCAGCTCCCTACTTAGCTGCTCACTCTGCATTCAGGCCCCCCTCCCCCAAAGTGGGGCACAGGAGCCTTACCTGAGTGACAGTCCGGCATATTTTCAGCCCCTTGTCATGGGTCCCATCATCACCATTACGCTCTGTCTCATCCTCAGAGATTCGGGAGTCGTCAGCATGAAGATCCACAACAGCCTCCTGCCCCGCCAGGGGTTTGATGTCGGGGATGAGGCTCTGGGACACAGATACCCCCCCACCCCGTTACACTGGGCCCACGTCTACTCCCACCGCATGTGTCTCATCCCCCCTTCCCCGGCCCCTCCCACCTCACCTTGAGTGACTCGGTGGTGATACTGATGGAGGGTTTCTTCTGGGTGGTGGCTGTGCTGGCTCCCCAGCGCCGCTTCCGACTAGGCTGGCCCCCCTCCGTGTCACTGTTTCCAGCCGGCACCCCCTTGGTAGCTGCTGTCCCCAAGAAACAGGACCCCACAGTTAAGATGGTCCCAGGCTCTCTGCTGGTTCACACCACAACACCCACAGGTAGCCTTCAACTGGAATTTTAGTAAAAGGTTAACTTAAAGATATCACTTTTGGGGACTGGGGAAATCGTGTTTCAGAGTAAACAGAAGGCCTGGAGCCACTTCCTGAAAGATTAGAACTACTGATCTCTGAAGGCAAAAAGGGAGAAGTAACTAGGCTGGTGAGCATTTAAACTTTTACTGGGAGAAAACCGTAAAGCACTGGGGAAGACATACTGAGGATGACATGGGAATGAGAAAAGACTGTATGATAATAAAATTCAAGTTAGTTTTAGATCATGACATGACCTGGTTATGCTTTAGGTTAATATTCACACTAATAGATTGATATTTAAGTCATAAAGATCTATTAAATATTACACTTTTGTCAACTTAAAGAGTTCCTCATTGAAAAATGCTTAAGTTGTTACTGTTTGAGGTGTGGGAACTCTCGTTTTCTCAGATGTGCTCTTATAATAAGGCATAAACTGGTAAGCATTTTATAGGAATCCCTCAAACCTACTCCTGAAAAAAGTAGGACTATAGGTAAGTAATGGTGAGACACTTCACAGTGTATCTCATTAGGGTTAAGAAAGAAATGGGGGAAAAATGACAAGAATTGTTTATGAAGTTCTGAATTATGAACTGGAGCCTTAACTATGCCATAGATTTGCTGGGTGGAGCTGCTGGGATGGCAAGGGGTGACCCAAGAATGCCACTGAGAGAGAATGGGAGTCTATTTCTCTATGAACTCTGAGTTTTACGGTACTCTGGACCTGTGTCAGGGATTTGGGGCTAGACTTACAGACAACGGAGATCTTCCTCTTGAATGATTTGGGCAGCAAGCTCTGTATAGAGAAGAAAGGGGTGGGGGGAAAAAAGAGAAAGAGACACACCCCACAGAGAGGTGGAAAGGAGGTTAGATGGGGCAGTCTTAGCATAGGTTCCAAAGACACAGAGAGATAGAGACACAGAGACAGACAGAGACCAAAACAGAAGCGGCAAACGGCAAAAACGAAGCAGAATCAATGCAAGTTAGAGAAAAAAATAAAACCAAACATCACAGCAGGGAAAAGTCATCTAGTCCATACCACACCTATGTATTAGCTTAACCAGAAATAAGCTGGAAGAAGAATTTCAATAGCCTCCCAGCCCTTTAAAAGCATTGGTCATGCCCTCTTCCACTGGTCTCTATGGATGGAGAGGATGCCAAACCCAACAAGCTATGCCCAAAACTGAGTTATGTAGTCCTTCTAAGGTCTTCCTTGCTAACTGGAGCAAAATATGAGTAAACAAGGAAAACCAACTTTGGGATGGCAACTGTGACAGTATAACCCTCCTCCACTCAGTGCCCAGCCTGCATCCGCTGACAGCAGACCCGAGCAGCTTGGACAGCAGACTTAGAACTGCCTGGGTCACTGCCGCACTGTGGAAAAGGGCGGCACCAGCCTCACTGGAGAGGAGCCTCTCAAGCCAAGTGCCGACACAAAGAATTTAAAGGTGTCTTTGGTAAAGACAAGATTTTATGAAGGGCAGACAGTACCCAGGAAGAGTTTCAGACTTTCCGACCACTGTACTAAGCTCTAGCAGAGCCCTACTATGTCGTCTCCAAACAGGGCATATGCCTTAGGGGCTCTGTCAATGACCAGAAACTTCCCAACTTGCTTCTGAGCAAGTTTCTGCCCCCAAACACTCAGTGGAAGACTGTGGACAGAGCAAAAAGAGGAAGAGAGAGCAAAAAGGGGAATAGAGCATTTTCAGATTTAAGTGCTTATTTCTGGAAAAACTAAGACCTACCACCCTTCTAAAGGGTAGGGCAGGAGCCCTCTTGATGAAATCCCTTTCCCCCATCCGCCCCCCAGCCCCGTTTGTGTTGTCTAACCAAGTCTCCTTGGTCTCCTTTAAGGGCCAGCCTGACCCCTAGCCAGGCCGCTCTTGATGGGTAAGTTAGTGAGAAAAAAAAAAGTCTTAATTAAAACAGGTAGAACATGAACCAAATAAATAAATCCAATAAAGAAATCAGAATAAAGATAAAGAAAAAAAATCAAAATAAAAGATTAAAAAAAGAGGAGAAAGAAGAAAATAAAGAGGAAAATAAACTAGGAATATGACAAATGTTCCAGGTACCATCTCACACCTGGGATCTTCAGTTCAGCCAATCGCACCTCACTGTGTACTGTATCTAGTCAACCGCCGGTCCAATCAGAATGAGCCCTCCCTGCTAGGCGCTGTGCAATTGGTGGGGGGTTGGGTTGGCAAAAAAGGTGGGCGCACGGCGTGGTGGTCGGCACGGCACTGCCAGAGTCCTCCCAGGGGCGCACGGGGGCGGGAGGGAAACGTGTGGGGGGACGCTGCCCAGTTTCCATGATGTCAAGACAGTTCACTGGCGGTGGCCAGGCTCAGCGAGGGGTACAGGGGGAACAGGGGCAGAGACATCAGTTCTGGCCCTGCAGGGGCATCATCCTGTAGTCCCTGATGAGATGGCCTGTGAGTAGCAGGAATGGTCCTGGCCTTTTATCGTGAGAGGCAGGCAGGACCCTATGTCCACCAGTGGCAAGCTGCAGCAACACCACCACCCAGTGCTTGGAATCCAGGTGATGACTTCAGAGTCCCTTTCTCCTCTGCCTGTAACTGGGGAGGGGGTCCTCTCACCGAGTGGGTTCATGAAGCCTCTGTTGAAGGCAGCCTGGGGGTAGTAGGTGGATAGCCCCAGGACCTGGCACACATTCAGCAGCAAGGTCAGAATACTTTTCTTCTGAGTGGTGTGTGGCATCTCCTCAGGGACTCCCGCTGAGACAGTGGTTCCAGTCAGGTGGATGGATGAGCCCCTGCCTCCAGGGATGGAGGAGAAGTTGGAGCAACCAACATGCTGCCCTTCACCATGGACAACAGGGACCAAAGGAAAGTCCATCTGATGAGCAAATGATGATACATGGCTGGGCTGTCATCAGCATTAAATCCCTGGGCTCAGACCCTAGACTTCTCTGCAGGGTTCCTAGTCGTCACAGCTTAAGCCGAGAGCCCCACTTGGTATTTTACAGCTGGCACTGTGATCACAAACATTGACTCTTTAGGAGGTCTTGGTGCCCTAGTTGGGGATCCCAACAGTCTGCAGCAAACAAGGCAACCCACAGTCCTCAAAAGGGCAAGGGCGTGTGGGCAGGCGCCCCAGCACTGACACAAGCTCTTCTTGGGGTGTCCCAAAGAGGGAGATGATGCAAGTCCACCCCTTTCCAAATGCTTTTTGCTTTCTTAATACAAGTCTCTCCAGAACAGTGCTCTTCTTGGCCCCCTGATGTAAGCCAAGGCAGGGAGGCAAAAGGGGGCCCATCACAGGATCCCATACACATGCCCCCCTCTGGCCAAGACACCTGGATAGCAGACTCGGCTCTGACTGGGCAGCTCAGTAGCAGCGGTTGGGTCCAGAGGAAGAGGCGGCATCAGCGATTGGCCAGTTGGGCAGGGTTATATTTTACGGGCGGATTACCGTACATGAGGTACTTGGACAAAGTTTTACGGGGAAGAAGGACCTTGTAATAAATAATATTCTGCACATCAAATCACTTTCACCGGCCCCCACCCCCGCAACACACACCAAAGAAAGGCTACACACACAACAGTCCCTCCCACCCTGTTACTCTCGTCCCAAACCCAGCTAATTCTTTCTCTAATTACTTTAAGAGCCAAGAAGACTTCGCTGGCTCTGATGGGAGGAGCCCCCTGAATTGGGTGCAGGACACAAGATAACATATATGTCCAAAAAGTAAGTTGAGGCGTCACAAAAATAGCCAAGGGGCCTCTGGGATCACCCCAGGAGCTGGCTTCTAAGTAGCTTCATCTTGCAACAAGACCACTGGGGGGCAGATCAGCAACAAAAATTCCTCAGCATGGTGCTCAGCGGAGATCCACCAAAGCCCACTAGATGGCGCTGAGCCCCAACATGCTTTTAAAAAGGAGGGAAAGCTAGGGGGCTACCACAGGGAGAAGCTAGAGAAGGCAGCAGGGAAAGCTAAACCTGGGTCTTAGATAAAGGGCCATTAACTGACTTTCTGGGCGGTAACAAACTTCCCCAACTGCACTTCCCCAACAAGGAAAGGGGGATGAAGGAGCCCTGTCCCATCACACGGGGTCTCCCTGGCTAAACCAGCGAATTCTCCCTTGGCCTTGTCCTGATTCAAATCTTTGCCTAGTCCCTTTTTTAAGCTATCCCACTGTGGAAGAGGGATCACTGGAGTGTTCTACTCTTTCCCCTACATCCACTCCTGCCCACCCACCCCAGTAGGTGGCTTGGATATTTACCTCTTTCTTCTCCTCATCCTCAGCATTGCCCTCTGGGCGATCATCATTGCTGACTTGGTCTGCAATAGGCATGGGGGGCTCTGGAACCTCATTTTCAGGTCTGTTTTCACTTGTGTCCATGGTCACTTCCTCCTTCTCCTCACTGTCAGTATGGGAATGGGTTGGGGGGGCAGGAAAGAACCAAGGGGAAGAGAGAACAAGATGTTAGGTTTTGCGTCAAGGAAACCTCCATGCCTCAACACTTGGGTGGGATTGGGAGGGCTGCTTTTCAGATCAAACTAGAGACCTTGCCCCCACAGGAAATGCAGACAACCTTTTTCCTAGGGGAAAGAGCACAGATCACACCAACCATGTCCTCCCACTGCCCAGATGGGATAAAGCTGTGATGTGTAAGGTCAGGACTCCAATGCTCTTAGGTAGTTCACCAGAGCACTCTTATATGAAGAGGAGAAACATCCCTCTCTGAAAAGTCCCTCAAAAGTGATTGTTATTTGCCCACAACCCCAGGGCCTCCCCAGCCCATGGTCACGGGCACTCTTATTTAACCAAACTGCATGAGAAACTAAGGGAAGCCCAAGTCCTTAAAAAGATGAGAAAGAGCAGCCAAGGCTGTGGCAAATGACCCCAACCTTGTTGTTTAATCAACTGCTTAGGGTAAAAGCCTAATGACCTACAGATCTGGAGATACCAGGAATGGAGAAATGGTGGGGTGCAGGCTGTAGGGAGAGTAGGGCTGGTGAGGGTTCAAGCTTCAAGGACTCTCTCTAATCCAAAAGGAAAAATTAACACTGCCAAAGTATGAAAGCTCAGAGAAGAACCAGGCCACTTTTACCTGCTCAGAGGTGTAGGAATTGTTCTTACATTCGGCTTTCGCCCAGTTTCTCCCACTCCCTTATTCCAACTTCCAAGAGATAAAGAGAGCAGGCCTCCCAGTCAGGACACACCCTCCCCCACACCACGCTTCCCACCCCCCGGTGCCCCCCCACAACACTGAACCCACTCCCCCACCCCTCCGAATCACACAAGTAGGGTCCCACTGCAGGCAATGAATCTCAGAGTTCACTTCAGATAAACTAGCTTCCCAACTTCTTTTTTCTGTCTTCATCCCTAACTTGTATCTCTAATCTCACCCCCACTACCACCCAAACACTGAGGTGGGGAGGGGAGGGCGGGGAACAAATCAAGATGAACAGGGTCCCCTCTCTAAGTCTCAAGAGAGGGGAAGCCAAGCCTCCACAGGCTGATAACCAGCACCGAAAATTCGGCATTCTCGACAGGCTGCCTGACACTCAGAGGTCAGAACAGCCTCCCCAGAGCATGGGAGGGATGCACGGGAAGGGTGGGGGGGGGGGGAGAAAATCGGAACTGTGCCCCCAGCTAATAGGCTCCCACAGAAACACGAGATTCAACTGCCTGAATCTAAAGAAAAGGCTCATCCAAAAAATACCTATTTCCCACACAGAGAGGGCAAGTGAGGCCAATTAGAAATCAGGCAGGAAGGACAAAGGGGGAAGCAGAATGACTGAAAACAAACCAAAACCAAAGACGGAATGAAAGCCATGGGAAAGAGAAGGGAGATGAGGGGGGCTCGAGCGGTAGGGAAAAAGGATACATGGAAATGTGAAGCTCTCACCCTTCTTTGCTTTCTGATAACATGATTTTTTTTCTCCCCCTGGAAGTGCTGTTTATCCCTTTCTGGAATGGAAGAAATAACAAAAACCAAACAAAAAAATCCTAAAAAATTTAAAAAAACAAAACAAAACACCTTCCTTGTCCCAAGATCCCACCACCTCCTCCCCGGCCACCCGATCCAGAGAGAGAAAATCGAGATGCAGCAACTGGGGATCCAAAAAATGGTAAATGGAAGGAGAGGTGGTGGTGGTGAGGGGAGGCTAAAATAGATCTGGATTTTAAGAGATAAGCGTTAAGTCCTCACGGCAAACCCCGAATTCGGCTGGATTGGTCTCTCTGGAGGAGGAGGAGGAGGAGGGCCAGGCTGCTGGTAGTGGCTGGCTCTATTGTACTGGCGGAGCGGTGGCGATCAGCCGGAGACATGCAGGGGAGCCATCTTGCCACTTACCCAGCAGCCCGTGTGTGCGGATGGGGGAGGGCCCTGCTGCAGCAGGGGAGGGGAAAGGAGAGAGGGAGGGCGCTGAGTGAGCAAGGTTCTTATCCTCTGGCGAGCTACTCGGAGCTCACTGCTGGCTCGATAGGCCTGGCCCTTTCCCTTCTTTTCTCAGGTTACAGCAGCTAACGAGGCCTAACCCCAAAGGGGAAGGGTGCTCTCTCCTTGTCTTCCCAGGGGCAGGGGAGGGGGCTGGGTGGAGAGGACAAAGTTACAGCTGTTTGCTTGGAAGATTCCAGAGAATAGAAAGAAAGGAAACAGCAGAACTGGAAGTGAAAAAATGGTAAGAAGGAAGATAACAAGGCCAAAGTTGAATAGAGACAGAGGGGAGGGTCATGAGCAATTTTTTAGGTGTCCATCTTCCTCTATCCCAGAAGCCGGGCATGGAACATTGAAAACTGATCAGCTGGCTCAAGGTGGGAAGGCGGGATAAGATTTGGCACTATCTAATCACTATATAGTAACTGGCTGCTTACGGCAGCAATGACCACGTGTTACTACTTCAGGGAGATGAAAGGAAAGGATAAGCAGAGGTGCTTTCTGAATTACCAGTAGAGGAGGGGAGAGGTATCTCTAAAGAGAAGACAGACAACTTTGTTTCAGAGTCTTTAATAAGGTCACCCTGCCCCAGGGTCTGCAGGAGCCAAAAAGAAAAGGATAAGCAGGGCAAGGGGACCTTGCCTAAAGCATGAAGGCCGCGTTTTGGAGCAAGGGCTCCCAAGTGAGGGCTCCGGAGTACATAAGGGAAGTGAGAGGACTGTTACTGGGAATGGGGCGGGGTGGAGGTGTGTGTGCAGATCTGTTGGGCAAAAAGTGATTGGGAACTTCACAGAAATGATTAATTATGGGCATCTCCAAACTAATGTAAAATGTGAAGCTATCTCTACCCATTCAGAACAGCACTCAGTAGATGCTCAAAATGCTCATCTGTTGACTACAAAAGTGCTCCTTTCGTAGCCTAAGTCGCAGTAAAGGTTTAACATTAGAACAAACTTCTGGATTCTTAACCAAAAGCTTAATATTGTCTCATTTGTAATACCAGAGCTTTTAGCTAGGACTGACATTTCCTCCTGCTGCTTACAATCGTAAATGCACACACCAACCGCATGCTACAGCAGTCACATGTAACATCACAGCTCCTCTGCCCTTAGCGGTCCCTGTCTGCTCAGTAAGATTGCGAGTCTGGAGTCAATGGCCTAGGGCTCAATCCAGGCCCCAGCTCCACCTCACACAAGGAGCACACAAGTGATACTGAGCGAGTTTCTGATCCTCTCTGTGTATCAGTTTCTTTATCTGTCAAGTTGGGGTAATAACAATATCTATCTCATCTAACAGTGTGATAAGGATTTGCTCTTAGGAACCTGGTTTGGAAGACACCCCAAGTCAAGGCAAGGATATGCGTAAAACACATGTATGTTTAACAGGCCGTTATCTCATCTGAGACTACCTATGGAGCTTTTAAAAGAGTGTCCTCAAAGTGTAGACTGCTCTTTCTATGATGTAAAGGCAATAACTGGTTTGTGGGGTTCCACTAATGCCCTCCCACTGTCTAGTGCCCTCTGGTTACTTGCCCCTTACCCTGCAGAGTTCCTCAAGGTCAGGGACACCTAGCCTGGAGCCTAACACAAAGAAATGTTCAGTAAATATTTCCAAATTAGGTTGTCATTGTGGGTCCAAGTAAGATACTTTAATAAATGATTGCTGCATTAAAAGTTTTCCTAATATTTTTTAGACAGAATTCCCACAAAGACCATTACCTTATAGAGAAACATTACCTTCAAACATCCTCAAATACATGTTCCCTGTCCATCAATTGTCCTAAAATACTGTCGGCTGCCAATACGCCTCTCCAAAAGTGGCTTTCTTGGAGGAAGAATTTTAATAGCAATTCTACGTCATATTTTTCAAGCATAAGAATTTTACAATGCTATTCTTGGCCTTCATGAGATATGGGTTTGTGCCATCTACTCCCTCATGATCAAACCTATGGGATCTAAGAATTACCAAAACTTTTCTAAGAGGAAACTTCGAAACTGTCCCCAAAAAGGGGACTCAATCTACTTGCAGGACTAGTCCCAAAGTCTTCTTAGCTATGTGTCAAGAGCCCCACGCAGCATTTCTTGGTAGTCCCTTTTAGACAAAAGGTATCTCCTTTTCCACTATTTAAGTTCTTGCACAAATGTTTCTGATACCTTTGAAAAGAAAGTGAAACCGCATGGGGATTGGGGGTGGGTGATGTTGTTGTTAGTCAGTAAGGCACGTTGGAGTCTTTTGTACCCCATGAACTGGAGTCTGCCAGGCTCCTCTATCTATGGGATTTCTCAGGCAAGAATACTGGAGAGGGTTGCCATTTCCTTCTCCAGGGTATCTTTTCCGACCCAGAGATGGAACCTGTCTCTTGCACTGGCAGGCAGATTCTTTACCAGTGAGCCACCAGAGTGATACCTACCCATAATTAAACAGCAAACAAAGCATTTGCAGCCCAGAAAAGGACAGAACTAGTTGAGGGCTAATAACATCACATTAGAGTTTGTATCTGAATATGAATGAGATTCAAAGAAACTAATGGAAAAGGGAAATTTCTATAGACATTTATGTTTGAACTTTATTGTAGAAAATTCACAAAGAGCTGAGGACTGATATGAAATTTAAATAATAGTGGGATTTGACTACCTTTGGTAGTGAGATTGAAATACAGAATACCCTCAGGAGCATACTAGTTCCAAGATAACCAAGGAGAGTATGGTTTAAGAGGGTACATCCTTAGATACCAACTTCTCAGTGAGTGAACTCTATTGATAACAATAAATTCTACTTTTTAAAAATTATGCATCATTAGGCATACTGGCACTGTAGATCCCCTAGGGAGTATCAATTACACTGTCATATTGGTTTAAAGAACCATTTCCTTCCTGCTATTCAGGCAAAAGGACAACTAAACACAGTGTCAAGGACCCAACAATTCTACTGCCTGCAAGGTTTGTATATACAAGAAGGTTTTATTTAGAAAAATTGGGGTTTGAATTAACTACTACTGGATGATACAGTTGTCCATACACAGTTTTTCCTTTCCCTTTCCTTTTTTCCTTTTTTTTTTAATGTAAAAAAGAGAGTACCCTTTTTTCCTGTGTATGAGTAAATTTTTGTTCTATCTATAGCAGGCAGGGCTGGATTTTGGAACAGGGCTCAAATTAAACAGGACTGAGGGCTCACAAATTCCTGCCCCAAGAAATAAAAAAGATACCTTACCTCATAAATCTAGAATCCCTCAGGGAACAATCAGAATCACAATGGATTTAACCAACCACAGCAAAAAAAAAATTTAGGTCATCTCTTCCAAGTGGTGAGAGATCCCTGAAGTCTAATTTTTTTTTAACACTTTACTGAATCAATGGGCCCTAGCTCTATTTTTTAAGTCATGTGACTTCTTGTTGAGGCAGAGAGGAAAACCAAGGTTAAGCCACAAATGGGTCTTTTTCATTTAGCACTCACTGTTGTTTCATCTCACTTTTAAAATTGGCCAGGCTCCAGAGATGACCAGGCTAAACACTAGCACTCAAGAGGGGTGAAAGACCAGGAGGAGTGTTGTGAATCAATTTAGCAGGGCCTCCAGAAATGTAGCCAAACTTCTCAAAGACTCATTTACCAAATCCAGTGCCAGAATATCCTATGGGTTTTGCGCATGTAATTCTGTTAGGCTGCCAAATAGACCACCTGAAAGGCAGACGGAAGGAAAGCAGGTAACCAGGGATGTGTATGAGCCACTCTTGAGCTGAGACTGCATTCCTAATCTATGGGCTGCTCCACGGAAATCTGCCTGGGCAATAATGGGCAATCTCAGGATTTGCCCCAGGTGCCATTTGCTATCTCCTTGCCAGAATCAATGGGACTAGATGACCTCAGTCTTAAAATACAGGTCAAAGCCCCCTTTACTTGAGGAGAAAAACTCTGTATGAGACTCCAAGGTTCATTTGCCCTGGACCTACATGCAAAAATCCAGAAATAAGGTGCTTTAAAACAGCATACAGTGCCACTCTGTTGCCAGGATCTCAGAGACCTACAGGACTTTATGGTAAGCAAGGAGCCTTTCATAAAATCACTTGTTTCTCATGGTGCACAGAAAGCAGTTCCTCAGACCCAATTAGTAGCAGGTTTTCAATACATACTTTGAAACTGCCATTAAAGAAAAGACATATTGTACTTCCATGGGATGAAGGAGGGAAAGGCAGGTATTATCTCTGATTGATGGATAGAAAAGGGAAGGTGTCACCCCATTTCCTCATCGATGGTGTAGCTGGGAAATCCTGAACACGTTCAGAATTCGCTGGGTTTTCACTTTAAGGTCCTAGAAGAAAAACCCCTTTCCAAAGGATAATGTACCAATTTCAAAAGGGAAAAACAAAAACTTTTTTCAAAGGCAATAGAGTGAACTTTTAGCTTTCAAACCAAAAATGTAATGGCCACAAGATGGCAGCAGAGACAACAATATTAGTATAGGCAGTAGCGAGGGTATATCCTAAGGCAAAAGCTATATAATGATTACATGAAAGTGAAAGTGAAGTCGCTCAGTCATGCCCGACTCTTTGCGACCCCATGGACAGTAGCCTGCACCAAGCTCCTCCGTCCATGGGATTTTCAAGGCAAGAGTACTGGAGTGGGTTGCCATTTCCTTCTCCAGGGAATCTTCCCAACCCAGGGATTGAACCCACGTCTCTCACATTGTAGACAGACACTTTACCGTCTGAGCCACCAGGGAAGTCCAGTTATTACATAACTATTGTTAAAAGTCTCAAAAAAAAATGAGACAATAAATCAATCATGTCATTGCCCACCACCCTCCAAAATCAAAGGCAAAAGGTAGTCTGAAGTTCTAAGAAGAATTTACATTACTAGACATACATAAAAATGAAAATCATATTGCTAGTATTAGTGTTAATGCTATCAAAGCAATCATGGAACAAAGTTAGGCCAACTGTCTACTCAAGACATTTTCTGATGCTGAAAAGGTAAGCAATCTTATTTCTACAATGCTTTGTCATTTCCCATGAGACTTCAAAGCCAAGAATTTTGGTTCAATGGCATCTTAATTTGTAATACATATACTCAACAAATGAATGACAATTTTCAATTACTAATTTAATTTGATATAAGTATATTCTAAAGCTAGATTTGTAAGGAATAAAAAATTCACATTAAGTGCATAAATGGTAAAATCAATCCAAGGGTCTCAGAAGAGAGAAGCTTCTGACTTGATATGGACTTCATATTTTGCTGTACTGTATACTGTGAGAAGTAACTAGGATAGACTGTGACTAATAAAACTGTAGCTAATAACCAGAGAAAACACAAAAACTAAAAAACAGCACCCTGTTTTTTTTTTAGATCCTCAACATCCTTTATTAAACTGTTCCCAGGCTCACAAGCAGCTGGCAAATGTGAGTTAAAATACCTGAATCAATTTCTGCTTCCTCCTTAAAAGAATTGACTCTTTTGGTCAGATGATCCCAGAAAATGGGTTTCCTTTTACTCCCACCACTGCTTTTCAGACTACATTGAGTTCTGGTGGCAGCTATCAAGATAGTATAACTGAAGTCTAGCCTTAGACCAGATACAGCTGTCTTTTTGTTTTATAACGCAACGAAGATTTAGCCAAAAAACCCCAGGGAGCCAAGAACTATCCTACAAATCGAGTTATATCCCAACTGAGAGGTATCACTTACACAGCGTGATGAATCCTTTCTGATTCTGGTAGGTGAGAGGTCGGAGTCTCTGAGGTTTGGGGCTGTGTGGCAGCCGGTGGCTCTGCCTCTTCAGCTTCACACTTCTTTGGGCTCCCCTGTCAGGACAAACACAGCAAAACAAACATAGCCAACGTACTTAAGTCTGCTTGATTCCTTTTCTTTAACATGGGAGCTGATAAAAGGCAGAGCACGACATATATAGTACCAGCTCCAGACATGGCCCTATTATTTATTTAATTTTAAAAAGTGGAATGGAATACTGCTTACAGAATTTCTATGCTAGCAAACATTTTATTAGAATTCTTGAGAGAACTGAGAAGAGGCTTACTTTTTGGCAGAAGAAGAACTGATCCCAAGAGCGCTGAAGGTGAGAACCCTGCTGCTCAGCCTCATGGAGAACTTCCATTAACCACGAATTGGGAAATACAAGTAGAATCTAACAGGTATCCCCTTCTACATTTCTACTGAGCTTTATCCAGACTGCATTTTCAGTTTTTTAGCTAAGACAGAAGGGAAAATCATGCCTAATCCTGTTTTCCTTTAGGGAGGGGGCATAATACCCTACCCGATCAGGCTGTAACCTCTGGGTCACATGCTTTGCAGCTGGCTCAGGTTGGCTCACAAGCCTCACTTGGATAGAGGATGGGGTGGAAGTCCTCTCCTTTGGCTCAAGGACCTGCAGTTGTGGCAATGGTGGAGCTGCAACCTCCTGACCAGAAGAGGGGTCTTTGGTTTCAGTGTAGCTGGTGCTGCTGGCCCTAGAGACTCCAGGGCTCAAAGACTAAAGAAATGAAACACATTAGCCAAATTATTTTATTTGGTATGTATTCAGTAGATCACTGAGTTTTCCAACTTAATACTTCAGACCTTTTTATCCCTAGATTTGACTTAGTGATTTCCCTATTTCCTAGATTATCCAAAAATTTATTAACTCAGAGTTAGGTGCTGGGTACTGGGATATACACATAAAAAGGTATGACCATACCCTCAAGAAGTTCATAGCCTAGTGGTGGAAATGGGTAGACGGCTTGACCTTTCTTTACAATCAATAGGAATCAAACTGAAAAAGAACCAGTGAATTGAAAACGAGACTGAAAAATGAGAAGTAATCACTGAACTGGGGACTAAAGGAACCTTTTTCTATTCCTGCTGGAAATCATAAGCTCTGTAGGGGTTGAAAACAGTGCAGTACAGACAGAACATCTCCCACACTTACTTTTCTGCTGTTGCTTGATGCTGACCGGGAACGAGAACGGGAACGTGACCTGGACTCTGATGTTGATCTGGAGCCCACCTTGGACCTATCATGAGGGTTGGCATGAGCACGTGCCCCAGACCCATCTCTCTGCTTGGATCTTGGAGGTGAGTGAGACTGAGAGCCTGAACTGTCAGGAGAGCGAGATCTTGACCTAGAACTGGAGGATGAAGATGAGGAGGATCGGCTAGAGGAGGAGTCAGCTGACTGTTTCAATCTGTGGCTTGGAAGAAGGGCATGAGAAGCCCTCCTGCCTTCTTTCTGTTCCAAAGATTCCTCAGTGATCCCTTTGGCCAGTGTGAATTCCTCAATTTTTAGAGGGAGTGGTTGAGTGGATTTTTCTGATTCAGTTTCAAGACCTTTCTGGGCTGAGGATTCAGCTTGTGCGCTTTTCTGAACTAGAGGCAGGACACTCTCCTCTGGCACTTTCTCTACTGGAGATTCAACTTTGGTGTCTGCACGACCTGACAAAGGAGACAAACTTCCCACCAACTGCACAGTATGCTGAGATAGTAATAGCTCCCTGGCCTCACCATCTGCATTAGGAGGAGATAACTGAATAAGGACAGGAGGGGCCGGGCCTTCCATGGGCTCTATTTCTTCTTCACTCTGGAGCTGTGTATTAGGTGGTGGAGAAGATGCTTCCTTGGTAAGTAAAGGTGGGGGAGTCTCCTCCTCACTGGCAGTTAGTTCTGGTTGTAGCACAACCGGGGCCTTCGCCACATCTTCAGTCAATTGAGGAGGGGAAGGAGACTTGGATTTTTCCTCCAAGCCTTTTGAAGATTTTCTTTCTCTTTCTTCTTCTTCAAGAGAAGCTGTTTTCATCTCTTTCTCCTGCTGATGTCTGGCTAGATGACTTCTTCGGGCCTCTTCCTGGGACCTTGTAACTCTCCCTCCTCTCTCTAACCCTTCCTGTTCCTGGGATCTTATAGTTTGGGGTCTCTCATCTGTCACCTCCTCCACTTTTACTATGGGTATCTCTTCTCCCTCTTCCTTAAATTGTTTCAGGACTGGTGCATCTCTAGATTTTTGTCCCTCATCATCATCTTCCTCCTCTTCCTCCTCTTCTTCCTCTTCCTCCTCCTCTTCTTCTTCCTCCTCTGTTTTCAAATTTCGATCTGCTCTGACCCTCAGATTTCTAGAAGGTGTTTCTTGATCCTCTTCCTCCTCTGCAGCCTGGCTACACTCGGAGAGTTTAGCTGCTCTTGCCTGAAAGAAAAGATATTCAACAGTTCAAGGTATATTTGCTCACTATCAACAGAAGAGAAAAAGTATCTCACAAGATACACATATGATGGAGAAACTCGATGATATATGCTTTCAGCAACACTGAGTGACAACAGACATGTGTGACTTAATATGGACTTCATGGGAATCAAAACAAATACAATAATGAAACTGCTAGTACTTCATCTGCTAATTTCAAGCTTTAAAATAAATACGAACTGAACATCTAGAAAGTGTGGGGAGGCGGGCCTGACCTATTTTCAGTAAATGTGATTATTTTGATTTTTTGGATATATTTAATTTGTCCCCATTATTTATTTTTCCAAGGTCGTAATTAACCATTCATATACTTTTGTATTCTGTTCACTTAACACCATATCATACAGCTTTACGGTTTTAAATACTGAATTGTCTGTTTTCTATTTTTTTTTTTGTTTTATTTTGTGTCTGTTTTCTAATAATGTGCTGCCTTCCAAATACAGATCAGCCTGCTAACTTTTACAATTAAGTTTTAATTTTTATATATTCATTTAGAAATCTGAAGGCCAAAGCAGATATAAATTAGAAAACACAAAATGAGAAAAATGTTAAGCAAAGAAGGTGACTATACAGAAAACTAGAAAAAATCAACTCTGAAAATAAGTTGAGGAAAAAGAGGAGGAGAAGATATCCAAAGCATTTCGCAAAGAAGTGAAGGATGCTTTCAGAGACAATAGAGTTACCTGTCTGACTCTGGATGATCGTCTTTCTCCTTTCCTTGGTTTCTCATCATCAGATTCACCTTTCTCTTCAGAAATAGAGGTGCTTTTTCCTATCAAATGAAAGAAAACCAAGTCAGGCTTAAAAACACAAACATTCATACAATACTGCTTTCTAAAAGTCAATCAATCAAAGAATATGAGCTGGTCAACACACACCTATATTAATTTCCCCGATCTCTATGTGGAAGAAAAGACCATATGAAGCCCTAAAAGGTCAGGACATGTTGATAATTCCTGCTATGCACATCTGGAATGTTTTACTATCTCAAAGCCAATTCACATATTACAAGTAATTCAAACAAATGTAAAATAACTACCAGGGGCTTCAAATTGTC
Organism: Bubalus bubalis; assembly: GCF_019923935.1. NCBI lineage: Eukaryota > Metazoa > Chordata > Mammalia > Artiodactyla > Bovidae > Bubalus > Bubalus bubalis. The sequence continues at coordinate 81,233,968 of NC_059167.1, forward strand.
TATCACAAAGTACATTTATTTCTATTAAATGTTTTGTCACTGAATCAAAGCTAAAGACTTCATTGTGTTCATTTGATTTTTTTGGACAGCCTATTGCCACTACTTTTGCCCAAAACCTCATGATTAACACACTGGTTTGTAAAACAATAATCTCATGATTACTTAAGAGAAATGATTTTCAGGGCCCTAAGGTTCCTAAAAACTTTTCAAGCCAACTGGACAGGGCTCTGGAAACAGGCCTTCTCTCAATTATGTTTTATATATGGAACTCAAGGTAAGATTAAAGAAAAACAAGTTCTACTATTAAAAGAAAGCTTGTAAATCACCAATGTAGGTCATTCCAATTAATAACTCCAAGTAAAACTGGAAAAAATGTTCACTTACATTCCATGTAAATCACTTAAATAATTTGGGTCTCAGTGTCTTGAGAGAAAATGGAAGTGAGGGGCTGGAAGATCTCTACATTTCCTACCAGTATTAAAATATTACATGGAGTAGAAATGCAAATATTGATGAGAAACAGTTTAGAAAATAGCCTAAAGATAATTACATTCCAGATAGGTACAATACAGTACAAAAGGTTTAAATGATGCACAAACACCTGTTCTACACTAACAGTATTTAAACTAGTGCAAATAATGGCAGATGGTGTGAGAAAAGAGAAGTTTTCTCTTACTTCTATATTTCAGCAATCTAAAGTGAACTAGTCTTGGCTTCTGTAACTAAAAGAAACTTACAAAATGAACTAGAAGACTGCATATACTTTATAAAACTTTATTCTATGATCACTTGATTAACAGGATCTCTGAATATATACCATTTCATATCTAGGTTAGAGAATAAAGACTTTTTTGCATACATAGGAGAAAGAAACTGATTTATTGTAGTTTAACAAATTTTAAAAAAGGCAGAAGGTAGAGGGAGGGATAAACAGGTAGAGCACAGAAGAGTTTTAGGGCAGTGAAAATACCCTGCTATGACACTCTAATGATGGATACGTGTCATTATACATTTGTCCAAACCCACAGAAAGTACATCAAAAGTGAACCCTAAAGCGAGTTACAGACTTCAGTGATTATGATGTGTCAGTGAATATTCACACACTGTAAGAAGTATACCACTCTGGTGTGCAATGTTGATAATAAGAGAGGCTATACATATGTGGGAGGAGTAGAGGGCACATGAGAAATTTCTGTATCTAGCAATTCTGCTGTGAACCTAAAACTACTCAAAAAAAAAAAAACTTAAAAAAAAAAAACCCCAACAAAAACACTATCCAGATGCTCAAGAATTAAAAAAAAAAAAAAAAAATTCAAGGGAAGGTAAAAATTTAAATATTGCAGATTTCTTAAACTTATCTACAGACAAAGAAAAGAAAATCCTACACCAAAGTATCAGTTGCTGCTATTTTAGTTTGTGGGACTTATGGTGATTTAAAAACCTGTTTAATGGACTTCTACGCGAAAAGAATCTAAGAAAGAGTGGATATATGTATAACCATTTCTTTCTACTGTGCACCTGAAACATAACACAGCATTGTTATTCAACTATACTCCAAATTAAAAAAAAAAACCCTAGGGAATTCCCTGGTGGTCCAGTGGTTAGGACTCAGCATTTTCATCGCTGAGGCCAGGGTTTGATCCCTGGTCAGGGAACTAATATCCCATAAGCCATGCAGCACAGCCAAACAAATAAATAAAATAAAAGCACCTGTTTTCTTCTAGTTTTTCAAAAATTTTTCTACAGAATACATGCTACTTTTTGTAATAAAACAATCATTTTTAAAATGATAAAATCCTATACTCTGGAGGAAAAACCTACAGAAGAGATTCTCCAATCACCTCAAATACTATAAACAGGAAAAATTCACAGGTCTAGCCATCCCAAGTACTTGCTTTTATCACTTCAAATTCTATATAAGAAACATTCTCTGCTGTTTTATTTCAACTTAAAAAGTGAGCGTTATAAACACATATATGCTCTGAATAAATAAATGTGATTTTTAAGGGAAGGCGGAGAAAGGTATGCATACAGTTAGTCATAAATGTGCTAAACAGGTCAAATAAAATAGTTTTTTAGAGTTATGATTTTAAAATTATGTACAAGCAAATAGCCTTTATCTCCATCAATTATAAACTATATACTATTCTATTAGACCATAATGTGTCAGGAGCCGTGTTAGGCATTACTGACAAAATGGAGGCACGGTCCCCAACCCCCTCTCCTCATTCTGCAGGCACGGATCCCGGGATGAAGGAGTTAGGCCTTGTAATTCTGACTTGTCTTTTCCTCTCCTTCGCTGAGTTGACTGAAAAGGAATATTAAGGTGCTTATTGTTCTTGAGAGGAGCATGAGAAGGCACAAAGCCTTCTGCAGCATTGCTCAGAAAATAATTCATAAAGTTAATCACTGACATTTGTTCAAGGACTGTTACAAGAGTGTTCCAGGATGAGCACATAGGCCATAGCTTGAGGCCATGGGAGGGATTGATATCTGAAGCCTATTTGTGAGGAGAAAGTTTATGGCAAAGGAGTTTACTGAATTTAGGGCTTAGAAATAATTAAAATAGTTAGAAGTTAAAGATTTAAGGAATGTTGTAAAGTTAGCATATTTTACTATAGCTTATAGAAGTTAGGAATTTTTAGAGACACTATAGCTAGAAGCCTTTTTAAGAGATAGTGAGCTCAGGATGTTAGGGGCAAACAGGATTTAGGAAGATAAGTAGTAAACTGAGGAATGTAGCATGAATTACAATGTAATCACAAGTTAACTATGGGACACTTAGAAGAGGCAGATAATAGATGATAAGGCTGATTCCCAGAGAATCACTGAAGCAGGAACTCTGTTTGAAGAGCAACAGTGATTTATGGAGATGATAAATCTGGGAGAGGGGGAACTGAAAATGTCAAACCTCTGGCCTAATGTTTTTGTAAAAGTATAAAGGAGAATCTTAAACTTGGAATAAACAGGCAGTCCATAGAAAACTGAGAGGCTGTCTCATTTCTCTCGCCGACACCGTCCATCTCTCAGGTTGAATCCCTGGTTGCTGGAGTTGGACTCCGGCCAGTGGCGCCCAGAACAGGGGACACTGAAGAGTAAGTAATCTGGGAATGTAACGCGGGATGGTTAGGATTGTACCTGTGGGTGGCCAGCACCCCTCTACAGTTTAGGCAGGGTGAGGAGGGTATAGAATCAGTAAGAATATTCTCTAGAAGAATGTGTTTCTCTGCATCTAAGAATAGACAAATGTTTATTGAAATATTACTTCATATGTTAGCCCATAGAGGCATTAAAGCAAGCACAGGAAGACCGTCTAAATTTCTACATTTGTTTTATACTTTGCATGGGCCAGAAAAGGTTCCTGTAGATGGTTTTGCTCTGTGGAATATGATTAGAAATGTCCTGGACCCTCATCATGAGGCTGTTAAGATAGTCTATGGGGGAGGCTATAGTGGTGGATGGTGGTGGGTCTCCACCTTCTGCGCAGATCATGTTTTCTGCCATTGACGAAGTAAAGGAGGGAGACTGTGCTCTGCCTCCCGAGGAAGGAGAGGGCTCACAGGACGCTGCGGCCAGTGCCCTGGCGAGCCCCCTCCTCCTCTAAGCAACTAATTTAGGGCGACTACTGCCACCTCCTGCCTCCCAAGGCCCAGGAGTTCCCCACTTTGCCTCGAAAGCCTCCCAGAGTATTGCCTAAGGCTGAGAAAGATAGAGGTTTTTTTTGAAACAAAGGAGCTCTTAAAGCAGATGCATGCACAATATAGAGCCTGCTCCTTGGAGAAAACCTCCTCAGGGTGCCTCACCCAGGCTTAAAAAAATTAATCGTAATGGAAACAATTCTACAAATAAAAAATGTTTCTCTTGTGCCAAATGGGGCATTTTTGCCGGCAATGTCCTGCCAAGCAGGGACAACAAGTTGTGCCAATCAACCCCAGGTAGCGCAGGACTGGACCTCAGTTCCACCACCGCAACAATATTAACCCCTGACATTGAGTGGCTGGCCCCCTACCTGAGGGCATTGTAGGACTTGTGCTGGGGCGTACTCGCTTTCTTTTCAAGGAACTTCGGTGGTGCCTAGTGTAGTAGATTCTGATTATACTGGGGGAAATTAAAGTTTTTTATCTCGCCACCTACTAAAACTGTGCAAATTAATTAAGGTCAAAGAATAGCACAGCTTTTGCTTTCACCTTATTATCAGACAGGAAAAACCTTGACTTCTCAAGCTAGGGGCCCCAGAGGATTTGGATCTAGTGATCTAGCTTTTTGGGTGCAGGAAATTACAGCTTCTAGGCCTTTAAAAGATCTTTTAATTCAAGGAAATAAAATGTCAGGGCTGTCAGATACTGGAGCAGACGTCTCTTGCATTGCTGGAAAAGATTGGCCCTCATCCTGGCCGACACGCTTGACCAGTGCCGGCCTGGTAGGAATAGGGTCAGTGCCCTCGGGTGCTAAGGGCTCACAAATTTTGACATGGTCAGATAAGAAGGGGGCATAAAGCACTTTTTGTCCATATGTGGTTCCTTCACTACCTTTTTCTTTATGGGGGAGAGATATATTATCTCAGATGGGAATGCTTTTATATAGCCCAGATGAAAATGTTACTAATCAAATGCTGAAAATGAGGTATAATCCTGATAAAGGGCTTGGTAAAGATCAGCAGGAAATTGTTTCTCCATTAGAGACGGTTCGTAATAAAAATACAGAAGGTCTGGGATATTCAAATTTATCCTAGAGGCTGTTGCTCTTGCTGCCGACCCTATTACCTGGAAATCTGATGACCTGGTATGGGTGGAGCAATGGCCATTAACAGCTGAAAAGTTACAGGCAGCTGAGAATTTAGTTATGGAACAACTGGCAGCCGGCCATATAGAGCCTTCTAATAGCCCCTGGAATACTCCTATTTTTGTTATTAAGAAAAAATCAGGAAAATGGAGATTGTTACAAGATTTGAGAGCTATAAACCCAACAATGGAAGACATGGGGGCCCTCCAGCCGGGCCTCCCTTCCCCAGTGGCTGTGCCTTTTCAGTACAGTGTGATAGTTATAGATCTACAGGATTGTTTCTTTGCCATTTCCCTGGCTGATCAAGATTATAAACGGTTTGGTTTCAGTCTCCTCCCTTCAGCTAATTTTAAACAGCCCTATAGGAGGTTTCAATGGATGGTTTTTGCCTCAGGGAATGAAAAATAGCCCTACCTTGTGTCAGAAATTTGTAGACCAAGCTGTACAAAATGCTAGAAGAAAGTATAAAGATCTATATTTGACACATTATATGGATGATATTTTGGCAGCTCATTAAGGAGAGAGCCTTGTTGCAACAAATTTTATCTGAATTGATTGAGGTCTTGGAAAGCTGGGGTTTAAAGACAGTGCCAGATAAGATGCAAGTAAATCCTTTTTCTTATTTAGGGAGGGTATTAAATACCCATACCATGAGTCATGTGGAGAAATCCTTTACTAACTTTAAATGATTTCCAGAAATTATTAGGGGATATTAATTGGATACACCCACATTTAAAACTGACCACTGCAGATTTAAAGCCTCTGTTTGATGGCTTAAAAAGCGATCCTAATCCCAGTTCTAAGAGAAAGTTGACTAGTGAGGCAGAGTCGGCTCCTGTTAAAGTGGATGAGGCTTTAAATGATCAGTTAATTAGGATTAATATTACCAGAGGATGGGATTTAATTATTCTCCCCCACAGAGCATACACCTACAGGATGTTTGTGGCAAGAAGGCCCATTGGAATGGCTCCATATACCAGTGACACCAAGAAAAATAATTTTATCTTATCCTAGCTTGGTAGCACAATTAATTATAAAAGGTAGAAAAAGAAGTGTGGAACTTTTTGGAAAAGAAGTAGCAAATATAGTGATTCCATTCAATAAGGATCAACTGCAATTTCTTTTACAAAATAGTAATGATTGGCAAGTTACCCTGATAGATTTCAGGGGTCAAATTTTGTTTCATTTGCCCTCAAACCCCCTATTGCATTTTTTGAAAACACATTCAGTGATTTTTTCTGAAGAAATTTTCTATTCAACCTTTGGAAAGGGCAATTTTAGTTTTCACAGATGGTTCCTCTAATGTTAAAAGCAGTCACAATTATTGATGGAAAATCCCATGTTCAGGTAACTGAAGAGACATCGGCCCAGAGAGCTGAGTTGAGGGCGGTTATTTGGGCTTTTCAACATTTAAGAGACCACGCCTTCAATCTTTTGACTGACTCCCGATATATTGTAGGGTTATTTCCTCATATTGAGACTGCTAATATTCCAGAAAATAAGACTACTATATTCTCCCTGTTATTTGATTTACAGAAGGAGATTAAGCATAGAGATAAGAAATATTTTGTGGGACATATTAGAGCCCATTCCGGCTTGCCTGGCCCTTTGCATGAAGGAAATGCTTTGGCAGATGCATTAACTAAAGTCATTGCTTTAAACTTACATGAAAAGATTGACAAGGCCAAAAATTCTCACAAAATTCATCATCAAAATGCAGCTGGTTTAAGGTATGAATTTCATATCCCTAGGGAAGCAGCTAGACAAATAGTTAAGTTATGTCCAAACTGCCCAACATTTAATCCAGCTCCACCATTAGGAGTAAATCCCAGAGGCCTTAGGCCGAATGTTCTCTGGCAAATGGACATAACTCATATCGCGGCCTTTGGAAAACTGTCCTTTGTGCATGTTACCATGGATACCTTTTCTCATGTTATTATAGCCTCTGCTAGATCAGGTGAAGCAACAAGAGATGTAATTCAGCACTTGTTTCAAAGCTTTTCCCAAATAAGACTCCCCAAACAGATAAAAACAGATAATGCCCCAGCTTATAATTCTGCCACTTTTAAGAGATTTGTCAACAATTTTCCATAGTCCATTCAACCAGAATACTTTATAATCCCCAAGGCCAAGCCATAGTGGAAAGGGCGCACCAGACTTTAAAAAGTCAGATAGCTAAATTAAGACAGGGAGAATTTAAATATTCCTCTCCGCATCATGTTTTACACCATGCTTTGTTTGTAATTAATCATTTAAACGTGGACACACAGGGGCAGACTGCAATGACGAGACACTGGACTCCTGAAGGGGCTACGACCTGGCCTCTGGTTAAGTTGAAAGACCTCCTTACAGGAGAGTGGAAAGGGCCAGATATACCGCTAACTTGTGGGAGAGGGTATGCTTGTGTGTTTCCACAGGATTCCACTTCTCCTGTTTGGACCCCTGAGGTTACTAAAATCCCTGGGGTCCTGGAGTCCGGGACCGAGGAAAGATGGGGAGACCAGAAGCTCGTAGAGTCCAGACCTGAGGGAGCCAAGGAAACGCCAAAGGGCGAGTGACGCTTTGCCTGAGGCTTCACTGCTAGTACATCGCTTCAGGCACCTGGCGCTTCAGGAGAGACATGCTGATTGAGTTCAACCATATTCTGCCCCACCTCCTCACAGTCATTGTACTTAAACAATCACCTCCAACACTGTACCAACTTGGGGCCAGCTAAAACATCTCGCTCAGCGGGCTGAAGAATTAATAGAAAGGGGGAGATAGGAGGCCACTCCTATGGTAATGTTTGTGGCTATGCTTGCTGTGTTGGCTTGTCAGCTGAGGCCCTCCAGCACAGAAAAAGTTCATTGGGCTCATTTGCCTAATCCACCTTCTTCCCAGCCTATTGATTAGATGAATGAATGTGTTTTTGTTAATGATACTCTTCTTTTGGGCGGGGCTTCTATCTATCCTGATAATGTTAAAACAGTGGTCAGCACTCCCTTCAATTTTTCAGGCGTGTCCATTTATCCACCTATTTGCTTTGCCATACCTTCCTCTCTACAAGCAGCAGCTCCAGTTTTGAATGGATGCGTTAGCACTTCCTTGAAAGGCATGCTTACTGATTCTCCAAGAAGCGATGGCAAGAGAGACTTTTGGTCTTTACAGCTGCTGATGCCGGGGGTGCAAGAAAAACTATTTGATGCCTTTAAAAAGCAGCCCCTCATTTAAAGGACTATCCGAGCTGTGCACTCCCCACTTCAGACTCTGATGAACAAGGACTACAGGCCTGGGAAAGCATAAGCAGAATTTCTGGCTTTCCTCGTTGGAAAGAATGCATGTATGCCATAAAGTTATCTATTCCCATTGCTGCCACCAGACATTTTCTGACCGAATGAGTGTACCCCAATCTTTTGAATCAACGATGGGGCTTGATTTATGTAGAACCTTATAGGTCCACATGGAATAATTCATTTCTCCCTATGCCTTTAGTAATTACTAGGTGGCATGCTAATGGATGGGTTCCTCCTTTAGTGAGCTTCGATGAAATGGGTCCCACGCAGACTGAGTTATGGAAAGCATTGGCTGCTATGGCACCTGTGATTTTACATAGACCTTTAAATGAACAAAGATATACTGTACGGGCCTGCATGCATTCTCCCTATGCCTTTTTGTTGGCCAGAAATCAGAGTGATTTGGAAGTTTCTGAAGGAGAAACTGTTTACAATGTTATATGTGTGAATTGTTTTATATCGAATTGTGTTGATGGGAATGATTATAATTATACGGCTATGATGATTGTAAAGCAACCACCATATTTGATGGTTCCTGTAAAATTAGAGGGACAATGGTTTGAAGATTATGCATTAAAAATTTTATATGAACTTAATGGCTTAATTTCTCAACCTAAGCAATTCATTGCAGCTCTGGTTGTGGGAGTAACAGCTTTGATTGCCATAATTGCATCAGTTACGGTTTCTGCTGTTGCCTTGTCAAAACAAGTGCAGACGGCCTTGTTTGTCGATCAGCTGTCCAAAAATGTCTCCATAGCTCTTACTACGCAGGAAATTATAGATAAGAAAATAGAATATAAGGTCAATGCTTTAGAAGAAGCAGTTCTGTTTATGGGGCAAGAAATTACAAATTTAAAAATTAAATTGTCTTTAAGGTGCCATGCTGAATTTAAATGGATGTGCGTTATCCCTCTACAAGTGAATGAGTCCATGCACTCTTGGGAACGCATTAGAAATCATATTTTAGGCGTCTGGAATCATTCAGATTTTAGTATTGATATTTCTAAGTTACATCAGCATATTCAGAATAGGAAGCAGGTGGAGTCTGACTTTTCTAATTCTCTCTTTGAAAATCTGGAGGGGTATCTTTCCCATGGATCCTTTTCTACAATAATGATTAATGCGGCCATGTGCTTATGCCTGTTAGTTCTGATTTGTGTAATAGCCCCGTGCCTTTTCAGGATACTCAGCCAAAGTGTTTCTGCTCTATCTACTGAGTTTCATACCTATGCTCTAAAAAATAAAAAACGGGGAGATGTCCAGAGCCGCGTTAGGCATTACTGACAAAATGGAGGCACGGCCCCCAACCCCCTCTCCTCTTTCTGCAGGCACAGATCCCGGGATGAAGGAGTTAGGCCTTGTAATTCTGACTTGTCTTTTCCTCTCCTCGGCTGAGTTGACTGAAAAGGAATATTAAGGTGCTTATTGTTCTTGAGAGGAGCATGAGAAGGCACAAAGCCTTCTGCAGCATTGCTCAGAAAATAATTCATAAAGTTAATCACTGACATTTGTTCAAGGACTGTTACAAGAGTGTTCCAGGATGAGCACATAGGCCATAGCTTGAGGCCATGGGAGGGATTGATATCTGAAGCCTATTTGTGAGGAGAAAGTTTATGGCAAAGGAGTTTACTGAATTTAGGGCTTAGAAATAATTAAAATAGTTAGAAGTTAAAGATTTAAGGAATGTTGTAAAGTTAGCATATTTTACTATAGCTTATAGAAGTTAGGAATTTTTAGAGACACTATAGCTAGAAGCCTTTTTAAGAGATAGTGAGCTCAGGATGTTAGGGGCAAACAGGATTTAGGAAGATAAGTAGTAAACTGAGGAATGTAGCATGAGTTACAATGTAATCACAAGTTAACTATGGGACACTTAGAAGAGGTAGATAATAGATGATAAGGCTGATTCCCAGAGAATCACTGAAGCAGGAACTCTGTTTGAAGAGCAACAGTGATTTATGGAGATGATAAATCTGGGAGAGGGGGAACTGAAAATGTCAAACCTCTGGCCTAATGTTTTTGTAAAAGTATAAAAGAGAATCTTAAACTTGGAATAAACTGAGAGGCTGTCTCATTTCTCTCGCCGACACCATCCATTTCTTCAGGCTGAATCCCTGGTTGCTGGAGTTGGACTCCGGCAGTAATGTTATTTTGATATTGTAAAACTGCAGTGACAGGATTCTAGACAATCCCTTCTCCAGAAGCACTTGCCTAGTAAGTCATCAAAGAGACGTGGGAAAACTGAGAAAAGTTGTTCAGAAAGTTTTGGACAGCATTGTTTTGCAAAAAAAAAAAAAAAAAAAAAAACACAGCTGGAGAGGACCTTCAGACATGAAAACAAGAACCTAGTAAACAATACAAACTATAAGAAAGAGATGAGGCATTTTTTTTGAGCTCCTTATAAGGAACTGATGTGAGGCAGACAAGATTCTACGAAAGGTGCCATCTATTATGTGCACATGGCCACATGAGTGTCTTCAGCCTGATGTTACTGGTATGTGAAGGAAATGAGCACCTTTAGCAGAGGGTGGAACCAATGCTAGTAACAGGTTAATATTTCAGGCGTTAAAAGGTAAGCCAGAGTGAATGTAAGATTTCTAAGATTCCAAGCCAGAAGTCTTCAGGAGAGCAAAGATAGTATAAAATGTATTAAAGTGAAGAAAGTTTAAGGGCCAGATATGAGGGAAGTTTCTTCAACCTGGAAAACAAATCCCTCAGTAGGATCTGCAAGACCCAAGTTATATAGAGTTCACAGCAAAGCCTGTGGCCAAACAGTATCCTTGGGTATGAATAAGAAGCAGAAATTAAGAGAAGGATGCCAAACCTGACTCATATCTGCTGTATAAGTAACTTATCTAACATTTCTGTGGAATCTCAGCATCCAGATTTAACACAAGAAATAGGAATAAGGGCTAAATGCTTCGTAAGCCAAAGGCTGGTTAAAACCCCCTGGGGTCGTTCATACCTTTGTTATTCAATCCATATTCTGACTGCCCATTTTTTAATGTTTTAGTATTTTTCCTAATCTTCCGAGTGTGGTCTCTTTTTTAAAAAAATTAACTGAAGATAATAAGGACTTCCATAAAACCAGTTATGACCTAGAAGGGAATCCAGGCAACCTCTGATTATAGAGGGCAGAAAAATCTGAAGAAACTGGTGGAGAGGTAAGAAGTCAAGAAGGGGAGCCAGGGAGGATTTTATAAACCAATCCTTCCTTCCTATTTGGGACTGTGTCTACAGGACGTTAATGGGAGGCTGCTGCAGTATAAGACAAGGATCCTGATTAACTGTTAACACCGAAAAGCTATTCTTTCACTTAGTCATTCATAAACTGAGTTCATCAACAGAACTACCAGGAGACTTTTAAAAAACGTAAGGTCTCAGGACTTACACTCCTTGAGATTCTTGGGGCAGGGACCAGGAATTCATATTCTTAAAAAACAATATCCCCCCAGAAAAAAAAAAATCCTCAGGTGCCACTGTTGATTAACAACATGTTACTAGGAACCTTAATCAAAATGTTACAAACAAGGAACCCCAAACATCCAAAGCTAACAAATAAACTGGAATCCTAATAGTTTACTGGCCTATGGCAGACTGACATTGTATACCTGAAACAAACCTAACTTCTGGGTAAATTCCAGGCATTACTATTGATCCAACCAAGCATTGCTAGAACTCCAAAACTACCACTCCACTTAGGACTCTTACCACATTTTATGCCACATCTGCAATAAAGTTCATATTCTAGCCAAGATCAGAGGTAGAAAAGTTTATGGACAGGGTACACTGAAGAAGACACAGAGCAATTGTTAGTTGTACCCTACAATTTTAACCCACTCTAGTATTCTTGCCTGGAAAATCCCATGGACAGAGGAGCTTGGTGGGCTACAGTCCATGGGATCACAAGAGTCAAACACGACTTAGCAACTAAATCACCAAACCACTCCACAATTTACTACATTCATTTCTAATTTTTCACCTCTTTCCTTTCACCTACCCCCTCTTTCCCCTCATCAATTATAGCCACAGGCATAGTCCTTCTGATGACTCAAAGCACTGAACAGACTGGCCACCTTCTTCACTCCAAATCTTTATTTGATTTTTAAACCTACATCTATTTCAGGACATTCCTCATTTTCACTTCAGATTACATTTAAGCCAGAGAGAGGTTCTCTCTTTTTCAAAAGAGTTTATCAGATCATATTCCCATCAAGAAGTTTCAATGGTCCCTCCATTACCTTTAAAATTAAATATCACCTTTATTCCTATCCCTGTGCCTCTGTTCCTTTCTAAAAATACCCTCTTGTCCTCTCTGTGCCAACTCAAATCCTACCTATTTCTAAGGCTCGGCTCAAATACTACACCTCCTTAATAAAGCTCTCTATAATGTTTCTGGTCCTCAGTGAATTTTTCATCTTTCGAATTCTGACAGTAAGTTGTGTCTGTACTCCTCGTATGTTACTTAACACATACTATCTTCTATTGCTAGCTTTATGTGTGATTGTCTTCTCTCTCCCTAACAGACTGTACAAGGTGCTGACCCCCCACCACATATTCCCGCATGGAGACATGTATACAGCAGAACTCAATACATAATTTTTTTGGCTTATTTTTATTTGAGAAGGAACACTGACAACTAACACGCATTCTAAAAATATTAAAAATATGGAACGATCACCTTCCCCATGACCACTAACATTAATAATTATTCAAAATACTTGTTAGTTTACACACTGGCTTCCTTTATCTACCTACTATCCACATGTCTTATATACACGTTCTCCTAAAGGTATACTTAGGTAGTTTCTAGAAGACAAAGGCTGTATTTACAGATTTTTGTTTGAGATACTATGCAAAAGTGGGTGCTTAATGCTTTCTAAAATGTGAAAAAATTAACCCTGCCTGAACCAATTCCACACATTAGGTTTGAATTCCTTGTAATATGCTCACATAATACTCTGCATTGCCTCTCAGCACACAGCATGACTCTAATTAATTATGTAATAATTTGTTTAATGTCCATCTGCTCACTAAATTGTATGCTTCATTACAGCAGAGACTTGTCTTTTTACTATATTTCTGGTACCTAGCACATGCCTAGCATATAATAGACACTCAGTAAAAACTTGCTGAATGAATTAATAAACTGCAGATGTCCATTTGGGAGTATGACTGGATGTGTGACACAGAATATATAAAAGTGGTGAAGAGATGAAAATGAGTTGTGACTGCTGCTAAATTCAGAGGTACAGTAGAGGGAGTTAGAGAGGTATACAGGTGAGAAGAAAAATCAGACTGCCTTATAAAATACTCTGAGAGGTTAACACAACATTGAGGTGAAAGCAGAATTCAAAAAGGACATAATTTCCATGAAAAACAGATGTCAAATAACACTGTCACAGAACTGCCCTGAGACTTTAATGGAAGCTTAGCATGAAAGGAGGTGTAACTACCTCCCCCCACCAACTACGCAAGACTGTCAAAACAGCGCAGTGGGGAGGGAGATACGTACTGGGTGAATGTCTGCTGAGCTCCAGCTCTGGTCTCTCCAGGCTGCTCTGAAAGTCAGGAGGCAGCAGGGAAGCCACTCTCTCGGGATGGATCATCTCGTCCTCCGACTCAGCTGAAGCTTCTGCAAAGTACAGATTGGGTCGGGGCAGGGAGGGAGTGAAGGGCTCAGCATGTGGGAATATGTAGAGGAGTGAAGGAGGTCAGGCAAAGTCATGGATACAGAGTATATATTAAAGAGAGCACTGTACATAGAGAAAAACTCCCTGGTTTTTCTAGTCTAGTATGTCAAAGGATAGCTTAATTTACGTATAACTCTTCCTGTTGGCAGGAATCCTCTTCTAACAAGATTAAGTCAAATTAAGTGTCTTCTTCCCTGACAAAACGTAAAGAGTAACTCACTTGGATCCATAAACTACCAAAGCAAGTAAGTGGCAGTTTCAGCCTGACTTATATTCCTGAAACTGCCTAGTGAAATAGGCCCATCTACTCGGTGACAGGAGTAAGAAGGAAGGACTCCATGTGAGAAGCAACAGTCTGAACTTACCTTCAAGTTCTGCAGCTTCTCGAGCTTCACGTTCCAAACGCTGCCTAAGCAGCTCCTGCTGCTTTTCCAGATACTGCTTAATGAAACTGTTCTGGCTCATTTCCTCGCCAATCTGTGTAGAAGAAATGGAAAAAGACAGTCTAGAAAAGCAAACCAGGAAAATGCTAGGAAGAAAATTCCATGGAGCAAAGGATTGTATCTGGACCAAAGAAAGATAATACTGGAGGGCCCTTTTCTAAGCTACTCCTAAGCTGAGGACCAAAATATATAGCTCTATGATTCACAAAAGATGGCAAAAAGAGGAGCTGCACATAATCTTTTATTTTAAATATTCAGTTCCCAAGCAAACAGTGATGCACAAATAATCTAAAAAGAAATAAACTCCTATAAAACTATGTCTTTTAAACTAAATTTTTAGATAATCTAAACCATATATCTAATTTTTCCTTTTAATAATATAAAAAACTGAAGGAAAAAACACTAGTTCATACTAATTCATCTTTAGTTGACACAAAAGATCAATCTCCACCTATTCAGGAAACATTTAAACATCGCCAAATAAAATTCAGTATCAGACTTAAAAAGCCTGAAAGCAAGGGACTAAGAAAAGGGATGTCCATTCAGCATTTAGACACAGTTCTAACTCCATCTTCTTTGGGTGAGAAGAAATCTTTGGTAACAATATTTAAAATCCAGGACTCCCATGTCACTCTTTAGCCCTTCAGCTTTTTCTCAAGTCCTCCTCTCAAGAACCTTCTTGCTTAGCAAGTCCTATTAGAACTCCAGAAAAGGGAAAAAACCTGAATACTTTTTATGTCATTAGTCATCTTTCCTAAGGATGGTAAAAGTTTATTTTCACCTAAAATAGAGGTAGGTTCTCTTGGTAGTCATTGGACACTAATCAAGTGTGGGTTGCAAGTATTAGAGAATATAAGTATTTGTTGCAAAAATCCTATGTTAATAAAAGCAAAACTTCAAAGACAAAAATGTAATGGGCAAAAGGAATAGAATGGTAAACTGATTAACATGCAGTTTCTTATGTTTGCTAAAATATTTAACTAAACCTCTGTAAGCTAGTTAGATTATGATACTTTCAGCTTAATAAGCTAATAACAAGGGAGTAGGAAAGCTCTCTTGTTTTTCCACAGTATCTTGGGATTTCATCTAGTACTAGAACTGCACACCATTGCACTAACAAAGACCTGGATTCTTCCTTTAAGTGCATGACACACTATAATGAGGAAACGGTAAAGCTGAAAAGAATCTTAAGAGACTACCTAGTCTAACACTTAAAAAAAAAAACTGGGAATGGTTTCTTTCAAAGAAATCTTATGCAGAAACTCAATGCTATTCTAGCTTAGGAGGGGAATGTGAACTGCTGCTCACTTGGAAAGAAATTTCCTACAGGAAGCCTCCAAAAGCATCTCCATAAAATCTCAGCAGTTATAAAACTATCGATATAGTTCAACCTTTTCTCATCTTACATACAGGGAAACTGAGGAAATCAAGGTCTCCGAAGGTTAAGTTTCTTGCCCTAAGTAACAGAGCAATTAACAATGCTTAGGAATGACTGCACAGTTAATATTAACACTGATAATGGTGGATGATCTCCAAAGGACTGATTTCTTGGAAAATTTATGTCAACACAAGAATTCTTCTTGGATCAGGACGTATTTTCCTATATTTTCCTTATTAAGCTGAAAGTATCATAATCTAATGCCGTGGTGACTGTCTACTTCACATCTACAAGGACATCAACTACTTCTCTCAAATCAATGTCAAATAAATGACTTCAGACCCTTGCACTCCACTTAATCAACTGGAACCACATCTTTCTGCACACACCATTTCAAGAATCAGAAATTAACTTATAGCTCTTCTGATTCTTGAATTCTTTATTAGAATTCAATTGTCCCAGTATGAAAACATTTTCAACCCAAGGAACTTAGGGAAATACTGGTGAGAAACCAAGCACCAAACATACATCATGTCCTTCCATGTCTCTGTGCATTCCGAGTCCACCCCTGGTAATGAACCTTCTTTCTTACCTGGGAATTTGGCTGGAATGCAGCATGCGGGGTTGAGTGTTTTTGTAAATTTTCTAGCATTAGAGCCTGGTATAGAGAAGGGCAAAAGTCAGAAACCAGGAAAAACAAAAGCAAAAAATACCCCTCCCCCAATCTCTTCATCAAATGCAATGACTAACCATACACACTCAAACTGTACTTTTCCATGGACCTAAATGCCCTTTACTAACACTGTTCTCATTCATCTTCAGAAGACCCTTAAAGGTAGCCATGGTTACTGCTACCAAATGTACAGATGTAAAATGCAGGCATATTGAGGAAATCTGAATATGCAATAAAATCTGACAGTACTACAATCGCTATTGTCTTCTACACTTCTGACCAGTGTTCCTTCTAAATCTGGCCCTTCACTTCAAATAGTCAAACCAGGTTCAAATACATGAAACCATGATTTTGTCCTCAGTGAATTATTTGATCAGTTACCCAGGATTAGATCTACTCAAGTGAACTTGTCTTGTTTCCAAGAGTGGCAACTAGATTTACCAAATTTATAAAAATTTCAAAGAGGAGGCTACAGAACAAAATGACCATAGACTCTATAAATCATGTTCTGATACAATACACACACACACGAAACCGTCTGCTTCAGTGTAAGCAACGGTCTGCCAACTTAACCCTTGAGCCAACCCAGCCCAAAACCATACTGAGTGAATGAGTGAAGTCGCTCAGTCGTGTCCGACTCTTTGCGACCCCGTGGACTGTAGCCTACTAGGCAAGAATTCTCCAGGCAAGAATACTGGAGTGGGTTACCATTTCCTTCTCCAGGGGATCTTCCCGACCCAGGGATCGAACCCGGGTCTCCCGCATTGGAGGGAGACGCTTTAACCTCTGAGCCACCAGGGAAGCCCCAAAAGCCGTACTACTGGTCACGTATTCTAACTAATGTTACCAAATTAAAACCAAGACATCCTCATCTTCCCTCCATTTACATCAAATAAACACACCAATTCATCCGTCTACCTCTTGGCAATCCCACCCTAATCTACTTAAGCAGATTTCAAAGTCCCCAATACAGACCAGCCCACCTCACCTCTCTCATCAATATTCACCAAACTCTTATCCACCCAAATTGCTTCTGGATGCCCTATAAAATATACATCTCTGCCTAACCAAGTCCTTCAAATCAAGGCTTCTCTTCATCTCACCTCCTAAACTAGTCAAGCAGACATTTTTGCCCTACCCCAATTCTATTCATTCGGATACCGAAAACCAACCCCATCAACCCCTCCGCCCAACTATACCCCTAACTCCGACCCAGCCCAACTCGCCCCCCTCAGGCCAGCAACGCCGGTGGTTGTAGTGGGATTTAACTCCTTCTGCAGCGCATGCGCCGAAACCACAGACACAAACAAGGAGGGGGTGGGGGAACGAGGAAGGAGCTTAAGACACTCCAGGAGAGTAGCGCGCACCCTCCCATTTTGGGCTCGCGCCGCTACCGTTAAGGCGGGAACCGGCGCTATTTCTACTCCAGCGCGAGCCTCGCCAACCACCGTGCGCGCGGATCCGGAGGCTCGCGCTGGCGGCCTGAGCTCGCTCGCGCCGAGCCCGGACACTGCGCCTGCGCCGCGGCAGAGACTCGGCTCTACCGGGTCCGCTTCCCTCCGACACCCCGGCAACGCCGTCTCCTCACCCCTTTGAGCCGCTTGACCAGGGCACTCTTCTGCCCGCTCTTGGCTAGGCCTCGCTGCTCCAATGCGGCCTTCAGGTCGGTCACCCGCAGCGCCTGAAGAGGCTTCCCGTCCAGAGTCACCTCCTCCAGCTCCGCCATCTTGCGTGAGGTACTCGGGTCCGTCCCGACGGCTTCGGGCATCTTCGGTAATTTCCGCCAACGCCCTTCGAACGTACCGAGTTGGCCCCGCCCACTGCCATAGTCAACCCCTCGATTACCACTCAGCGCTCCCCGGGTTCCTCCGGAAGTGCTCGGGTGTTTCCGTCTACACATCGGCACCAATTGGTTCTTTCCATCCTCCCAGCCTCTCCCCCCTCCCGCATCCTCCTTTCAGAGCTCGGTTCTCTTCGTCTTACCGAGGTTTTGAATCGAATCCGTTCGGAAGCTGTCGACTCTGGGCTAGCCATAATCGGAATTATTCGGCTATCTCCGGCCCTAAGGCTGAGGCGCTGTGGAGCTTGGGTGTTTGGGGCGGGTCCGGGACCGGAAGTGCGTGGGCTGCCGGGTTGGCCCTCCTTAGGGTTTTCAGGAAACATGGAAGCAGCCGTGATAGTTGGAGTCTAAACCCTGTTGTGGCGGTCTCCGGGTGCCCTGTGAGAGAAAAGGGGAGGTAAGCGGGGTAGAAGTACCTCCCTCCTTGGGCCGGGTCAGACTCAGTGTTTGCGTGCTACCCTTAGTGTGCCGAACCTCCAACTCTCCTACGGATACAGCTACCGCCTCCCATCTCCGAATCTCCGCCACTCCCATCTAGGGCTACGTTGCTCTTTGGGACCTCGGAATGCCAGGTTCCGTGGCCTCCAAAGTGGAAGGTGGCAGCGTTGTGTCTTTGGGCCCGTTCTGCGAACCAATTCTTAATCATTGAACTTGCCATTGAAGCTATGTCGCAAGACTCGGGAAAAGTTCTCCCTTTCTCTGAATAAGAGAATAAAATTCCTTTAGGAGGAGTTGCTTCTTGTAGGGCCACTGTGAAAAAGCAACCTCCTTGAGTTGTTTTGGTAGTGAACTGATGTTAATTGCTTCTGGGTTCCTTTGTCAGTAGAAAAGCTCCAGCTTAGAGCAGAAGAAACACAAACAGTAAAATATGTCGTAAACAAGTAGTTTGTTTTCATTGAGACTCAAACTGTGGGATTTGAGAACTGTTAAGCTGGTTGACCTCCCAGGCATTAGTGATGCTAAGGCCGGTCATCAATAGGTATTCTATTAAACACTAAGGAAAAGTGTTCATACATGAATCGTCACAGCAGTATAACACTTGTTAGGTCCCTAAGCCAGCAAACCAACTAGACCATTTTCTCAGTCCTTAAAAAACAATTGGCTGCTTTTCCTGTTTTTCTTACTCTCTTATCTCATTTTGGACAAGGCACCCTCACTAACTCTGCTCTTCAATTTTTCCTGATGCTTTACAGGAAATATAAGAAAATAATACAGTTATAAAGTTCTTATTTCAGAGGCTACATTCACATTGTAAAGAAGGCTCTTTCACTGTATAAGATTTTTTCTTTTTTTTTTTTAAACCTACTGTTGATAGTTCAGGAATGATTAGCATCTGGGTCCTGACCAGCAGCTTGGTAAATTTAAAAATGTATACCTTTTTTTCACTTTAGGGAAGATATATTGGACCAGTATTAATCATTGTTTTTTTCTTTACTCAACCTGGAATATAGAATTAGGTGGGAAAGAATGAACAAGGGATACTGTGGTTATTTTTAGATTCTTCGTAGGAATGATGGAGGGAGGCAGTGGTTGGGGAGGGTAATGGGTTTGAAAAAGAGGAAAGTTGGTAGATATGAAATGAAGTTATTCTTGGGTGCTTTATGTAAGGTAGTTGGATAATAAACAAAGGACCCTGTTTTTCTGTAAACCAAATCGGTGAAAAGTAATAGACGCTGGTTGAGTGTGGTAAGATTCCATGTTGTTGGGAAGCTTTATTTTCATTGCTCTATCCAGAGAGTACATAACAGTGCTTTTATGTTTCAGGATGCCACTGGAATCATCTTCCTCTTCAATGCCGCTATCCTTCCCTTCTCCCTTACCCCCAGTACCAGACAATATTTCTAACTCTTCTCCTCCCCCAATGTCTTACATCACTTCCCAGGAGATGAAGTGTATTCTTCATTGGTTTGCCAGCTGGTCAGGTCCTCAGCGTGAACGTTTCCTTCAGGACCTGGTAGCTAAGGCAGTACCAGGAAAATTACAGCCATTGCTGGAAAGTCTGGAGCAGCTTAGTGTGTCTGGAGCAAACCGACCACCTTGTATCTTTGAGTGCCAGTTACGTCTTTGGGATCAGTGGTTTCGAGGTTGGGCTGAGCAGGAACGCAATGAATTTGTCAGGCAGCTGGAGGTCAGTGAGCCAGACTTTGTGGCAAAGTTTTACCAAGCAGTGGCTGCTACAGCTGGTAAAGAATGATATTAAAAATCAAAGAAGATAGGCAGAGCTAATGTAGCCATGGCCACAACTTTACTGTGAGAACTTCAAACGTATCACTCAAAGATCTGGAGATGGTGTCCCGATCAGCTGACTGAAACTACCTAACAAGTACAGGCCTGGTGATTCCAACAGCCTATCAACTGGACTCCTGCTGGAAGTGTTTTCCATCTGAGCAAATCCAGATCTGCCTGCTTCCTAGCTTACTTCAAGAATTTAAAGACTTCCTTTGCAACTGTAACTGAAAGAATCTATACATTATAACTCAAATCTATTACCAGCCTGGCTTGTAGGGTATCAAGTAGAACATTTGTACAAGGTCATGACCTAGCTGGATTTGAATGGCTGGTTTCACTATCATTACCAAATTCTGGCATAATTTTGTAACATCCCCACTACTAGCTTTCCTCTTGATGATTTAGTAAAATTATGGAAAAATCAGGAGACAGAGATGTTTGTTCCCTTCACTCTAATGTTTGTTTGAATCCAAATAGCAGTGACTTTTTTTCTAAAGTGTATGTGGCATCTTTTGAACTGGTAGCAGATGTTCCTATCTTATAAGTTTGCTTTAAAACAATATGAAACCATTCTTTATAGGCTGAAGGATTTATTTTTTTATATCAAAATAAAGAATGAATTTTCAGAACCATAAGTCTCTACTTTTTTTTTAATTGAAAGGCTAGTGTAATGTTGATATACAGAGAAAGAGACATTCTGAGAAAAGTAGAACGTAAGTATAGACATTAGATCAACTTTCCATTGAGTGTCTCTTAAGAAATCATCTCTGCTGTAACCCTTGTCATGCTCCAGGTAGCATCACACCTTCTGATCCCTCCACTGGGCCCCCCGTTGTGCACTGGAGCTCTGGTGAATGATAAAAGGGCAGGAGGTCCCACCTGAAGAGTCGCTTCTTTCTGATAGGCTGTGGTTCCCAGTGCACCCACAGGAAAAACAACATGGGGCAGAATCCCACGGACAGACCTTGGTGGGTCATAAAAGGATTATGGTCTAAAGTAGCCAAAACCTAAAAACGCAGAGGTGATAATGTGGCCTGGAATAATGTCTAGGTGGTGGAGGGTCTTACTTCTGTTTTATTTTTATTTCTAGTTTTTCGAAATTACTCCTATTTATGTTTCTTTTCTTTTGCTCCCTCGACACTCTTTCAGACCTTCCCTCACTCAGAACTGTCTCAGACCCTCTCTCACTCAGCTATTTTCTTTTTTCCTACCTTAGATCTCCTTCTAAATGGTAAGCTGAACAGGAAATCAATAAAAGGGTATACACAACCTGAAATGAATGAGACCAAGATCCAAGACTGCTAGGAATTTACATTGTTGGAAGGAGAACTTGGCAGCAAGGGAAATGACTAAGGGGAAGAGCTAGACAATGGTGTTTAGGCAAGGTGCACTGGTCATGCTTAAGGTGATGACAACCTGGTGCTCCAGTTGTTAGGACTCTGTTTCCACCACAGGGGACCCACATTTAATCCCTGGTCAGGGAACTAAGATCCCACAAGCTAGGCAGCACAGGCCAAAAAAAAAAAAAAATTCCATTAAGAAAAGGGGACTAGGAGTCCTGTGTCCTAGAGATGGGTAAACTCCATTATTGTTGAGGGGAGAGGTGTCCCACAGTAAAAGGCCCCATGTTAGGGATCCTTGTTTTCAGAAATACAACTTTGTATAATCACTGGTGGCTCAACAGGAAAGAATCTGTCTGAAAATGTAGGAGATGTGAGTTTGATTCCTGGGCTGGGATGTCCCAATGGAGGAGGGCATGGCAACCCGCTCCTGTATTCTCTGGGGGATCCCATGGACAGAGGAGCCTGGCGGGCTACAGTTGATGGGATTGGAGAGTGGGACATGACTGAAATGACAGCACAGCAGTCCACAGGACAGTATGTGTATGAATGAGTGTGTAATCAATACAATTTCAAATACCTAGATTCTGGAATTTGAAAGAAGACTTCTTGGAATGTTACCTTACTTGCTGTTACTTGCTGTATTTTATGGTAAGAGTGGCTCCTTCATGATGATACTTGTAGAGGTTTCTTCTGGAGAGTCAAGGTCAGAGCCCTAGGCAGCATACCAACTGAAGGCCCTTGGCAGCCAGATTTCCACATACGCGCAGTGAACACCAGACTAGTGGTAAGGGGCTGTGGATATAGCACCTAAAAGGACTGATCTTTCTTTTTTTTTTTTCTGGACACTTGGATCTCTTTATGGAAGTATAATCCCTGAAAGAGTATATCTCATGAAACAGGTGTGCAATGAATGGGAAGGTCTTCAGAGGAGGGTTATGAAATAAAGGACTTCAGCATTCTCCTTGGCCTCCTGTATAAATCCTTAGCCAGAAGCATCTCTTTACCTGCTAGTGCCTTCTCTGCTCACTAGAACCTGTAGTACTGCTTCTGTCAGTGTTTCTCACTTTTCCTTCCCCAGGGAGTCTCCCGGAGGCCCAACTAATCCAATTCAATCCAGGTCTCGGATTGAAAGACTTACAGGTTTGTAAGTAATAGCATTGGTAACTTCATTAGTCTAACACAACCAGCACGAGGGACAGAAGATCATAGTAGCCAGGTGTCTGCAAGGAAATACATAGCAGGGCACAGTTATAGCCTCAGTTACTTACTCAAGCCCTCCTTCTAAGGAAAAGGTTCATTCTAAATCAGTCATGGACTCAGTAGGGTACTTAGTAAAAAATGAGTGAACATCAATACATAAGCTACAGTGATAATGTTGTACAGCACAATGTATAGAGCCAAAATTGTATAGTATCTTTAAATGGAGTATAATCTATAAAAATATTGAAACACTATGTTTTCAAAGTTGCTCTATGTACCTGAAACTAAAATAGTATTGTAAAACAACTATACTCCAATGATTAAAAAAGAAAAAAGATGTACATAAAAACACGTTGTGTGGTACTACCATAAGAGCACTTCCAAACTTTTTGCCAGTGTACCACAGCTAGTCCGCTTCTGATACTCATCTGAATAGCCTTTCCTGGAAGGCATGGGGCCCAGGATGCTCCCTCCACCTGCAGTTTGTACACTGCCCTCTCTATGCATTGATGTAAACAGCAGCAGCCAGTGAGCTCTGCTTCCTTGACTTGTGGCATCTGAGAGGGATGCCTGGTCTTGTCCCCAGGGAGCAGCTGTGAAGTGAGGTTGGCAAGGAAGCACCGACTCTAGGGATGGTAGATCTCCCCATGGGGATTCTCGGCCCCAGGTGGGAATCCATTTCCCTTCTTTGAGCATTCACTCTGAAGGGCAGGGCAGAGGGTAGAATAGTGTTTGTCTAGATGCCTCAGAAGGAGATTTCTGTCCAGGCCATCTCTGTTTCATTCCACTTTCTCTAGTCCAGCCACCCCACTGACCAAGGGCTTGAACCTGCAGGGGCCTCCCAGCATGGGGTCTGGGGGGCAGCTTCATTCATCCGTGTGCAGGTAGTGGCAGCCCGGTCCGCTGTGTGTGGGGGATCATAGAGTGACACAAGGGTGACGGCCAATTGTGCAGTCCCTCAGCCCCTCAGCCCCGCAGCACATGCACATCAGCCAGTACAGGAGAAGCCTGAGGCACCATTCCCACAGGTGGCCACGGGGCTCAATTCCGGGCAGGCCCGGAGAGGCAGGAAGACAAAGAGGCCTCAGAACAAATGAATCCCCCAAATTCCTCAAGGACAGCCATGCTTACAGTTTCCATTCCACTTTAGCAGCAGATAACCCCTCCCCCCAGATGACTTGAGTCATGAGTGCCCTCTGCAATTCTCCCTTATTTCTCACCCGGCCCCATAACAGCACCTCTGCAATGCTGTGATTGACCTGGTCCCAGCCCCAGTCTTTTTTTTTTTTTTTTTTTTCAAAAATTTACTGATCTAACCTTTTGGCTGTAGTAGGTCTTCGTTGCTACACAGCTTTCTCTAGTTGCAGCAAGCGGGACCTACTCTAGTTGCTGTGCTCAGGCTTCTCACTGTGGTGGCTTCTCTTCTTTCAAAGCGCAGGCTCTAGGCACACTGGCTTCAGTAGCTGTGGCTCGCAGGCTCTGTAGAGTTTTGGTTCAGTAGTTGTGGAGCACTGGCTTAGTTGCTCTGTGCCATGTGGGATCTTCCTGTCCTAGGGTTCGAACCAGTCTCCCTTGCATTGGAACGTGGATTCTTAACCACTGGACCACCAGGGAACCCTCAGCCTGAGTCTTTGAAGGCAGCAAGTGACTGGGTCAAGCCTAGGACATTGGGTGCTGTCATAGGTAGCAGTCATTTA